>NC_057862.1:96865526-97204394 GCF_019393635.1 Dromiciops gliroides
CTTGGGCAAGTCACTTAACCCCAATTGCCTCACCAAAAAAAAAAAAATTAAAAAAAGTATTTTTATTCATTCCCAAAGCTATTGTTCCTACAAACTTACCCATTGCTATTGATAGTACCCTTCTTCCAGTAACCTAGGCTTTATGTTCCATACCTAAATAGCTACCAAACTCCAACCATCTCAAAATCACTCCCATTTGTCCCTTAATTCCATTTCCTACCACTATCTGTCAATTTGTCATTGTCATTCACTTGAACCCTTACAAAAATACTCACTCTATCTCTTTCTCCTTTCTATAATTATCCAATATATCCTACATCCTGCTGTCTTTTTGGTCATAGTCAGACACACTTTATTTTACACTTTTATTTTGTATAATTGACCACATGGAAATAAATAAATATAAACATTTCCTCACACAAGCCAGAAAAGGATTGTATAAGAAAACATGAATGTCTTTTCCAGACAATTTTTTAAATGGAAGTATATACTAAATTTTACATGGTAGCATTTTCTTGATTATTTATGTCCCCTTCTAAACTTCCCTTCTTCTCTATTTTATGTTATTTATATGATTGTCATTCTTTTTCACTTTTTTCTACCTAAAATTAGAATAACTAGCTACACTCCTTTGAACAATTCTCTGCCCACCCCACTAGTGGGAAAAAAAAGTTGTCTCTTTAAACAAATAAGTATAGTTTTGTTGTTATTCAATCGTTTCAGTTTGTGTTTGACTCTGTGACCCCATTTGGGGTTTTCTTGGAAGAGATACTGGAGTGGTTTGTAATTTCCTCCAGGTCATTTAACAGATTAGGAAACTAAGGTAAACAAGGTCAAGTGACTTACCCAAGTCCACAAACTAGTTTCTGAGACTACATGTGAACTCAGGTCTTCCTGACTCCAGGCCCAGATCTCTATTCACTGCACCAGATAACTGAACACAAGTATAGTAAAGCAAAACAAATTAATGTCTGGGAATATATTTCTTATTCTCCCACATTCCATCACTTCTCTATTAAGATATGTGAAGTATTCATCATCATCAATGTTAAGTTATGGTTGGCCATGGCATTAAGCAAATCAGTTAACTCTTTCAAAGTTGTTTTCCTTTACAATATTGTAGTAATTATAAAAGTTGTTCTTCTGGTTTTGCTCAATTCATTTTGCATCAGTTCATAAATATATTCCTAGGACTCTTTGAAGTTATCTCATTACCATGTTTTAGAGGGTAACAGTATTCCATTATATTAATACACTATAATTTGTTTAATCATTCCCAAATTGACAGGCATCCACTTTGTTTATACTTCTTTGCAACAAAAATAGTGTTCTGCTATAAATATTTGTCTGCTTATAAGTTCTTATTCCCCATCTTTATTCACTTTTGTGTATATGACTGATACTTATATTTCTGGGACAAAAAATAGGCAAAGCTTCAGTGCCTTTTGTAGTTTAGTTTCAAATTGCTTTCTAAAATGGTTGAATCAATTTACTACCAATATTATCCAAAGAACTCCTCCCATAACAATTCCCACCTTTAAAAAAAGGCCTTCATTATGACAAATAAGTATAACCAAGCAGAACAAATCCACACATTGATCGTGTGGGGAAAGTACTGCATAATTCATTGTTCATCTATACTTGATAATTTCTCTACTAGAAAATAGAAGTCACAGGGAAAATGTTGCTACATTTCTGTACATATACATCTTTTCTGTCTTTGATCACTTTGTAGTATGAGCCTAATAGTGATATCACCGAGTGAACATTTAGTGACATTTGGTGAATAGTTCAAAATTGCTTTACAAAATCGTAGCAATAATTCACGGTGTTCATCTTCCCACAACCCCTCTAGCAATTGAAATTAAGAGTTATTTAAAGGGAGAGACAGGCAGCATATATTAGGAAGGTCCTCATTTAGGAGGTGGTACTATAGCAGAGTTATGAAAATAACTAGACTATCTAAGAGATGAAAGTGAGAAGGATAAATATTTCTGGCATCAGAATAGACCTATGCAGAGGCATTAGATGAAATACTTTTTGTAAGAGTGACCAAGTGGTTTCATTTGGCCAAATTATTGTGAAAAGAGTAATAATGTGTGTGATAAGTTTAGAAAGGCAAGCTGGAGCTAGGTTTTGACAAGTAAGTGACAAATGAGGGAATGTATTTTATTCTATAGGTAACAGGAAGTTACTGGAGTTTATTATTCAAGAGAGTGACAATTTTGTAAAGAAAAGAGATGCCATACAATTACAGATGCTTACAATTTAAGCAATTAGATCCCAGTTCCAAAATAAGTCTAAATTCAAGAAGAACACTAGAAGAATGAGGAAACAAAAATGATTCTCACTATTAAATGCTATTATAGATACTCAAGACACAAACCCAGAAGAGAATGATCTCAAAATATCTGTAAGCAAATATAAATATAATTTTAGAAGCATATGCTATCTATATAAAGGTATCTGCATGGAAATGATAGTTGAATTCATAGAAACTGATAAGAACACCAGGAGGCTAGAGGAAAATAAAATAAGGGGATGCAAAACATGGGTGATTTTTCCGGAAAGAAAATTGAAAAGCAGTAGGAAGAGCAGCAAAAGATTCAAGTAAATGTTGTTTGTCCTTCATTTTTGAAGATAACCAATGATCTCACAGATGATGTCTTGACTTGTATGTGAACTGGATTTAAATGAAGCAGAGTTGTACAGTCATCAGCCTCACTCTTTCTTCCAGAGGCACTGAAGTCTAATGGCAGGACAAAAGTTGAGCAAATGGTGATGACTCAGGATGCAGTGGATGACCTCGTAGTCCTCCATGTCTGACCAAGTTCTAAATGCTCCAAAGCACCTGCTTCAGCTGCCTTCATGGCCATTGGAACAAACTATTCTGATCCACCCATTCTGTCAGGTAGAAATCTCCCTAACTCAATGATGTGTTTGAGGCCTATCAGTTACCCTTAACTTGCTTTAGCCTTTATACAGAGAAGGCTTTACCAGAGTGTGGCTTTTTGGAGTCAAAGTTGAGAAAGTACTTTATCATCAAAACCCAGAGAGGAAAGGGAATCCAGGTGGTGGGTCTGGAAAGATATAGTGATCAGAAGTGATGAGGACTAAGAAAATACCACAAGATTGAGAAAATAAGATATTTTTTGTAAAGTTAGGGAAAACAGTTTCAATTCCATGATAACTGCAAATGCCAGATTACAAGGGTTTGGGAAGTGAGGAAGTGAGGAAGCAACTAAGAAAGTGGAAGCAAGAATTATAAATGGCTTTGTCTAGTTTAACCATGAATGCCACTTCATTGGGTATTTTATTATGTAATTTATTACTAATCCATGTCGTGTATTTTTTATCTTATTAATAGTAATGTCCCATAGAGCTTTTTGTTTTGCTTTAGTAAGATATAATAAAGGGATATTTAAAACATTCAATGACTCATTATAAAAATTCATCTGAATTATATGGTAAACTTTAAATTGCCCAATAAAAATGGCTAAAAATGCCTAAAGAAAATGTTAGAATATAAAAAGAATAATAGCATGTTATCAGAATTTTACACATTTACTGTCTAAATCTACTTGCTGCTCTTAAAAAAAACATTGTTGTTAATAGTTGTTAATTGTTAGATAGTGAACACTACACTTGTTGGAATTATATTTCTCACTGACAGGACCAATATAATTAATGAAAAAAAGCTAAGTGTTCTTTTGAAATATATTTTATGTTTTTATTGGACCACTGAACCAGATGCCCATTAGTAAAAAGACTCCAAAAAAGCATACATGTATATACTCAATATATATTCAAACATATTGAATTATAAATCCAAGATGAAAATCCCTGAAAGGCAAGCAGTATGTTGAGCCTATTATACAACTTGTCATTTTTTTAAAAACTGGGAAAATGTACTGTATGTACTTGTAAAGATTACACTAAAAATAGACCTTTCTGTGCTCATTAAAATTTGGTTCAATTTAATCATAGGACATACTGACAAAATAGCCTAAACAATACAATTGAATGAAATATAAAATACAAATGAGTATCATCTGTTCTCTTATGTGATCCCAAAGTCATTCTTCACTTATTAACATTAACTTTATCAAAAACAAAATCCTGAAGCAAAAAGGTCAATTTAAAAAACGAGTCTTTGATAGTGTTTACATATATAAACATACAATTTTAAGATGATATAATACATATTATATGTGTGTATGTGTACATGTGACATATAATTTTAATTTAATAGAAATTTCCAAACAAAGTAACTTCAAGATTTTCGAACAATGGACATGGGACTGTTGGGGCTCCATGCTTTTCTCCTTTTCTTTAGCTTCGTGGTGTGTTATTTTCTTCCCAGGGAAGCTCAGGAAAGGGCATTTGAGTGAGTTGCCAAAATGATGAACACAAAAGGAAAAAGGAGAGGGACATGTTACATGTTTTCTAAGTCCTTTAGAAAACATGGTGTTTTCCCTTTGGCTACATATATGCGAATATACAAGAAAGGCAATATTGTAGATAGCAAGGGTATGGGCACAGTTCAGCAAGGAATGCCCCACAAATATTACCATGGCAAGACTGGACAGGTCTATCATGTTACTCAACATGCTGTAGGCATTGTTGTAAACAAACAGGTTAAGGGCAAGATTCTAGCCAAGAGAATTAATGTGCATATTGAGTATATTAAGCATTCTAAGAGCAGAGATAGCTTCCTGAAGAGGGTAAAAGAAAATGACCAGAAGAAGGAAGCCAAAGAAAAAGGCACCTGGGTTCAACTGAAATGCCAGTCTGTTCCACCCAGAGAAGCACACTTTGTGAGGACCAATGGCAAGGAACCCAAGCTGTTGGAAGTAATCCCCTACAAATTAATGGCATAAATGACTAAAAAACATAATAAAAAGATTCTTGGATTATGAAAAAAATATTATCAAACCATGCTTAAAGAGAAACTTGCTGGGAATTTTTTCTAATACTGTTCCAAATTGCATTCCCTTATTCCCAATTCTTATTTTCCCTAACTTTAGTCTCCACATTGCTCATTGGAAATCTCATTTACTGAATTTAAATAAAAGTCTAAAAGTTAATTTGTATTTTTAAAATAGAGTCAAGTAAAACTAAGATTATAATTTGAACAAAACTGAAGAACCTAATAGTTATAACTTGTATTGTCTGAAAATATACATATAAATCTACACAATCAAATGGACCACAAAGTCTTCATTTGCTTTTTCAAGTTCTGAATACTATTTTAGCATACACTCAAAAAACTAAAAGAGAACAAAGTTGCATGAGGTAAAAGGAATATTTTTCCATTTCTCTCAGATAATTCTCTCTGGACTATATTTTCTTTTACTTTTTCTGCTTCTAATAATCTTTACCTCAGGAAAAAAATGCTCAATTCCTTTTGTTGATTATGAAAAATTAAATATGCAAATTAAATCTTTTTTTCTCATTTAGTCAAATTGTCTGTATAATGCTTAAGTATTTTAATCAACAACAAAAGATGATAAATATCACAATATATGAAGTGTTTTACATAAAATGTAGTGAAAAGAGCACTAGATTTCAAGTCCAACTTTTTGGTTTCAAATTTCTTGCTCTGGTACTTAAATACATATGTAATGGTGCGAAAGTAACTCTCCCTCTGCCTCAAGTTTTTCATTTGTAAAATGAAAGGCTTGGACTACATGACCCCTATGATCCTATAATCTCATTTGATCTTAATGACAGCCCAGTAAGGTGTGCACTACATCATATGGGTACAAACACCAGTCCAGTAGATTTAGGTCACTTGTCTATCTATGATCATGTAGTTAGTAAACATCATGGATGGAGTTAAGGACTTAAACACCCATCCTTCTGACCCACCATCCTACACTATCATCTATACCCAATAAAACAACCTTTTTTAATTGTTATACTAATTTCCACTGGCCTTTTTAGTTTTTGACTCCTTTCAGACTGTTGGCCTCCTCTAGTTTACATGAATGGGTGATATTTTAAGAATAGCCATATAACCAAAGAAGAAATGCTCTCTTTGCTGATAATCAAACATTTTCAATATACTTCGAAAGTTAAGAAAGTTGGGGCAGCTAGGTGATGTAGTGGATAGAGCACTGGCCCTGGATTCAGGAGGACCTGAGTTCAAATCCGACCTCAGACACTTGACATTTACTAGCTTTGTGACCTTGGACAAGTCACTTAACCCTCATTGCCCCCCCCCAAAAAAAGTTAAGAATGTTTATCTCCATATCATGAAGTTATAAATAATTATATAAATATTTGTGTAAACCCCTCAGAACACATAATAGCATAGTGTCATAACATTTTATATTCACTCAAAATTCTTATCAAGGAAAGTTCTAGATAGCATTTATAATGATACATAGATTGAAGTAAGATATATGATTATACAACAAGTTTTTAAAGGCTAAGGCTAAATATATTCTGGGTTATATAGATAATTATCCAGTTAAAGAAGTAATCTTATCATCACTCATAAGTGTTCCAATTCTAAGTTCCTGAACTCTGATACTCCTTAATCCAATATTTTTTTTTCACTGTTTCCTCTAATCCTGTGGTGTTTGTTGTTTTTTTTTTTTAATCTTCACTGTGACCTCTAATTCTTCCATGCCTCAGTTCTTTCCCAGGCTATCATTCCTATGCTGGTTACTTTCCCCTCCCTTCCCTGTCCTAATCCCTTGGTGAGCCAACTCTACATTGTCCCTATATATCTGAGTTCCTTGCCCCTTTATCCTATCACTGATCATGCCCACCTTGGATTACTCTGTTACATTCACTACTATTCAGATGCTGCTGAATGAAACTGAAGAAAGCCTAGCTATTATCTAGATCAGTGCTGACTAGATCCACTACAAATTTGAGGTACATAATCTCAACTCATTCCTTCTTTAGCAAGGCAATCGTTTTACTCCTCTCTAGTGAGTTCACTATCTCAATCACCATAGTAGCTACATCAAATCTTTCCAGTCCTTCTCAAATCTCCCTTGGTACTACCTCCTTCAGGGGTACTGCTAAAACCAGAAGAAGGGGCTTGAAAGCTAATTATTAAATTTTCAGTGTGAGCATTTACATCTCAGAAATTGGCAAACTCTACAAATCATGGCTTAATTTACCTTTTTGTTGATAGTTAAGATTTTAGAAGGTGATGGAGAAAATAGTAATAATGCAAATTAAACTTTAAAATATGTCATCTATACATTTTGGGGGAAACCAGTTGGCATTTACTAGCATTCCCCTACCCTCCTTCAAACTTCTCATCTCAGAACTGTGTTTCATACTTCACTGAATAAATTGAAGCTCATCATCAAGAACTCCCATTTTCTACTCTTCCACATCTCATATCACTCAAATGTAGTTAATCAGCAAGTAAACAAGTATTTCGTCAGCATCTTCTATGTGCTATCCACTGTGCTGAATACCGGGAATATAAGGAAAGAAGACAATCCCTGTCCTTAAAGAGCTCACAATCTAATGCCAGAGACAACCTGCAAACAACTATGTACAAATAGCCTATTTATCATGTATGATAAACTGGAAATTTATCTCACATGGAGAGGTAAACTTTCTTTGCCAAGGAAAACTCTTCTATATGCACCCAAGATTCCATTATATCCTATCTTCTCCAGCAGATTACTCCCTCCAACATTCCCACTCTCTCCATTTTCTTTAATCTCTCCCTGACTTCTCCACAACCTAAAACAAATCCATATCTCTTCCATCCTTAAGAAACACTTACTTGACCCCCAAATCCCTGCTAGTTAATTGCCCTCTACATGTCCTCCCTTTTGAAGCTAAAACCTTAGTAAAAGCTATCAACATCATAGTGTCTCTAATTCCTCTCCTCTCCCTATCTTCCAAACCTTCTGAAGTCTGTACTGAAACCAACTGCATCATTCAACAGGTCATTCATTCCCCACTTGAGAAATGGTCAAAGGATATGAACAGGCAAAATGCCTAAAGAAATTAAAGCTATCTACCATCAATTGAAAAAAAATGTTCTAAATCACTATTGATTAAAGAAATGTAAATCAAAACAACTCTGAGGTACAAACTTACACTTAACAGATTGGGTAATGTGGAAAAAAAAGAAAATGATAAATGTTGGTGATGTGGTAAAATTGGAACATTAATGCATTTTAGTGGAGTTGTAAACGGATATAACCATTCTGGAGATCGATTTGGAACTATGCCCAAAGAGATATAAAACTGTGCATGCCCTTTGACCCAGCAATACCACTACCAAATCCCTATCCAAAAAGATCATAAAAAAGGGAAAAGGACTCACATGTACAAAACTACTTATAGAAATAATTTTTATGGTGGCAAAGAATTGTAAATTGGGGAAAGGAGTTCACATCAATTGGGTAATGGCTGAACAAGTTGTGGTATATAAATCTAATGGAATACTATTGTGCTATGAGAAATAAGCAGGCAAGTTTGCAGAAAAACCTAGAAAGACTTACATTAACTAATGCTGAGGGAAGTGAGCAGAACCAGGAGAACATCATACACAGTTACAGCAACACTGTGTTGATGATCAACTGTAATATACTTAGCTCTTCTCAACAATACAATGATCCAAGATAATTCCAAAAACTCATGATGGAAAATGCTCTCCAGAGCATCCAGAAAAATAACTATGAAATCTAAATGCAGACCAAAGCATATTATTTTCACTTTGTTGGGTTTTTTCCTTTTCTATGGTTTTTCCCTTTTGTTCTGATTCTTTTTTACAACATGACTAATGAGGAAACATGTTTAACATGATTGTACATATATAACCTATATCTGATTGCTTGCTATCTTGGGGAGGGGTAAGGGAAAGGAGGGAGGGAGAAAAATTTGGAACTCAAAATCTTACCAAAATGAATGCTGAAAACTATCTTTACATGTAATGGGGGCAGGAGGGAAAAAAGGAAACCTCACAATTCAAAGGAAACTGCTCTTTCAAAGCTAACAGTAATCTCTTAATTGCCAAATCGAATGATCTTTCTTTAAATTCTCATACTTCTTGACCTGTCTCCAACCTCTGGCACTCTACTTTTCTCCTTGATAGTCACTTCTCTCAGGATTTCAATGACATTGCCCTCTTTGGATTCTTCTCCTACATGTCTGACCACTCCTCAGTCTCTTTGGCTGCATCTTCATTCACTTCACATCCACTAACCATGGGTGTTTTCCAGGACTCTGTCCTGGGCCCTCTTTCCTTCTCCTATTCTATTTCTCTTGATGATATCATCAGCTTTCATGGATTCAATTATCATCTCTTTTCAGAGTATTCTCAGATCTACCTCTTATCTGCCTCCTTAATTCCAATCTCACATCTCTGTCTACTAGGTATCTCAAATTGAATATCCTTCAATATGTCCAAAACTGAAGTAGTCATTTTTCTTCCCAAATCGTCCTCTCTTCCTAACTTCCTTATTACTCCCAGTCACCCAGGTTTGCAATCTAGGTGTCAACCTTAATCAATTAATCTCTCTCTGTCTCTCATCTTCTATATCCAATCTCTTGTCAAGTCCTATGGATTCTACAATGGCAACAGCCCTAATATTTGCTCTTCTCTCTCATTTGACAATGTCATTGCCATGGCACAGGCTTTTACCACCTCTTGAATCAACTATTTCAAAAGATTGGATGTTGGTGTCATTGCTTCATCTCTCCTCACTCTAATCCATCCTCTACTCAGACATTAAAGTGATTGTCCTAAAATACATCTTTGACCATATCACCACCTACTCCAAATCTCTAGCGGTTCCTTATTACTTCCAGTATCAAATATGAAATCCTTTATTTGGCTTTTAAAGCCGTTAATAACCTGGCTCCTTCCTGCCTTTCCAAGCTTATATTTTATTCCTCTCCATATACTTTATGATACAATGGAATTTACCTTGTTGCTATTCTTCAAACATGATTTTCTATCTGCCAACTCAATGCCTTTGATTGGCCATTTCCCCATGCATGGAATGTTTTCCCTTCTTGTCTCCTTCTTCTGACTTCTTTGAAAATTGAGTTCAAGTTCCATACTTCTACAAGAAGCCTTTTCTAATCTCTTATCCACTCTCCTCTCACACATACTACTTGCTGGTATCCTCCCTCTGAGATTTTCATCTGTTTATACAATTGTATCTATTGGGTCAATGTGTATATATGTGTGTATGTATGTATGTGCGTATATATATATATATATATATATATATATATATATATATATATACATACACACATTGTCTGTACCTTCACAAACAATAACCTTCAACCTGTTTTTGCCTTTCTTTGCATCCCTAGTGTTTAGCATAGTGCCTCACAAATAGAAACTCCTTAATAAATGCTTATTGACTGAAATGTTGGGCAAAATACTAATGTAACAAGCATACCTTCTTTTCCTGCTGGTTACCACCAAATCAAAACTTCTTAGTGACTTCAGACTACAGTTTAAGAGGGACAGTCCTTTTTGAATATTTTCTGTGGGGTTGTTTCACACATATGGCTACTATATTTGAACAAAAAAATGGAAATGATGCTAGGAAATAAAAACTTTTCTAAATATCATTTTATTATAAATAATCTATCACTTGAAAATTATGATAAAGTAAAACAAGGGGGAAATAGTCAAAATCCTAAGAAAATTAGCTAAGTCAGAAAGCTCTGGGTTTTTTTTTTATTTTCATTCATTGAAGTTACATTATAGTATAAAGTATAAAGAAATGATGAAGTACATATCTTCACATATCCTTGATATATAATCTACAATATTTTGGTACAGCTAAGGGTTGTGCTAATAAAAATGAAGCCATAACATTGACTACCTAGCCATGTACCCATAAATACTAACCATACTGCAGTTACTATTTGCTGAAATACACTTCTTGTCATCACACCATTGGCACCCATTTGTATTGGCAGTACAGCTGGCACAGTCTGCATATCTGTAACATCTGTCATCAGTGGCAACTATAAAACAAATGAAAAACAAAGCAAAACATCAGGATGAAAGATAAAATGTCACACTTTTGAATTAAGAAATTTTAACAGCTGCTTGGGATATTAGAAGGCATTTTTATCATAAATATGACCTTCAATCTAAAATACAAGATGTATAGTATGAAGTCAATCATGTAGTTTAATAGTATCTGGACAGTGTGAAATACTTAGTGCAAAAGGAACACTTTCTTTGAAGTTCAACTATTGCTTACTCTATCTAAAGGAAAATATCTTGATTCCTAAAATAATTTTATAGCCAACAAACATGTCCTATTTTATTATTTATTCATGGATTTCAGAATATGAGTCAATTTTCTGAGATCTAAGCTTTAAAATGTAATGAGGGTCATTGTACAAGAAAATAAAAATGTAAGCACAAAATTTAATAAAAACATTGAAAAATAAATACATTGATTTGAACTTAAAATTTCATACATTGAAGCTCATTAAGTTACCTTAAAAATTCCACCTTAATTCGTTTATCTATCCCTGCCCTACTTCAGGGGTAATAAAAATAGTTGTTATGGCTTTTCAAAAGAAAACATAGCATCAAACATGTAGATGTTTCTAAAAACAAATTCATGTTATCTTACATAATAAGCCTTCATCTCTTTTATTAATCTCTGATTTAATCCCTGTCCCATACCTTACTCCAATCACATTCCTCACAATGGATGTCAAAAACTTCTTCCTCTTTGCTCAAAACTCCAATGTCTCCCTAACCTCCTCTCCCATCACAGAAAACCTCACCTATAAATTTACTGTGAAAGTTATAGCTAATAAGCAAGAGTTTCCTTATCTCCTCTTTTCTCTATCCCAAAAACTTTTTCATCTTTGCCCATTCTCTCCCTCATTTGATCTAGTTTAAGAGGATAAGCCTTTCTCCTTATCAAAACTAACTCTGACACATCTCCATAATCTAATCCCTTTCCATCTCTTTGTGGAGATTTCTACATGTATTGTTTCATCTTTCCCTATTCACTCTTTCCATGCTGACTACTAAAATGGGTCATGTATCCCCTATACTTAAAAAAGTGTTCCTGTGAACCCACAACCCATTCACTACTATAGTCCTAGAATAAGGAGTTTCCACTCACACTACTTAATAGTTTTCCTACCAACCGTTGGTCTTTTTTTTTTTTAGTTCTCATACTCATTAACCATTTTATATTAGTTTACTCTGGTAACTATTCTCTCCTCCCTGGGTTTCAGAGATATTGTTTTCACCTAGTCTTCTAACCTAACTGCCTCCTCTTTCTCAATCTCCAACAAACTCGGGACATTTTACCAGGCCAAAACTAAACTAGGAATGCTGTTAATGATCCTATAAGCAAAAGTGTTGTTTCTTCCATCAGTCATCAATTCTTACTAACTTTGCAAATTCCTATCCTACCTGGGAGACAGTTCAGGAAAAAAAAAATCATTGAAATGCAAACGAGGTCACAATAATTCTTAGAGGCACAGTAAGAATGCAAATTTTTAAAGCATTCTAAGTTGTATAGTAAAATACATTTATATGTAAAATGTAATGTTTATTTTACTACAAATGCATAATTCGGGTAATTATATTGTTTAAAATTTGCTATAAGGGTCAAACATTGTAGAGTTCTACATTTGCAATTGTCACAGGCTATTCAATTAGATTTTAAAAGCTTATCATATGTTTTCTAATATTTAAAATGAACAAGCATCATTATAAAAATTTCACAATTACCAATAGAGAACATGGAATTGAATAGTGAGGTATTTTCCTTACCAGTTTTGGGGGAACATTTTGCTCTAAGAATATTATTGTGATGTCCAGCTTCCCAAGATTCACAGTGATTCTTGTTCCAAAGACATTTTATCCCTGGACCAGCATTTTTACAAAGTTCCTCATCTCTAAAAGCCTTGCAATTTGGAGGCTTATAAACTAAGATATCATTAAGAAGGACACTAGAAAATCCCCCAAATATATACATAGACCTATGAGGAGAAAAAGAAAAAGAAATATTGGGGAAAATGACATTAGAAAAAACTCTTGTCCAATTTACCATATCTGTATTTCTTGACACAATTCTCAAACTATCAGAATTCCCCTTATTTTTTCCTGTTCTGATTGAAAATGCCTTATGTATCCCATAGCTAAATACTTCAACACTTCTAGGTAAAATGAGACATACTCCGCAAAGCTTACTGTAACATAAGAAACCAATGAAATTCAAATACAATAAAGATCAGTACTAAGGCATAAAAGAAGAAATAATAAAAGAAACAGCACTTCTTGGGGGGATCAATACGGTATTTTCTTCAGTTAATTGAAAGAATTTTAAGAAACAGTTTTTGTCAGCTAGATGGTTAAAAAGGAAATTTTACAATTTCTCTTTTGAGAGTATAATATTTCTAAGTGAATATGATGCTGAGAGAAAAGAAATAGAACAGAAATCAAATGTAGGATATTTTTTTCCATAAAGCATTCCTCTCTTTTCTTTAACAAAGTAACCAAAATTTAAACCACTTAAACGTCAAACATATCTTCAATGCATAATGTCAATCCACAGTTATTGCAATTCTGCAAAGTTTTCATAGTAATCCAATTGAGTTAGATTATACGAGCAAGAGAACTTTACATGCCTTGAAAACATTGTATTTTTTTTAATTTCTAAGAAAATAATTAATATGTGGGTAGGATTAGGAAAAGCAGAGATTTTCCTTGTAGATTGTTGGCTCCTTATCTCTAGAATTAAATACATATAAAGACCTATATGACATGACTCCAATCTACCTTCCTGGTCTTATCTCAAATTATTTACTTTTATTTGTTCTATGTTTTATTTTCTCATCAAACTGAATTGACAAATTTTGCCTTGCAATTCTATCTCCAACCTTCAAATATTTGCATGTACTATTCCTCGTGCCTGGAAAAGATCCCCTCTTCATATTCACTTCATAGAATCTTTATCTTCCCTTCATAAATCAGGTTAGGTGTCACCCTCTCAATGAAACTGTCCTTCATTTTATCTTCATACTCTCTTCCTAGCCCAATTAACTTTGATTTCCTGATCTGTGTAGGTGGTAGAATCTTCAAATTTCCTAGAGGAGAGGGTTGATTTCCTTTTTTTCAAATGTGTATCACAGCACTTAGAACGATTCCTTTCAAACAGTGGGAATTTAATAAATATTTGCTAAGTTGAACTTCTATAGGTAATCAGTATCCTCAATTGCCCTCATCACAGTCTTAAAAGGCCATTCTACCACATTCCTAGAAACATCAAAGGAATCTTACAAAGTGTAAAGTGGAATAATTAGTAAGTCTATGTCACTGGATCACTAAATATGGGAGGGGAAGTAGAGTAGAAGAATTCTAGAAAGGTAAGAAGGGGCTAGATTATGAATAACTTTAAAAGTCTAAGAGAATTGTATATTTGAGTATAAGTATACAAAGGCCTTGGAGGTGTTTTTTTAAAAAACATGGAAGCAACATGGTCAATTCTGTGCTTTAGGAAGACTACCTTGATAGCTATACTATATACTATATATACATATATAGTATGTATCTATATGACATGTATAGTATATAAAGTATATACTATATTTGATGGGATGAACTGTCATGGAGAGAGATTTGAAACAGGGATATCAACTAGCAGACTATTGAAATAGTCAAGGCATGAGATGATAAGGAACTGATCCAAGGTGATGGTATTGTCAGAGAAAGGCTTTTATAGAAGAGCTCTTGCAAAGGCAGAATTCACAGCATGTGGCAACAGACTGAATATGAGGAGGCAGATAGAAGAAAGGGAGAATTTGAAAATGGCATCTAAGTTGCAATCTTGGGTGACTGGAAGAATAGTGGAGCTTTTGACAGTTAGGAAGAAAGGAATGTTTAGAAAAAAGAAGTGAGTTGTTTTGAGCATGTTAAGTTTCAGAAGTCCAATAAGGAGCTGGAAAAGTAAGACTAGAGGTCAGGAGAGAACTTCAGACTAAAGAAACATCTGATAATCATTTGCATATAAAAGTGAAGAAAAAAGAGGTGAAGAAGCAGGGAAGAATTCTGATTTCTGTCTGGAGAATGTGACATGGGGGAGAAAAGAAATAAAAGGGACCACTTAACATGTTAATAAACTAAAGAACAGAGAAGCTAAAACCCCTGAAGAGAAAATAACTACTTATTCTCCAAGGAATAAGTCTGTAAATACACAAGTATTATCTGGTAAGTGATGATCTCATCAAGCTTTGAGTAGTGGAGTTTGGTGACTCCTTTCTGAGGGGTACTGAGGCAGCCATTCATCAATCTGATAACATATGTGGAAAAGTCTTCTTTCTTCCTGAAGCATATACTCAAGTTGTGATATAAAACATACCAAGACAGAGCAAATTAGTTAAGTACTACTAGTAGAAGTGATTACTCCTTGTGATTCATGAGGCCACAAACTATATTTTTATAAGAAATTCTACTTTCTAAGGAATGCAGAAACATTACTAAGTAATATGGAGTTTTAACAAAGACAATTAAAATCTCAGAGGTTAGAGCACCTGGCTTCAAATCCTGTGTCAACTATCTCTATGACCCATGACAAGTCACTAGTTTTTTAGGGCTCATCTCTTCATCTATAAAATGAGGGCATCATACTAAATTACTCCAGTTCTCTTTCAATCTATGATCACATGATCTTTTTTTTTAATTTTTGCAAAGAAGTGGGTGTTAAGTGTCTTGCCCAGGGTCACACATCTAGTAAGTTTCTGAGGCCGGATTTGGACTCAGGTCCTCCTGAATCCAGGGCCAGTGCTTTATCCACTGTGCCACCTAGCTGCCCCTGATCACATGATCTTAAGAGCACTGGTGATTTTTACATGACTGCAACCAAATAAAAACAAGTATATCAGAAAAGTTGAATCAGAAAGTGAAAATCTATTTATGTAGATAGTTAACCTAAGAATGAATTTCAATTTCTGGACCAATATTTAAAATACAAATGTAGGGAGAAGCACTTTGATGGGAGAATTATCTAATCTTTTTGATGAGTTTATTATGAGATAAATCTTTGTGTAAAACGTTTATTGTGTAAAACCATACCTTATCCCCTTCTAGAGTGTGAAAAATGCCCATAGAACAAAAGAAAACTCCTGATTAAGTATAATTGAGTAGAATTGTCCTAGTATGAATTAATTACATCCAGAACTCAGTGGTGTTCTTAACCTAAGGTCTGCAAATTCATTTTCTTTTAATATTTTAATAACAGTATTTCAATAGAGTTGGTTTATTTTATAATCATATACTTTTGATTTTATGCATTTCAAAACATTACTCTGAAAAAGGGTCTATAAGTTTCAGCAGACTGTCAAAGGGATGCATAATACACACACAAAAGGCTAAGAATGCCCATTCTAAGTAACAGGCTGTTGTCTTCTCTATTGGCCTATAAAGATTAATCTTTTTTTATCTTATATAGTGGAGGGGGAAATGGGAGAGGTACTGGGGAATGAGTGAACCTTACTCTCATCAAAATTGGCTCAGAGAGAGAATAACATACACACTCAATTGGGTATAATAATTTATCTTACCCTGTAGAAAAGTAGGAAGGAAAGGGGATAAAGAGGTAAGGGGAGGTGATAGAAGGAAGGGCAGATTGGGGGAAGGGGCAGTCAGAAGCAAAAAAAAAAAACCTTTGAGGAGGGAAAGGGTGAAAGGAGATAGAGAATAGAGTAAATGACATGGGGAGTGGGGCAGCTAGGTGGCATAGTGGATAAAGCACCGGCCTTGGATTCAGGAGGACCTGAGTTCAAATCCAACCTCAGACACTTGACACGTACTAGCTGTGTGACCCTGGGCAAGTCACTTAACCCCCATTGCCCCCCCCCAAAAAAAGACATGGGGAGGAAGTAGGATGGAGGGAAATTCAATTAGCAATAGTAACTGTGAAATGACGAGCAGGATACTTTCAGAAAAACCTGGAAAGACTTATATGAGCTGATGCAAAATGAGATGTACTGTATACAAAGTAACAGCAATATTGTAAAATGATGAGCTATAAATGACTTGGCTATTATTAGCAATGCAAAGATCTGAAGGACTTCTTTTAAAAATGTGATCCATCTACACAAAAAGAACTGAATACAGTGTCTGAATACAGATTGAAGCATATGTTTTAGTTTCTTTTTCTTAAGTTTTTTTGTCTGTTTTCTTTTACAACCTGACTAATGTGGAAATGTTTTGCATGACTACACATGTATAACTTATATTGAATTGCTTGCATTCTTGAAGGGGGTGGTGAAGGAAAGAGGAAGAGAATTGAGAACACAAAGTTTTAAAAATTGACATTAAAATTGTTTTTACATGTAATTGGGGGGAAAATTTTAATAAAAGGGGAAAATTTTTAAAAAGATTAATTGGGTGGGAGGCTCCTTTTTTTTACTGATATCCTTTGAAGTAGAATTTCTCCCTCCCCTACCCCCAAACTCATCAATTGTTAATGGTTTCCTTGAGCCAAAATCAAAGGGGAGCTACATATGCTCATCCATGTGGCCACAAGGATTTATAGATATATTCATTTACTCCTGTTTCCCAATTTTAAGAGGAAAAATTTCCTAGATAGCATAATATCTTCTAGCCAGAGAAGGGATATTTGCTGTACAATGCTAGCCTTGGGAATTTCCTCTTGAGTAATCCCTAAATTCAAGTAGGAATATTAGAGGGCAGATGGGTGGCACAGTGGATAGAGCATTGGCCCTGAAGTTGGAAGGACTTGAGTTCAAATCTTAACTCAGATGCTTACTAGCTCTGTGACCCTGGGCTAGTCACTTAACCCCAACTGCCTTAAACATCCAGGGCCATCTCCAATCATCTTGTCACTGGACTCAAGATGGCTCTGGAGGAGAGAATGAGGTTGGTGACCGTACACAGCCCTGCCTCACTTAAATCCAATTCAATGCAAGTCGTGATATCACCCTGATGTCATGGTCCTCTTCTGAAATGAAGAACAAACAACAACAACAACAACAATTAAAGACTATTTGAGAAAGAAGGGGAGTTTCTAAGCACAAAGTCTCCTGGTAAAAAGATGAGTGTTCACATGGGCCCTTGCTGTTGGAGTATAATAAAAGACTAAAGTCACTCCATGGTGGAGCAAATGACATAGACTATTCCCCACTATTACTGAGTCAGAACTGAGTAGGTCCTTACTGTAGGAAGGGAATTGCTTATTCAGCAGCCTCAGAATGTGTGTGTGTGTGTGTATATTCTGAGAATCTAAACTATCGGCAGCATTATGAATTTGGAATTGACTATGTTGTATTCCATAATAATGTTAGGCATCCAACAGAATTCCAGGAGGCTGCCCTGCCAGCAATCTCAGGTTCAATTCCTTTCCACGGAGTAGTACTGAAGCAGAAGAACCTAGGACTCTGATAGAAAAGTAGGTGTCATTCAAAAGGAAGGAGAATTGTATTCATTCCTTAGGGGCTACTTCAAGTGATTGGTATGTCTTCTGTTTATGGGCATCTGTTTGTGGGCTTCATTGGTCCTTTATGGCTTCTGCAGCTCTTGGTGGGGAAAAATGACTGCTGGCTTCAATTCAATCCATATTACTTAACTTGACTATTTTCATAGAAGCTGGAAGACCCTGTTACCCATACTTATAAAAAGCTGACCAAAAGCCATGAATAAGCTACATTTAAAGATTTTCCTAACCCCACTGACGACACTGTATTCCCCCAGTAGTCTCTCCAGCACTGGTTATATGTTCTCTAACCACCACCATCATTCCTCATATTGGCCCTGGAGGGGGAAGTTGCAGTACTTGCTCCCTATCATCACTGCCAGTCCTTCCCTATTCCTCATTCACTCAATAACTTTTCTTCTTTTGAAGTTCATTCAATTAAAATTTTGTACCTGGTCAAAATTATAACAGCTGTAATATACTAACTTCCAGGTCATTCTTTTTCCTTTCTCAGGGAGTTCAGAACATGGCTTACCATGTTTCTCTCCTCCCCAACTCCTGCCCTTATACTAGGGGACTTTAATATCTTTGTAAGTGCTCTCTCGAGCTCTTATCTCCCATTTCCTCAATCTTAAGTCCCATGACCCACTTATTAACTCCAGTTCATTCATACAAAGGTATGGTTAAATATTAGATCTTATCATTATACTATATACAAATGCCAAATCTCCCTAATTAGAAATTTTAACATTCCCCTATCTGACCATAACCTATCACTCTTCCTATTTGTCACTACTCCTATACATGTTCTTCAGCATCATCAAAAACTCCATTTCCTTCACCCCACACTACCACTACCCCAGGCCACTACCCTTGCTCTGACTTCAATTTACTTCCTAAACCTGATTGTTAGCCATTTCAACTTTTACTCTTTCCTCTGTTATTGAATCTCTTTCCCATTACTCTTTGGCAAACCTCAGGCATAGAGTATACTTTAAATCCACACCCTCTGATCCCTCCCATGATTTCCTGAATGAAGCTCAAGGAAGTCCTACAACCATATCAACTGGGTACACTATGAATTCATGTTATCTAACTCAATTGAGCACCTATTCCAGCAAGGGAGTCCTTTAATTCTTTGTTGTTACCTGCAGAATCTATTTCAAAACATCTCTTCTCTCCTCAATCTTTACAAATCTCCCTCCATTCCCTCACTTTCAACTAAGGACCTTGCTTCTTACTTTACTGAAAAACTGAAGCAATTAAACTTGGGCTCCCAATTTTCTATTCTCTTAATCTCAAAAACCTTTGATATTATTTCCCACTATCTCCTCCTTTTACCTCGTTGCTGAAAAAGAGGTGGTCCTTCTCTTTTTCAATACCAATCCTTCTACATGAGCACTTGATACCATCCAGTCCCTTCTCCTCCAACAAATTACATCCTTATTCATTCTCCTTCTTTCACTAATCTTCCATCTCACCCTATATGGTTCCTTCCTAAATGCTAAAGTCACATATCTCTACCCAAGCTTCCCATGGCTCCCTTGCTATCATGCTCCTGAGAACAATGCTTCATATTTTACATAATTATAGCTTCTAGTAATATGAATCCCAATACATGCAACTACTTCAGTGGATTCATTTTTTTGTACTAATTGGAACCTAAGTCTAGTTACCACCTTAGTTCAAAGCCCTTATCACCTCTGGACTAGATTACTGTACTGTCTTCTTAATTGCTCTATCTCAAGTTTCTTACCATTCCAGTCCATTCTACATTCAGCTACCAAATAATTTTCCTTAAACACAGATCTGACCATATGACCCTCCCCGAACCATGCAATCAACTCCTTATTGCCTCTAGGATAAACTAGGAACTCCTCTGTTTAGCTTTTAAAATATTATACCATTATCTTTCTAGACTCATTGGCCATTACTTTCCCTCCTCCATACTTTAATCCAGTCAAACTGATCTCCCCTCTATTCCTTAAATATGGTACTCTAGCTCTTATTTCCATGCCTTCATACTGACCGTCCCATACACCCCTCCCCCTACTTCAGGCTCTGGCACCATCTTCCTCATGAAGCCTTTCCTAGCCTCTTTAAGTGCTACTGTGTTCCCTCTTAAACTACTTTGGATTTAAATATTTTTGTATATTTGTATTAATTTACCTTTTATTTATGCTGCATTTTATGTACTTGTCTTCCTCATTAAAATGGAAGTTCATTGCAAATGAGATTGTTTCATTCTTTGTACTTGTATACTAAACACTGGCACATAGTAAGTGCTTAATATATGTTAATTGGTTAATTCCTATCATGGAATCGCTTCTGTCTCTTCTGTTCTACACTTTCTTAATGATTGATTAATGACTTTTTCAAATGTGGTGAGCACAGTATATTATTGGATATCAACAAATATATTCATGTGAAAAAATCCAGCACCTGGAAGGTGAAAAGATTGCAGAGTATTTGGATAAAAAGCCATGGTCGGATATAGAAATGATATTGTCGTTAGTGTTTACTATAGTCCTAATTAACATGGGCAGAAAAAGAAATTGGTCAAGCTTTAGGGAAAAGATCACAGGCCAGGCACACAGTCACTATTAAAGCATCTGGAACTTTCTCCAAAAGCATAGAAGCTAAAAAAATTTTTAGTTGCCTTAATAATTTAATGCTTAAAATTGTGGATGGAAGCTGCTAGTTGAGATGTTATTCTATTCAATAAAGAAAATTGGGGTTAAAATTATGTGGAACTTAAGGAAAACATTTTATATATAATTTGTAACTAGAGAGAAGAAAGCCAATCTGATATGAACCATAGATTTTAGGAGAGTTTATTTCATAAGATTGAAGGAAAGGATATATTTTATTTCATGACATATAAGCCGACAGAAGTCAACACAGGAAAAAATGGAGGCCCTCAATAATTAAATTCACAATATGCAGGGAAAATAATTACAGTGAGAAAAAAAACAATAATTATCAAATATGCTAATGTTCAGAATGAACTCAAGTTGGCTAAAAATCTAAAGTATTTTAAAAGGGTTTGTTTTGTTTTCTATTTTGGGGTGATTTTGTTTTTTGTTATATTGGGGGGAAAGAAGACAAAAGACAGAAGATGACTGCTGTTTAGGTATGATGATGACCAGCAACAGAGAGAATTAGGAGCTGTTACATTGAATTAGGAGCTTCTTACATCGCTTGTATCTTCTAACAAGGAGAATGAACTTTAAATTGGAAAGGACAAGACAAAAATGATTAATATAGAGTTCATACTCAAGAGAAGTAAAGAGATGGTAAGAAACCTCAAGCTACCCTTTATAAATTCAAATTGCCAGCCAATATGAAATAGGGTACTTGTGGAAAATGGCAGAAGTACAACAGAATTTAAGAAATTTTTCAATGTAGAAGAGACTAGAGTCTATAAAATTCAGTCCAAACTAGTGAATTTTAATTCAGTCCTGGTATAATTAAACAACTATAAAATGATGCAATGATCCCAAAGATCTAGCATGGCTCCACAAAGAAGAGGTCATGGCAGACTAACCTAATTTTTGGAGTCATTAAATTGGTGGATCAGAAGAATACTATAAAGTACCTTGTTTTCAGCAACA
Organism: Dromiciops gliroides; assembly: GCF_019393635.1. NCBI lineage: Eukaryota > Metazoa > Chordata > Mammalia > Microbiotheria > Microbiotheriidae > Dromiciops > Dromiciops gliroides. The sequence continues at coordinate 96,887,569 of NC_057862.1, forward strand.
TATTTTGCAAAGTAGCTCAAGTTATTTTTTTGGAAAAGATAAGAGAGATATGGGTTAAAAATAGTACAGGAAGATTTGAAACTGATAGAATGAGTAGAAAAAAGGAGTAGACATTAATGATTTGATATCAAAATGGGTGCTAGTGGGAATCCCCAGAAATCTGTGCTTGGGAATCTACTATTTAAATTTTTTCAGTGACATGGATAAAGGCATGTTGTGATGCACACTGTAATAGATGTTGAGAGGTCTGGGTTGAATTATAAGACAGTAACTAAGTAAAGTTTTCCTCTTTACCTAAGGATATTTTCTAGCCCCACTCAGATGCTTTCTCTATAAAGTGAGTCCTGATTTTCTCATTTGAAACATTCTCTACTTTTCCTAGAACACCTTCTTTTGGCCTTTGTTCTGTAATTATCACATTTTCCCTTGTCTCATACTTATCTTTATACGTGTTCTATTTCCTTCTATCCTCATTAGACTGAAGGTACATTGGGTTAATACTATGTCTTTTTCATCTTTCTGTATTGTAGGCAATTACATGTTTGCTGAGTTGAATTGGATTTCCAAAAAGCAAAGTCATTTTTAAAGAAAATTTTAGGCATCTAAAGAAACAAGCAAGTTACTGACTACATCAGATAACAAATATGCTCAATTCAAATTAATCAAAATTTTAGACAAAAAAAAAAAAGAATGCTAGACCTTGAGGGATCATTGTTGTTGTTTCAGTCATATCTGACTCTTCATGACCCCATTTGAGATTTTCTTGACAAGATACTGGGATGGTTTGTGATTTCCTTCTTCAGTTCATTTTTCAGATGAGGAAACTGAGGCAAATAGGGTTTAATTACTTGCCCAGGGTCATACAGTTAGTATGTGAAGCCAAATTTTAAGTCCTTTTCCTGACTTCAGGCCCAGAACTCTATCCACTGAACTACCCAACTGCCTCAAGGGTTCTAACGGGTCATCTAGTTTATTTTACAAATGAATAAACTAAACAATAACAACAACAAGGCAAGTGGAATTAAGTGAATTGTCCATGATGGCCCCTACTTAGCAACAGGGTAAGGACTAGAACACAAGTTTCCTGATGCTATATACTCTATAACCAGGGCTTTAGGTAAAACTGTGTCATAAAACTATTTCTTAAAATGAATCTTTAAGAGAAGTCATTCCAGATCTCTTTCATGGGAGGAGGATATTCATCAGGATTGATCCTAGCCATAATTCTGAAGTAGGTAAATATCACATTCCCTCATATCGCATATTCCACTTATATCCTTTTCAATTCCTACTTCTTAATGTCTTTGTCCAACTCTCCCTAACATGGTTAAACCAAAAGAATTAAGAATGAGAGTAAAAAATTATGCAGATTTTTATATGTAGTCTAAAAGAAAAATGCTCCATTATGCCTTACTTCAGAATGTTTATGTTTACATTGATGGTATAGATACATTAAAATAACTGATATTAAACTTGAAAGACATCACATGTGCATATAATCATTTGTACTTCAAAAAGTTCTAAGTATACTCATTTACCCATTAACAACGACTGCTGAGTGCCCGAATCTGTTGACATCTCTATGAAGATTGGGTTTAGGTAAAATTTTCCATTCATCACAAGCTAAAATGAAAAAAGAAACATTTTCCTGAATAAATAATATATTATAAAGTACTTAATGACAAAATTAAATCAAATAAAATGTTACACTAACTTAAAAAGATGAAACAATGAGTTGTAAAGTGACTGATTTATCTCAACTACCTAGTATCAATAATTATTTTTTTTCCTATGAACTAATCTTCTACTATTAAAATACTTAGAAAGTGAATAAGGGGATGGGATGAAAGTAAATCTACTACACAGATGATATATTTATGAGGGAATTCAATTTTATAAAATAATTGTTTTATATCTACAAACAGATCAGTAAAACATAAAAAATGAAAAGAGAGAATTTTTAGCCAAAAACATAAAAATTCAAATTATCTGTGTAATGTTTATGAGGAAATTTGTTTTGGAAAAGCTGTACCAAGATGAAAGTAAAAAATCCTCTTCACAACATGCACACAAACACACACACAATTTTCATAGATATGGGATTTTAAAAATCTAAATGTGGGTCCTAATCTGCTCACCCCCCCCAATTTTGGGGGGGAAGCTGACTAAAATCACTGATAAATTCCACAAGAGTTTAGGCTTTTTAGGATTTATTAAAGTGTATTAGAAGTTAGTGAAGAGTCGGTATAGCCAGAGAGAAACCTTTGCTTTTCCTAGAAGTCCATATGAAGTCCCTCACCATGCCAAAGTCCTGGATGGAAAGTGGGGGGCCCTCCTGTTCTCCATCTCTGCTGCCACCAAGCCAGTTCCAGATGAAAAAAGGAAGATCCAGCATGCCAGGCTCACCTTCCTACTCCCTGTGTCCCTCCCCAAAAGGGGAGGTACTTCAAGCTGATTGGTTGAGAGTGGTCTCTTGCTGATGTCAATAGTACCTCTAAGAATAACACCCCACTCAGAGCCAGCCAGGTGTGGTCTTGATTTAGATGATCTTCAGGTGGGGCCCCTGGCATCTGCCAAATCGCATTATTTTAGCACATTCCTCCCTATGCTTCATTAAGAAGCAATTGTTTCCTTAATGAGGCAATAACATTAGATACATATGACTAAAAAAGTAAAGGGAATAAAAAAAGAGAAAAGAAATTGAGCAGGCATTAACAAAGGCTAAAGGGGACACTCCCCTTTTAGCAGGAGGACATTACAAACAGAAAAACTAAAGGGGGCACTCTCCTTTAATAAGTGAACATTATACAGAGTGTATACAGTGTGGAAAAGGAAAACAGAAAAATATCCACTTAAGTCTTTGTAAGTCTTTTCTCAGATGATTCTTGGAATGTCCTCTGGGTGTAGTTGTGGCAAGGAAGTCTTTCAGGTGTGGATGCTGAAGATCAACTAACAAGTATCAGCTGTAGAATTTTAAATGTGGTTATAAAGTCCCTCAGGTGTTTCAGATACTGGTAATCAGCTGGGAAAGTTTCCTACAAAATTGAGCTTAACACAACTTTAAATAGTTTTGCCAATAATCAAATCAAATGAGAGTTTTCAAAAACATGTCTAAGGAAATTCAGTCTCTTTTAGAGATTTTACAATTATTGTCCAGTTGTTAGGCATGAAACATACAATAAAAACAAAATTTGAAACATTCTCTAAAACTACATCCCCCCCTGCAGGGAATAAATTGAGAAGACAATTGTGATATTAATTAAGAAAAGATTTTTTTAAATCTTCATTTCATCACTTTTTTGCATCATCTGCCTAATTATCCTCATGCCATTATGAGAAATTAAAGTATGTAATATAATAGGTAGCAGATGTCAAGGCCAAATCCAACATTGTATTTATCATGACACCTGAGATAATTATGGGGGTTACCATAAAAGAACAGAGAAATTACTGAGTCAGGATTAATCAGATGTATAGGATTGAGATGTCCATGACATCAGGCATATAGAAGGGGGAATTGAAGTCAGGTGTCGAATTAGATGGCATAGGCTGGCCATCCAGTGCCATGTGGGGGAAAATTAAACCAAAAGAATACAACCTCGACTCTTGCCAATAGCCATTCTCTCGGCCTTTCCCAAGGCATTGTAGTACCTGGACTTTGTGCGTGTCTCCCCTTCTGTGACAGTCCAATGTCTGCTCTTGTATGTATGGATGAAGGCAATTAATGTCTTGTTTGTTTGTTTGTTTGTTTTGTTTTTTGTTTGTTTGTTTGTTTTTTGCGGGGCAATGGGGGTTAAGTGACTTGCCCAGGGTCACACAGCTAGTAAGTGTTAAGTGTCTGAGGCCGGATTTGAACTCAGGTACTCCTGAATCCAGGGCCAGTGCCTTAACCACTGTGCCATCTAGCTGCCCCAATAAATGTCTTAAATAGTAAATTCCCATATTCCAAGTCTCATATGGATTTAAAAATTGAAGATACTAATGATTGCAAAAAATATGAATTTGCTTTGACTTAGAATATAAGTTATAATGTACAATAATTCTAAATAATAATAATTTTTTTGTAAAAATAGTATTTCTAGAATTAATTTATATTTGTCATGGTAATCAATTTACCAAGGAAATACATTACATAATTTGGTCAAATAATCAGTTGGAAAAATAAACAGTTTAGAAGAACAAAATACACATGGAAAAATAAAAAACAATGAAATACAAATTGGCTTAAAACACAATCTATATAGAATGAAAGTCTCTATGAAAATAAACTCATACTATTGATTTCAAAATGTAGATACAGTGGCATAAAAAGAAACCCTTATGTAACATTTGAACTGAATTTTTTTTTAATGCTTAGCAAAAATAATACTTCTAGAATTAATTTACACTTGCTATGGCAACCAATTTGCCAGGGAAATGCTTTATAGAATTTGATCAAATAATCAATTAAAAAAAAACAATTTAGAATATGGGAGCAAAGTGCTCCCAAAATTAATATGGTATTATGAAATCAAAACCACCTTGCATTGGTTCAAAGTTGGAGAGATAGATGAATAGAACAAAAATATACATGGAAGAATAAGAGACCATGAAATTCAATGGTCTACCTGTGCTGGTACTGGTTTTATGTAGAAGCAATGTATCTATGAGTCCTTCTCTATGATTTTTATGGCAGTTGGAGTTGTTAGAAATACTTGGAAAGGACCTTCCCAAGCTGGCTGGGTCCCACTAGTCTGATGAAAATTTTTAATATATACACTGTCTCCTGGTTTCAAATCATGTAAGGAGAAGTCTGAGGTGCCAGCCTGTACTGCTTCTCCTGCCTCATGGAGTTCACGTAGCCTGGCTTGTAATTTCTGTATATAGGAAGCAACAGAGGTTATCTCCCCCCCCACCACCACCAATGATGTATATACTGGGGGAAAAGGTTTTGCTTGTATAGGGGGATGGCCAAAAAGCATCTCAAAAGGTAATATATGTAGTTCTCCTCTTGGCCTGCTATGCAGATAGAACAATGCCAAGGGCAGAACATCAGGCCACTTCAAATGAATTTCAGTGCACAATTTGCCAATCATGCTCTTAAGCTCTTTATTCATATGTTCTATCTGGCCTGAACATTGTGGTTGGTAAGGTGTATGGAATTTTGGAGTTATTCCCAAGAAAGAGTAGATTTAGGATAGGACAGAATCAGTAAAATGTGTGCCTTTGTCAGAATCAATGCAGGCTGGTAGACCAAATCGAGGAACAATCTCTTTTTTTTTTTTTTTTTTTTAGGCAATGGGGGTTAAGTGACTTGCCCAGAGTCACACAGCTAGTAAGTGTCAAGTGTCTGAGGTCGGATTTGAACTCAGGTACTCCTGAATCCAGGGCCGGTGCTTTAACCACTGCGCCATCTAGCTGCCCCCATAGGAACAATCTCTTTAAGGAGGGTTTTGGCAACAAAGGCAGCTGTGGCTCTCCACATTCTAGGAGGAAAAAAAAAAACTGATTCCAGAGAATTTAGATACAAAGGCAAGTAATAAATCATTTGGCAGGTATGTAAATGATATGAGAAGTTAAATAGGTCTAAGAAATGTCTGTTATCTACTATATGCTCAAAATAGAATTGGCAAACACTTGGAGGTTCACTTGGGTTTAACAATTTCAAAAAATCAGCAATTATTTGTGATATTCTCAATAGAGTGTCATGTTGCATTTATTTAGATATTTAGAAATGTCTATAGGCAGACCCTAGTATTTATGAAATCAGTGTAGGCTACATTTTAGGACAGATGTCATCTTCAAAGAGTATATTTTATTAGTACTGTAAGGAATAATTAACCCAAAATGTATTTAGGATACCTGAGATTTTAGTGAATTACTTACTCAATTAACTTAATTAATTATTAATTATTAGTTATTTCAAATAACTCTGTACATAACAGTGGAAAAAAGAATAAATAACTCCTAACTCACTATGCCCCAAAGACCAAGAATTTCACCAAAATTCAAATTTAGACAATTGGAGTGCTTGACTAAAACATATATAAAGACTTAACAGTTACCCATTAGAAAGAGCCTCATGAGTTTGTGACTTTACTTTGACTAGAAGGTGTTTAAGGTAAGACTGGATGTATGGCAAATTGTGAGGGCTTTTAAAGAAGGAATTCCTGCTCAGATATGACTTGGACTAGATGACCTCAGAAGTCCCTTACAAATCTGATTCATCCTATTTGTCTGCATATTCAATTGTATAACTACCTTCCCCATTGCTATAATAATGCTAAATAACAATGATGCAAATTTACATAGTGCTTTTCCATTTCTTGCAAAAGGCCTGTAAAGTACATAGTACACACATTATTGCCATATTTTCAGAGTTGATAAAACAGGGTCATAGAAGTTGAGACTTATCTACTATTACATATTTGGTAAGAGTCAAGGCTGGAGGTTATAAGTTTTTTGTGAATGGACTATTGTATGCTCTACAATGTTCACAGTACATTATCTTTTCACCATAATTTTGGAACATAATTTTTCCAAAATATCTATTACGTTTTAGAAAAAACTTTATGGAAAACATAAGTAGAATGGGGTTATTTTCCTGGAGGTGAGAAGCTTAAAGGGTCACTTGGTAATCTTCAATATGAAAGGATTGATTATTCACATTTATAAGAGATAAAAGGAAAAAGTACAAACAATAGCATAACAACTTTAGATGAGAAGTAGAAAAGAATCAGCTCATCTAAATGACTTTAAAGGCTATGGGGAAATATGGGAATAAAGTGAAAAATATTAGTAAGACACAGGAAAGAACTTCCTATAGCCAAAGTTATAGCTAATAGCCAAAGTTAGCTAAGAAAGTTGTAAAATATCTTGCAGAAATCTTTTTTAAATGAGCGAATTTCACTTATCTTAAAAACTTATTGATCTAGCCTGATACTATTAATGCCTTGTCAGTCTTGTAATTCAGTCTTTTGACTATATGTTCCACAAGCAAATATTCCTTTTGATATGAGAGAAAAATAACACTAATATTAACAAAAGAGCTAATGTCACAGTACAGTAGGAAAAATACAATACCATTATGAAATTTATATTCATATAAGCTCACTTAGGAGAGCAATGAATATATAACACAATTTGAGTAAGATTAAAAAATTCAATTTAGCGTGTGAGAAAATTTATCATCCCTACCTCTCAAAAATCTCTTTCAACTATACTGAAAGATTATAAAAAGTGGTTCGATCATTCTGGAGAACAGTTTGGAACTATGCCTGAAAGGCTATAAAACTGTGCATTCCCTTTGATCCAGTAATACTGCTTCTAGTTCTATGCTCCAAAGAAATCAAAGAAAAAGGAGAAAAATACAAAAATATTTATGGCAGCTCTTTTGTGGTATCAAAGAATTGGGAATTGAGAGGATGCCCATCAGCTAAATAAATCATAGTATATGATTATTATGGAATACTATTGTGCTGTTAAAAATAATGAAGAGGATGGTTTTAGAAAAACCTGAGAAGACTTATATAAATCAATGCAAAGAGAAGAGAGCAGAACTAGAACACTGTATACTATAACAGCAGCATTTTAATAATAAACAGTGAAAGACCTAACTACTCTAATTAATTCAATGATCTATGATAATTCCAGAGAATTCACAATGAAAAATGCCACCCATATCTCAAGAGAAAACTAAGGGATTATGTTGATTTTTTTCGTTATTTTTGTTGCTTTTTTTTTTTACACCATGGCTAATGTAGAAATATGTTTGTATGACTTCAAATGTATAATGGATATTGTTTTTCTTGCCTTCTCATGACGGGAATGGGTAAAGGGGAAGGAAGCAAATTTGAAGATGAAAAAGCTTTTTTTTTTAAATTAGAATAAATATTATAAAGAAATTCTTAAATATTATACATATTTTTCTTTGATAATTATTGCCCCAAAGGGCTACAAAATTATGCATACCTAGCAATACCACTAAGGGATCTATATCCTAATAAGGTTAAAAAAAAGGAAAAGAACCTATTTGTATAAAAATATTTATAATAGCTCTTTTTGCAGTGGCTGAGAACTGGAAATTGAGGGGATGCCCATCAACTGGGGAATGGATGAACAAGTCATGGTTTATGATTGGAATAGAGTATTATTTTGCTATAAGAAATAGCAAATTGGATGATTTGGGGAAAACCTAGAAATACTTACATGAACTGATAACAAGTGAAGTGAATGGAACTAGGTACATGGTGACAGCAATATTGTAAGATGAACAGTTGTGAATGACTGCTATTCTTAGGATTAGAATGATCCAAGACAATCCCAAAGGACACATGATAAGAAATGCTATCTTCCTCCAGACAAATAATGGCTGTTGTCTGAATGCAGAGCAAAGCATACTTCTTTTTTCTTTCTTTCTTTCTTCCTTTCTTCCAACCTTCCTTCCTTCCATTATTTCTTCCATTGGGTTTTCTTACACAAAATGACTAATATGAAAATGTGCTTACACATGTATAACCTATATCAGATTGCTTACTGTCTCATGGAGGGGGGAGAGGCAGGAGGGATAGATAGAATTTGGAACTAAAACCAAAAAATGCTAAAATTGTTTTTACATTTAATTGGGGGAAAATATTATTTTCAAAAGTTGCAAATATTTTCACACATAAAATTATTTAGAAGAAGGCAAGAGTTGACATACAAAAGTCTTACTAAAAGCTGGTTTTATGATAAGCAACATTTGCAGGCAGGAGATACAATAATTCCACTCTCACTGATGTTAGCTGTCAATGTGGCAGGTCTTTTCAATAGAGTAAGGAATGGAGAGTATAGGAGTAAAGAGGGAAAGTATTCCAAATACCCTTTCCTCTTGTCACTTCCAGCCTCTGTTCCAACTACAGAAGAGTGTTGTACAAGATAACTTTTTTTTTGATGAGGTTTTTTTTTAGTTTTTGGGTTTTTTTGTGTGTGAGGCACTTGGGGTTAAGTGACTTGTCCAGGGTCACACAGCTAGTGAATGTTAAGTATCTGAGGCCGGATTTGAACTCAGGTACTCCTGACTCCAGGGCCGGTGCTCTATCCACTGCACCACGTAGCTGCCCCCTTGATTAGTTTTAAATTACTGATCAGGGCTTTCTGTAAAATAAAGATTCATTCCTATAAGATGTGGGTATTACCAAATGCTAAAAATGTTAACAACTAAATTAAATATACTTTGTTTCTCTTATAGTCAGCTTCCTTTCTCATACTATGGAAAGTGTGAATGATTAATTAGGCTGGTTTTAATACTATAATTATACTCCTTGCTGAGAAGAAAATGTATTTCCTTAACACTCAGGTCATTCATAAATTGTCCAAGACTAATCAAATTATAATAAATTCCAGTAGTTTACTAACATCTTGAGAATTAAGAAAGAAAATAATCATTTATACAAATGGAAAAGCTACATAGAAAATATTATTCTATTGAAAGCCTAGATAAAAACAGTTTATAGTACATGGTGGCAAAATATTATATAATAACCAATAATAAAAACCTAAAAGATTAGAAAAATTATATTCCATACAGCTCAAGGTATTTAAAAGACAAGCTCAACAAAAGGATTTCTATGGAGCATAAAATGTGTTAAGTACCTCTGTCAAGATTAACCTAGAATTTTGGTACTGGCTTATATTTTGGAATGTACAGTAGTAGTAATAAAATGGCAAAGGTTGGGGAAATGCATACAGATTGTCTATGTGAAAGTGCACAACTAAAGGACCCTTTGAATTTTAAAAACTTTGTTTATATAATAATTTGAAACTTAACATCAGGCTCATAGGATTGTTGTTATTTCAGTCATGTCTAACTCTTCATGACCCCATTTGAGATTTTTCTTAGCTAAGATATTGGAGTGGTTTGCCATTTCCTTCTCCAGCTCATTCTAAAGATGAAGAAACTGAGGCAAACAGGATTATGTGATGTGCCCAGGGTCACTAAGCTAGTAAACAAATTGAAGTCATATTTGAATTCACGTTTTCCTGACTTCGCTGCTCCACCTAGCGGGCAATTAAAATATAAATGATACTGGGGCAGCTAGGAGGTGCAGTAGATAGAGCACCAGCCCTGGATACAGGAGGACCGAAGTTCAAATTCGGCCTCAGGCACAACAATTACTAGCTGTGTGATCCCGGGCAAGTCACTTAACCCCAATTGCCTCACCCAAAAAACCAAAAAGAAACAAAATGTAAATGATAATAAAAAACAAACCATCTATATGATGAGAAAGTAGATGAATAAAAAGAATTATTCATTAATGATCTGTATGTTTGGCTAAAACAAAGACAATTTCCTGGATATTTCCCCCCAATATCTACGTGTTTGGCTTTGAGCATACAAAAGTTACACATGAGTTTTTCACTTTTTATTTAAATTTTCATCATGTGGATCTTCTACAAAATGTTGCAAACACTAAGACTTTTTTAAAAAAACAGTGTTCATATTTCAGGAACAAGGAACATTTTTTCTTTCTTTTTTTTTTCTTTTTTTTTTTTTTTTTAGTGAGGCAATTGGGGTTAAGTGACTTGCCCAGGGTCACAGAGCTAGTAAGTGTTAAGTGTCTGAGGCCGGATTTGAACTCAGGTACTCCTGACTCCAGGGCCGGTGCTCTATCCACCCACCATCTAGCTGCCCCCTTCTTTTTCTTTTTCTTTTTTTTTTTAAGGAACATTTTTTTAAAAAAAACAGTATTTTAGGCACAACAAGAACACATTTTAGACTCAAGTTTTATAAAATTCCAACTGACATTATTGATAATAAGCAGTTTCATATAAAAAACCACATTTCATTTGAAATCTTATAACAGGTTACATATTCTTCTCATGTGACATTTATGTAGTATTTACTCTTAGAAAATTAGTAATGGTATCACCACTGGAGACTGCCATACCTGAATTATCTATTATCCAGTATAAGAGCCATGCTATGTACTAGAACTAAGGAAAAACCAAAACATTTTAATATGACTTCAAAGATACATGTTACTGCTATAATTTTTCATTAAAAATACAGCAAAAAAGACTATAAGTTATTCTGATAGTTCGAACTGAGTCAACTAACTTCCTAACATTCCTATGAAATTCTTTTAAAGCTTATAGTATTTTTTTAAAAGAACACTATTAACTCATCAGATCATGTTAATGTAGCCTTCTTTATAACATTATTTTTATTTTCTTCCTTAAGGGATAATTCCTATTTATTACCCAGGCAACTAACCTCTTTTTCTTTCACTAATTTAATCGTTTTTTTTCTATTGCACACAGTGTTCTGGGTTCTAATCCCAGTTCTGCTGGTAATTTAGGTGTGTATCATTTCAAGAAGTAATTTGCTCCACTTTTTGCTGAGCTCCCAATTGTCACTGATCCCAATACCACCCCTCTCCCCAAAATTACTTTACATTTGCAACTTTTCTATATACCTGTTGCCCTGCCCATTCCAAGAGAATAAAAAATTCTTGAATGCAGGGTACTTAGCAAATGCTTATTGAATTAAATTAAACTGAATTTCAACTCTCAGGGCCTGTTTCCTCATCTGAGAAAGAAAGGCCTAAATATTGTGTAAGTTTCCTTATAGATCAGAAATTCTCTATCTATTCTATGACTATCAGTTGATATATGACCAAAAGAAAGGACATATATAAGAATTTTTCAAGATGTATTTAAAAATTTAAGAATTGTCAGGCCCAAGTATTGAAGGGAAAACATGTACTTGGTTATAAACAAAATTCATTTGACTATCCAGAACCCTTGTTATTGCTGGGGTACTGTACATTAGGCAAATTAAATTCCATTAAAATTTGGCATAGGAATAATAAAATATTTCTCCAGTTACTTCAAATAGGAAGAACTTCATTGTAGCTACTAAAACAAAATTATTCCTCTCAACAAAATTTAGTCAGACTTTTTTGAAACAGCATGAAATAAACTTTAACTCCAAGGATAGCACCTATAACAGAGTCTTCAAATCCCAAAACAAATACCCAAATAGTATTAACAACAAAACAGAAATGTCTCCATAAGAGTGGGTTTGACAACAAAGTGAAGCCATTACTGCATTAGACTATTATAAATTTGTTTTTCTAATACTGCAGGGATAAACAGCTAATTGCTATCACAGGCTGTGCCAGAATTTCATTTATGACTTAAGTGTCCAAGAACACATAAAATTTAATCCATTGCAGCTGCTGCTTTGCATTCTCCTTGGGATATCATACTGAAAATACATTTGTAATTGTAGTGGGTTTTTTTCAGAGTAATAGATGCCGTACTTTTATTAGCCTTTTTTTAGATTTGTAAATACATGTTATCTCAATATATATGAAAACTTGGAGCCTACCCAAGTATATAATAATTTATCAACAATAAAATACATTTAAAAAGAAATACTATCTATCCCCTGCCAAAAAAAACTCCAATCAAATCATAATTTGAACTAAAGTCAGCCAAAAAGCAGATTAAAGGAAAAAATATTAAATAATGATTGCCTTATTTAAATATGTAATAGAATAGGTAAATTAATTTTATTATTAATAATCTCCATTAAAGTCCAATTGCCTTAGTGTCAAATGTCTTAAGAGGGCAGTGAGGTGATCCCTGATCATTGAAGGAAATATCAGTAAACCACGAGATCTACAAGTTCTACCAAGTTGTAAAAATTTCAGGACTCTCAGCCTACAATGAACTATGTCTGTGTCTTTCCCATCAAAATCAGCTTAGCCAAAGTGATAGGTTCATCACTATAAGGCTGGTCACTGCATAATCAAGTTTTGATTTTATCCATAACAGCTCACCAAGACCATTTACTAAGACCTAAATGGTTTGCAATGTATAAAGGCAACAAGAGTAAACATACCAAATAAATCACAAATCTTTAAAGAATTAAAATCATAATAATATGAGCAAATATTTTGCTGAATACATAATAAGAATTTACTAAATTGAATTAAACTGAAAGTTTGGGCCTTTTTAACATTTGAATTTACATGTGATTGCCACAAAAGCTAGTAGAATCAGCTCCTCCTTCAAATGCTCTTTTTATCTACCAAGGGCACCACAGTGCTTCAGTAATTCAGTTTCCTAAACTTAGAGTCATCATAGATTCTTCCATCTCCTTCATCCCTGCTCCCTGTTTAATCAATTTCCAAGTCCTACAAGATAAACCACTAAAGCATCTCATATTTCCATTCTTCTTTCTCCAATTCACATGACTACCACCTGACTTCAGTCCTTAATCACTTCTTTCCTATACTTCTATTATAGTCTTCTAACTGAATCCTCTGTTTTCTAATGCATACCCTATACAGTTACCAAAGCAATCTCCCTAAGGCACTATCAATAAGCATTTATTAATCACTAACTAATTAATTATATGAGGTGAAGGGAAATTAGGAAATCTAGGACTACAAACCTATGTGGCAAACCATGGTGATGAAAAGGATGACTGTGGCCTCAATACATAATGATAAGTTTTGAAGACAAGTAGGTTTTGTGGGAAAGATAATGAATGTGGTTTTGAATGTCCTGAATTTAAGATGCCTATAGGATATCCAGTTTTAAATATACATCATATAGTCAGATATGTATAAGTGGAGCTCAGGAGAGAGACTAGGCCTAGGTAAAGATTTGGAATCATCTGCATAATTAAACCCATAGGAGCTAATGATGTAAACAAATAATAGGGTAGAGGATAGGACTGAGCCCAATAGAAAACCTTAGGGAAAAGCCCAAGTTAGAGAATATGATATTGATGATGAATGAGCAATGAAAACTGAGAAAGATCAGTCACGGTTGGGAAAAGAACCAAAGGTGGCAGGGTTGTGAAAGCTCAGAAAGAATAGAATATCTAAAGAAATGAAAAAGGGAAACAGTTGATGATGATGAGCACTGAGAAAAGGTCATCTGATTTGTCAATAAGAACATCATCAGTAATTTTGGAAATAGCAGTTTAAGTTAATTAATGGGGCTGAAAGCCAGCATACTGAGGGATAAAAAATGAATGATATGAGAGGAAGTGGTGGAAATTAGTATAGAGTTAGCTTTTTCTTGAAATTTGGTTGTGAAAGATAGGAGATATACACTAAGTATAGTGGTTTAATGGGATAGTAGAATCTAGTGGGAGGTTTTTCAGAATTAAGGTAGTTTAGGTAATTTTATAAGCAGTTGGGAAGGGATCTAAAGAGATTAAATATTAGGGAGACAGGGATGCATGGAAGGACTATCAGTTGGAAATGGTGGGAGGGGAAGGGATCAAGGGTACATGAAGAGGGGCTGGCCTAGACAAAGAGAAATGTAAAGAATATAAATAGAGCAAAATCTAATGGACAATATTATTTTCTTTGGAACACATTTAATGCCTCTCTACTTTTTTCCTTTAGAGTTAATCTTTGCACTGGACCAGATGTTCTGGAATATGTTTACTAAAATATCCCATTTTCAGTGTCATCTTAATTGCTTTCGTAGGGGAAAATTATATGTTGATTTTCAAGAAATATTTTGGTTTGGAAAGTGTTTTCCGGAGCAGCTAGGTGGCGCAGTGGATAAAGTACCGGCCCTGGATTCAGGAGTTCCTGAGTTCAAATCCGGCCTCAGACACTTGACACTTACTAGCCATGTGACCCTGGACAAGTCACTTAACCCCACTGCCCCATAAAAAAAAAAAGTGTTTTCATACTAAAGAAACCAGATCTATATATATTCACCCATGTTTTCTAATAAAATAAAGTTAATAAAATCATGCTAAACATGCCCTCTGCTTAAAATTTTAAAATGTACAAATCCTTACATGAAAACTTAATGGCTTTGAGGGCAGCTAGGTGGTGCAGTGGATAAAGCACTGGCCCTGGATTCAGTAGGACCTGAGTTCAAATCCAGCCTCAGACACTTGACACTTACTAGCTGTGTGACTTGGGCAAGTCATTTAACCCTCATTGTCCCGAAAAAAAAAAAAAAAAGGCAGCAAAACTTATCAGTTTGGAAAGGGAGTAGTTAGAATTACCATAGAAATGTTTCTTTTTTAAAAGAGACCTTTGGCTCTATACTATGCAAGCAATGTTCTTTTTTTTTTAGTGAGGCAATGGGGGTTAAGTGACTTGCCCAGGGTCACACAGCTAGTAAGTGTCAAGTGTCTGAGGCCAGATTTGAACTCAGGTCCTCCTGACTCCAGGGCCGGTGCTCTATCCACTGTGCCACCTAGCTGCTCCCGCAATGTTCTTTTTAACTCAAATTCTTCCATTCACTTTTCAGAAATCAACCAAGACCATTCTCTCAAACAACAGCAGCATAAATGGAAATGCTTGTCTGGTAAAAGCAGGATTTCCTAAGGCTCTGCCATGTAGGCTGAATTATTTTCTCCTAAAGCCCTATTATGTAGGCTGAAATAGTTTTTACCTAAAAGGAAGGGAAATTTTCCCCAAGATTTAATTAGTCTAAGAGAAAAAGGATCAGGACATCTAGGTTTCCCAGTTGTCAATGGTATAAAAAGGTCAACCCATAAGAAGTCGATGTTCTTCATAATTGATATTTACTCTACTGCCCATGTAGTCACATGCCAAAGCTGTGTCTACCTGAAACAGCACTATAGCCTTGGTGAATATTTTTTTTCATGCTACATCTAAGTAAACTTCCTTTTGTTTGTCAGATATTCTCTGGGTGTCTCATCTCATTCTAATCCCAAACCTAAACCACAGAATTAGTTTGTCAGGCTTGGCTTTCAAGAGCTTGGGGGGGAAAGATGTCTATGAATTATATAACCAAGAATATATCTCATACCTAAACTGGAGATACCTAATTTAACCAATATTCTGCCAGTACCTATACTAGGAAGATTTGAAGCCTGACCCTTTTGTCCAGAATGAACTCAGAGAGAATTGTTATCAAATTTCTATTTATTAACACAATGAAAAATATATAACAAACTTGTTCAATAATCAAATATTTCAAAGACACTGCTAGAGACAAAAGTGATTGGGATGCTGATAGTATTAGAGATATGCAAACTCTGGGGGCAGCTAGGTGGCGCAGTGGATAGAGCACCAGCCCTGGAGTCAGGAGTACCTGAGTTCAAGTCTGGCCTCAGAAACTTACCACTTACTAGCTGTGTGACCCTGGGAAAGTCACTTAACCCCAATTGTCTCACTAAAAAGAGAGAGAGAGAGAGAGAGAGAGAGAGAGAGAGAGATGCGAACTCTGGCCCAGTTGGATTTAGAAATGTAAAAATTATTTTTAGCTCCTGGGAAGTATAAAAACAAGTAGTGTACCAGATTTGGCCCATGGGATATAATTTTGTGACCACCTTTTCCTAGTGTCAATGACTGTGTGATGCAGCCTATATGATAAGAGCAGTCTGCTAGTTTCCCTTCCCCATATTTGTAGAAATTTTTCTCCACTATCCTCTGTGCCAAAATACTTTAGGAATGTAGGAAGAAAAATAATCACAATGATTTTTGTGTAGTTATAAATTCCAAATGACTGCCTAGTAGTAAAAAGTAAGATATCTGAAATAAGAAGTTACTCAATAGTGCAAGACACCATATTTGAAAATCACTGAAATGTTATAAATTTTATTTATATTGACCATACCATTGTAACTTATTTTATCATTAATTCCAAAAATACTATTTTCTTAACACAAAGCTTCAACAGATTACATAAAAACAAAAGTGAGTATAATAAATAATTGTATTATTCATTTTATGGCAGCTATTTACAAGATTTTTTAATTCTGTCAGGATCTCTTGAAAATTGTGTGTGTGCATATTGTGTCCATACATACATACGTATTCATATGTAAGTTTTTCATTGATAAGACAAATAATTATAAAACATGTATTGGTAAGAGTTTACATTAGTACTTACATGGAGTCAAATAATCTTAGAACTGAAAGGGATCTTAAAAATTATTGAATCCAACCTCCTTGTTTTATAGATCAGGCAAATAAAGTTCAGAAGAGTAAAATACTTGATCAAGGCCATATGACTATTTACAGGAAAAATTATTTCAAATTTTTAAATATTAAGATATAATAATTTGTTATTAAAAACTGGGAAATTATAAATTTGAGGAAGAAATTTTTAGGCTAGTTATTTTTTGTATGATTTATCCTTGAGGTTATCTCCCCTTCCTTTTCTCTTAGTCTCAACTCTACATTCTGTCTTCTGATCTCATCATTTCAACAGAACTGATCTCTCCAAAGTTTTGAAAAATTTCTTAATTGCTAAGTCTAATGGCTCTTTCTCAGTCCTTATCCTTCTTGATCTTTCTAAAACCTTGAACTTTGCCAATCACATTCTCTTCTTGATATTCTTTTTTCTAGGTTTCTAACACTCTCCTCTCTTGATTCTCCTCCTATATACCTGACTGCTCTTTCCCCAGACATCTTTATTGGATCATCATCTAAGTAATATAAGCTAATGATGGGTATCCCCCAGAATTCCATCCTGGGCCCTCTTCTCTTCTTCCTCTATATTATTTCCCTTGGTGATCACATCAGCTCCCATGAATTCAATTATCATCTCTACACTGATGATTCTCAAATTTATTCAAACCTCTCTGCTGACCTATAATCTCACATCTTTCATTGCATATTAGACATCTCAAATTGGACATCCCATAGACATCTTAAACTCACCATGTTCAAAACTAAATTCATTAGCTATCTCCCCACACTTTCCCCTCTTCCAAACTTCTCCATTACTGTTCAGTGCACCACCATCTTCCCAGTCTCCCAGGTTTACAGCTTAAATGTTATCCTCATTCTCCCTTAGTGCCCAACCATATACAATCTGTTACCAAGTACTGCCAATTCAACAGTTCTCATATATAACCTCTGGTACAGATTCTCAAAAACTCATACCTGGACTACTGAAGTAGTCTTCTGTTTGCCCATCCTTGCCACAAATCTTTCCTCATTCCATTTCATCTTCCACTCAGCTGTTTAGATGAACCTCCTAAAGTACAAATTTGATTGTGTGTGTGTGTGGATCTCTTTATCCTCGGTTAATCCTATTGGCTCCCTATCAACTCTGGAGTCAATTATTAAATCCTCTCTTTGGTGATTATTAATGTGCCTCATTACCTTTCCAGTCTTCTTACAGTACCACCACCACTACCACCAAGACCATCCATATACTATACAATCAAGTGGCACTGTCCTCACTGGACTTCTTGCTGTTCCTCCAAGAAGAAACTCCTAATTCTAGGTATTTTCAATGGATATCACTCATTCATGGAACACTCTCCTTCCTCACCTCCACTTACTGGCTTCTCTGGATTTCTTCAAGTCATACTAAAATCCTGTCTTCTATAAGAAACCTTTCCTTAATTCCTTATTTCTACTGCCTTCCATATGAGACTATCTTCAATTTATCCTGCATATATCTTGTTTTACATATTTGTTGGCATATTTCATTCCCCATTAGACTGTGAGCTCCTTGAGAGCTTGGATTTTCTTTTTGCCTTTCTTTCTAACCCCCAGGACTTAGCACAGTGCCTAGCACGTACTCAAAAAATGGCAATTAAGAAACAATCTAATTAAAACCTACTTTTCCATCCATGTTACACATTATTCTTCTTCATGAACTCTATATCCAGTCAAAGTGGCTTTCTTGCTGTTTTCTACACATAATATTTATGAAGTCAAGAAGTATTTCACTTTTTTCTTTGTATCCTCAGAATTTGGTACAGTATCTGGCACATAGTAGGTACTTAAAAGTGTAATAACTGAAAATGTCTACCTTACAAACCATAAATAAGATCTCTAAAAAAAAAAGGATCAAATTCTACCAAATATATAAAGAACCATTCATTCTAATACTATAGAAATTGTTTGGAAAAATGGGTACAGAATGATGGTTCTGATACCTAAACCAAGAAAAGTAACAACAGAGAAAGAATCCTATAGATCAATTTCCCTAATGAATATTTGGGCAAAAAATTAATACCAGCAAAGATATTACAAAAATATATCACAATATACCAGGAATGTAGAACTTGTTCAATATAAGAAAAACAAGAACCATAATTGAACATATCATTGAGAAAAATAATTTCTTTATTGATTATTTCAATAGGGACAGAAAAGGCTTTAAGCAAAATACAACATTCATTTCTGTTTTTAAAAAACAGTAAAATTAATAAAAATAAATGGAGCTTTCTTTAAAATGTTAAGTAGTATCTATCTCAAACCAAAACCAAGCATTATCTGTAAGGGGATAAGCTAGAAGGTTTTTCAATAAAAACAGGTGAAGCAAGCTGTCAATTATCATCATAAGTGCTCAATATTGTACTCCAAATGCTAACAATGCAATAAGAAAAAGACATCAAAGGAATAAGAATAGGAAATGAAGAAACAAAACTATCCCCTTTTACAGATGATGAGACTTTACTTAGAATGCACTACAGAATTATCCCCCCTACTCCCCCCCAAAAAAAACTAATTAAAACAATTAACAACTTCAGCAAAGTTGCAGGATTGTTGTTTTTCAGTCATTCAGTTATGTCCAACTCTTTATAACTCTTTGGACCATACCATCCATGGGGTTTAAGATACTCTGGTGGTCTCCAATTTCCTTCTCCAGAGAATATAAAATAATCCCACATAGGGGCAGCTAGGTGGCGCAGTGGATAGAGCACTGGCCCTGGAGTCAGGAGTACCTGAGTTCAAATATGGCCTCAGACACTTAACATTTACCAGCTGTGTGACCCTAGGCAAGTCACTTAACCCCTATTGCCTCGCTAAAAAAAAAGAAAAAAAATAATCCCACATAAATCATGACAACATATATGTGTATGTGTATGTATGTATATATACATATACATATATATAAATAATCAATGATATGCAACAGGAAGAAATAGATAAAGAAATCCATTTAAAATAACTAGAGAAAGTATAAAATGCTTGAAAGTCTATCTTCCAAGAAACATTATATAAATACAATTACAAAATACTCTTCACACAAATAAAGACAGATCTAAATACCTGCAGAAATATTAACTGTTCATGGGTAAGCTAACACAACATAATAAAAATGAAAGTACTAGCTAGATTAATTTACTTATTCAGTACCATACCAATCAATCTATCAAAGAATTAATTTATAGAGCTAGAAAAAATAATAATAAAATTTCTCTGGAGGAACAGGTCAAAAATATAAAGGGAATCAATGAAAAAAAATACAAAGAAAGAGTGCCTAGCATTACCAGATCTAAAACTATACTACAAAGCAGTAATCATCAAAACATTTTAGTAATGGATAAAAAATAGAGTGGTTGATCAATGGAACATATGAGATACACAAAATAAAAGCAAATGAGCACCGTAACCTGCTGTTTAACAAACCCAAAGACTTCAGCTATTGTGGCAAGAACTCACTATTTGACAAAAATGTTTAGGAAAATTGAAAAGTAGTCTAGCAAAAACCCACGTTTGGATCACCTTCTCACACTCTGTACCAAGACATGCTCAAAATGAGTACATTAATTAGAGGTAAAAGATAATAGAATAAGGAAATGAGTGAAGCAGAAAAGAAATTATCTATCAAAGTTATCAATAGGAAAACATTTCATGACCAAGCAAGAGATAGAGAGATTCACAGGAGGTAAAATACATCATTTTGATTAGAAAATATTTAAAAGGTTTTTGCACAAACAAAACCAATGCAGCTAAAATTAAAAGAAAAGTAAGAAACTTGAGGGAAAATGTTTGCAGCAAGATTCCCTGATAAAGGTCTCATTTGAAAAATATATAAGGAACTGAGACAAATTTAAGAGACAAATGGTCAAAGGATATGACTAGGCAGTTTTCAGAGGAAGAAAGCAAAACTACTAATAGTCATATGAAAAAATCTAAATCACTATAAATTAGAGAAATGCAAATTAAAATAACTCTGAGATACTACCTCACACTCATTGGAATAACTAAGGTGACAGAAAAGGAAAATAACAAATGCAGGAGGGCATGTAGGAAAATAAGCATGTTAGTACATTACTGGTAGAGCTGTGAACTAGTCTACCATTCTATAAATCAATTTGGAACTATGCCCCCAAACTAGTAAATTATGCATATCCCCTTAGACTCAGTAACACAGCTATGAGATCTATACTCTCAAGAGGTCAAAGAAAGAGGAAAAGGACTAATCTGTACATAAATATTTATAGCAGCTCTTTTATGTGGTGGCAAATTATTGGAAACTGAAAGGATGGAAATCAATTGGATAATGACTGAACATGAACATAAATGTGATAGAATACTACTGTGCTGTAAGAAATTATAAAGGAATGGTTTCAGGGAAAAAGCCTTATGAAGACTTATATGAACTGATAGTACAATGAAGTGAGCATAACCAGAGCAATTAAAACAACAGCAATACTTTCAATACAATCAACTGTGAATGAAATACTTAGTAACTCTGATCAACACTATGACCCACCACAATTCCAAAAGACTCATAATGAAAAATGCCATCTACCTCTGGATAGAGAACTGATGGATTCAGAGTGCAGATTGAAGCATTTTTTTCCTCTTTTTTTGGAGTGTAACTAATAAAGAAATTTGTTTAGTATGACTTTTTATTTGTAATGGGCTTTGTATTTCTTCCTTTATCAGTATTTTAGGGAAAGAATGAGAACGGGAAAGAAATTGAAACTGAAATATAACAACTAGGGAAAAAAGAGAGAATATAATCCTTCCTGACATTAACCTCCTAGAATCCATGGTTTCCTTTAAAGCTGAGATCAAATTAAACCTACTACATCAAACTTATACTGATCCTCTGAGCTCTGAGTGTTTGTACCCCATACACAATTACCTTGTATTCATTTTGTATATGGTTTTTATCTACTTATGTGTGTACATGTGTGAGAAAATAATGGGATTTTGCAGACACCCAGGGACACCCACCTGAAGATTGATTTGGAATTGATTGAATTGTGTGAGACTGAGAGACTGACTGAGAACCTACTTAAGGTTCATTAAATCAAGACCACACCTGGCCAGCCCTGAGTGGGGTATTGTTCACAGAGGCTATAGACTATGACATCAACAGGAGACCACCCTCAACCAATCAGCTTGAAGGACCCCCTTCTGGGGAGGGAGACAAGAAGTAGGAAGGTGAGGCTGGCTTCCTGGATTGGCCTCTTTGATTCGGGAACAAGCTCATGGTGGCAGAAGGAGGAAAGTAGACAGGTTTCCTAACCTTCAGAATTTCATGTGTTCCCTCTTGGATAGCTAGGTGAAGGTAGCTTTCTCTCTTTTTGCTAACCCCTAATATACTTTAATAAATGCTCAAAAGCCTAAACTGTTGCTAAATTTATCAGTAAATCTTAGCTAGTTTCCCCCAAAAAAAAAAACTGGGGGTGGGGGCAGGTAAGAACACACAGTAGATTTTAAACTTCACACATGTCACTTCAGATAGAATGTAATACTTTAAGGCAGTGACATTAATTTTCCATTAGATTGAATTCCTAGTATCTTAGCATAGTGCCTGATTCATAGTGGGTTCTTAATAAAGGCTTATTTATTGATTGGTCAAGATCTAATTAATCAACTTTTTAAATATTTCTAGGGAGCATTCCCATAAAGTCATAGCTGTGATCAAAATGTTAAGCACAACATATTCAGACCAAATGATGAAAAAGATATTAGATTTCTAAATTAATATACATAAGCAGTTTTCAAGCATTTTGGTCTGAGGACTTCTTTGCACCCTTAAAAATGATTGAGAGTCTCCCAAAGAGCTTTTATATAGGTTACTGCTATCGATATTTGCCATATTAAGTCAGCATTATTACAAAAGTCATTTTGACTTCACAGTCCCCGCTGAAATGGTGTCAGGGACTCCCAGTGATCCCTTGACCACTACACTGAGAACCAATGCTCTAAGTGAATTGTTAAGATTTAAAAAGCAAAAGAACACAAGTTCACATATCACCACTACTGAATAAATGTTTGCAATACTTTATTTTCCAGATGTTCTTCTGAAGATGAAATTTTTTAAAAAATCAATAACTAACATAATACATTGTGATTTATATCAAATACACATAAATCACCTACATAATATTATCTTCTATATATAATCATGATTCAGCTCTCTACTAACCTGTTATATAGTTTTGGACCCTTGACTTTAAATCTCTTAGTCTCAGTGTCCACAATTATAAAATTGTGATTAGATGACTACTAATTTCTTCTTCAACTTTTATATGGTTCTATAAACACAAGCATTATCTATTCCTTATTGCATCTCTGGATTCATTTTCAGCAGATCAGAATAAATGGATATGATGCTCAGGTTTAAATTACATTTAAGTTGCTGAGCTGAGAATACAGTATTTTCTTCAAGTGTTATTGAACTTTTATACCAGATTGTGAACTCCATGTGGGCAGGGGTCTATTACTTATCTAATCTTTGTATTTCCCAGTACAATACATGTACATGTATACTTATCTAACACAGTACATGTGTCCAATATTTGCTAAGACTTAAATATTTAAATTACCTATTATTCCTCTATGTTCCATTATGAAGTTTCATCATGGCACAGGGGTGAGTCTGGATTTTTTAGTATAAATTCAAACAGACTATAATATGCTGTAAACGTTTTAAGTACAGCCCCAAAGACAAAATAAGACTTGCCTGAAGATCACAGTAGTTCAAAACAGAGTCTCATTAGGTTGATTATTAGATGATAAATCTGTTGGCCATAACCACCCAAGAAACAGAGAAAGAAATTAAAATGTTTCTCAGTCTTCTAATTCTGCAGTGCTAGTGTTAGAGTATGAGGAAGGAGGACAGAAGGCAATAGGAATCACAAAAATGGTAGGCCATCCATAAACATTAATTTAATTACTGCTAATCTAAGAATGAGAAGTTTGTCTGAGAAAAAATAGCATCACTATAAAAACTGAACCATATCATTATTAACATTCTGGCTCCAAATGAAACCAGAGGACAAATGGACATTGCAGATCACAAGGTGAGTAGGTCATAAGTCATTCTTGGAGAGGCAAGAAAAAGAATTGGCAGAATTGAATTAATGGTGTAGTAAGAAACATCATTCCATGGGACATTTGCTCATTTCATTTTCCAGTGCTCTTTCTGAGCATAATCAAAAGGTTTATCAAGAAAGTAAGTATAGATTATCGACCAATATCTCTTGTTAAAGATAAAAAAGTAGAGATATTCTATGAAAAAACATATTAAGTTCCTGCAAATTAAGTAAATATAAATTTTGATAGTCAATGGCATTAATACAAAGATACACACAAGGAAAACAGCAAAAACTATACAATGTAGTTAAGATTTAATAAGCAAAAGAGGCCGAGGGAATAAATACAAATTATTCAGAAGTTTCAAAGCTATTCCATAAATATATTCTTCAAACAGAGCAATGCAAGGCATTGAACATTGCAAGCACCAAGCACAGGTCATTACAAAATAAAAATGTTCATTTTATAACCAACAGAAAGAGATTAACTATGAATGTGAGAGCCATATTAAAACAAAGAGAAGTCTTTGTGCAAAGTATTGACTAGTTAGAAAAAAGGACAAAAAGAAATCAAATTTAAGACTAAACATGGGAAGATGGAATTACATATGATTGCAGAATCTTTGACAAAATCTATTAATACAAATTATAAGAACTCATGATGTGAGATGGAAAAATAATATTGCTGTTATGAGGGTAGAGGAGCTTGATAATAAAAAAAAGAAAAATAATTCACTGATTAGAAAGGCAAATGGGATACTATATATTATTTCCAACAAATACTTAATCTCTTTACCAAAGAAAGTGATATTGCACATACATTTCTTTGGTTTTAAATATAAATTTATTTGTAAAAATGCTATCAAATACATTGCTTACAAGAGACACACTTGAAACAAAAATAAACACACAGTAAAAAATAAGAAAATGGAACAGAATATATCATGCTTCATCTGAAGTAACAAAGGCAGAGGTATCAATTGTGATGTCAGAAAAAGCAAAAGGAAAACTAGACCTAATTTTAAAAATAATTATGGAAACTATATTTTGATAGGCAATGAAATATCAAAATTTTTTACAGAAAGCTTCTCTGATAAACACCTAGTTTTTCAAATAAATAGGGGCCTGAGTCAAATTTATAAAAATAAGAGCCATTCCCCAATCAGTCAAGGGATATTAAATGGACCATTTTCAGAAAAAGAAATCATCACTATCTATGGTCAAGAAAAAATACACTAAATCTCTACTGATTAGAGAAAGGCAAAGTAAAACAACTCTGAGGTACCATCTCACACCTATCAGAAATGACAAATGCTCGAAAGAAAGAGGGAAAATAGGTATACTAATGGTAGAGGTGTAAACCAGTCCAACCATTCTAGAGAATATTCCTAAAAGGACATAAACTGTGCATAACCTTTGACCCAGCAATGCCACTACTAATTCTGTATCCCAAAGAGATATGTACAAAAATATTTATAGCACCTCTATTTGTGGTAGCAAAGAATTCAGATGGAGGGAATGTCCCTCATTTGGATAATAACTGAACAACTTATGGTATACGATTGTGATGGAGTACTAGTGTGCTATAAGAAATGACAAGGAGGATAGTTTCAAAAAAACATGGGAAAATTTATAGTGAATAATGCAAAGTGAGATGAGCAGGAAAAGGAGATCATTGTACATAGAAATAGTAATATTGTAATGATGATCAACAGTAAAAGACTTAGCTACTCTTATCAATAGAACAATCCGAGACAATTCCAAAGGACTTGATGAAAAATGCTACCTACACTGAAAGAACTGATGAACTTTGAATATAAATTGAAGCATAGTTTCCCTCACTTTCATTAGTTTTCTTTCTTTTTGTGATATTGCTGATATGGAAATATATTTTGTATGATCACACACACATATATATGTGTATATATATACATGTGTGTATATATATGTATATATACATGTGTGTGTATGTGTATATATATATATATATATATATATATATATATATATATATATATGAAATAATTATGCTTGCTTTGTCCATGAGTAGGCTAGGGGCAAGAGATAAGAACAGAATCTGGAATTTTAATTTTTTTTAAGAATTCTAAAATTAAATGCTTTTTAAAGATTCTATTGAAGAGAACAGCAGATTACAAGCAGTATCAATTACCTTATACTTCAATACTTGACAGTATTGATACAGGTATTCTTCACAATGGGGCAGAGACTGATCTTTTCACCCCTCATTCTAAGTGACTGCTATTCCTATCCCACATAAATGCTCTAAATAGAATTCACTCAGTGAATATCACATGTGCTAAAGGCCTTCCTCTAGAATCCTGGATACCATTAGTTTCCTGAGGCTGGTTCATCTGTTATGTCCCTTGCTCACACTATGTGATTAGACTGTCTATTTGGTCTTACATATCTCTGGTGAAATCCTTTATGCTGCTTCCCTTGCAATCCCTCATAGGTGCAATAGCCTACTCATGACCATCATGACCATCTCTACTTCCCTTTGGATGATCTTCAACTTTAATTCTTTGGAGACTTTGATATTCTGGAATTCATATTCCACTTCACTGATGGAACAAAATTACTGTTACAAAGATGGAGCTGTGTTTCAGAAGGAAGCAGTAGGTAATTAAAAGTACTACAAGGAGGCAGCTAGATGGTGCAGTAGATAAAGCACTGGCCCTAGATTCAGGAAGACCTCAGTTCAAATCCGGCCTCAGACACTTACACTTACAAGCTGTGTGACCCTGGGCAAGTCACTTAACCCTCATTGCCCCATAAAATAAAGTAAAATAAAAACAAAGTACTACAAAATATCTGACAGGAAACCATTTTCAGCTCACCTCCTACTATTTAATTCTTGGCCCAACACATTGTCCTTTCACAATGTCTATCCAAGTTAATGACACTGTTAGACAAGCTTTACAGGTTTTCATTCATAATTGTCTTTCAGTCAATTGTGTTCTTTAAAGATGTGGTTTACTATAGAATATTATTTGCAAAAACCTGCCTGTTCCTATTTCAAGCCTCCATCAATGATGTCCTCAATGTTTATATAGATTATTCTTTATTTTATTTTTTTTCTCTATCATATCCTAGGAAGATTATCACTGGAAAAACCTCAACCTCCCAGCAGGATCCAATCAGCATTGATACTCAAACCTAATCACTACTTTCTGCCCCTCTTATTTAAAGGTGGAACCATGAACTCCAAAACTTCCATTTAGGAAGGGGCATCAGGCCAGACATATCAATTTCCCATTCGGCTACACTACTTCTCTGACTTCACCATGCCCCCCTCCCATTTTCAGCTTGCTTTTGTGTATTCTTTTGCCTCTTAACATTGTAAGCTCCTTCAGTGTATGGACTGTCTTTCTCTTTTTGTATTTGTATTCCCGTGCTTAGCACAGTGCCTGCCACATCATAGGTACTTAATAAATATTTGTTCACTATTGACTATCTCTTCATTCCCTGTTGCCTACAAACATGTCTCCCCCTTGCTCATTTGACCATTCCATCCCTTCAAATAATCATTCCATTTCTCCCCACCTTCCCTTTAATAGCCAAACTCCTAGAAAAAAAGTTATCTATTCTCATTAAATCCATTTAATTTCCTTTCAATTCTCAGCCATTTTCTGAAATCATTATTCAACCGCAACTGCTCTCCATAAATTTATGGTCTCAACCACCAAATTTAATTTTTCTCATTCTTCATCCTTTTTAGCCTCTCTGTAATATTTGGTACTATTGACCACTTATTCTTCATATAAACTCTCTAATATGTGTTTTAATGACACTTCCCCTCCTTTGTTTTTTTTTTTGTTGTTGTCTATATGGCCACTCATTCACATTCTCCTTTCTTGGATCAACATATATATCCTACCCTCTCTGTGTGTACCCCTAAGGTTCTATCCTAGGTCCTCTTCTCTTCTGTCTGTATATTATCTTTGTGATCTTATCTGCAACTGCAGGTTCAATTATCACCTCTACAGATGTCTTCTGATCTATATATCCAGTTGTAGCCTCTTGCCTAAGCTCCTATTCTATATCACTAACAGACTATTAGAAATTTCCAACTGAAACTTTCCTTGGCAAAAGGTTTATCATGTCCAAAACTGGAATAATTATACTCCTCCCCCGTTCACCCCTCTTAAACTTCCTTTTTTTCTGTTGAGAGTACCAGCATTCTTTTATTAATGCAGCTTTGCTACCTGTGTTTTGTAAATCTTAATGTGTAATATAAATGTTAGTCATAATCATTTTTCTGATGTTAATTTGTGCTCTCATATATCTAGCAACTCCTGGATCCTTGTGAAGAAAATATTCATGGTATAGAGGTGAGATTTCTGCATTATCTCTCAACTTTTGACACTTATTTCTTACTGTGAACAATGTTTTCAAGATATTGTTGACATCTTCCCCTATGCCCACGTTTGCATCAAAGTCACCAAGTATTAAAACATATGTAGATTTGTTTGAGAAGGAGGAATCTACTGAGTACTTCAAAGAATTCCACAATTCCTCATTTTCTGCAATGGAAATTGTTACATAAATTGTAACTATTTTCACAAAGGTCCATTTTGCAAATGCTTGAGTATAGGAAAATGAAATAACCATATAAAATGATGTTCTTCTTGCCTTTGGGCACATGATAAAACCAACACTAGAAATGTCATTATTTGCCTCTCCAAAGAGAACTTGTGAATCATTTTTCAGTTTAGTCACAGCTTCCCTTTAACTTTATATAATTCAGGTCTCTATTAGCTTGTCTGTCCACTCTTCACTAGAAAAGGATATCATACTTAGAATATCAACAGTTAATTCATTATGTACAGATGTTGGAACCTTTTGAATCATTTTCTATCATACCTTCATAATCAGTGCAAAAGGTACAATAGGGATGGGCAGAACTAGAGGTCACCTTATATTTTTCTTTGTTCCATGGGTTGCAATGGCCAAATAATTCAACTCTAAGTGGCCATCCTTGTGGTAACAAGTTTCTCTGTACCTAGAGAGGCTAACAAATGATGCTTACAAGAAACCAGCTGAAATCCTAACAAGCAATGAAATCAAATGTAAATATTGGGAACAGAATTTATTACACATTAGGGAAATATAAAAAAGCAGGAGTGGGAATATTGTCATTCATATCACACCTACTCACACTGGATATAGTCCAAAGCTCTGTTCAAAGCCCTCCTCTCTTTTTCTCTCTTATTTTCTCACTTGATCTCACTAACTAAAATAGTTTTATAGGATCATTATCTACCAGGGCTCCTCTGCCATGATAGGTTAGGCTGGCTCTTTCCCTAAAACACAAGGAGGTTCCCCCTGTGACTTGAATTGCCCGGGGGCTAAAGCTCAGCACTTCTGTTGTCTTAGCTTGGTGGACCATGTTGATGTGACTTCCTCATAAACAAAGAACATAAAAAGCCTCGTCCAGTTGGTGTCAGGGCCCTTCAGACTTGGCATATATCTCAAAATCACTCGTCAACACATTCTGCTCTGCTAACCCAGTGAATTTTTATATGGAGGTGAAGAAGGTATATATATATATATATATATATATATGTATATATATATATACACACACACACATGTGTGTGTATGAATGTATATATGTATGTCTGTGTATACATAATACACACACACACACACATATATATACATATAATGCACCCGAATGTTGTATTATTGTTGAGTATACATGGAAAGCTGAGTCTCATTTCATTCTGCTATCAGACTTAAACTACCAATGGATCGGCTTCAGTCAAGCTACCCTATATATAGGTTCAATTATCACTTCTTTCCTAATGATTCACTCTCACGCCTACATATTCAGCCTAAATTCTAGTTTCACATCACCAACTATCCGCTAGACATTTTTGAATGGGATATCATATAGACATCTCAAAGTAATAATAACCAAGACAGAACTTATTTTATTTTTTACTATTTGGGACTTTTTGATTTTGTTTTCCTTTTAAGTTCACCTGCCTGTCCTGGTGAAAGATAAGTTCGAAACTCCAACTGAATTGCACTGTGCATTGGTAAGAAATGCTTGTGAAAATCTAGGATGCCCTATAGTGAAGAGACTCAGAGGTAATTCATGTTTGGACTTCCACTGTAATCTCCTTATGTGAGAAAAGGATTATTGCAGATATTTGGTGTGCTCTAATTGTGAAAGAACTACTAAAATATATTTTGTCCAAGTTTCTCTATATCTTAAATAGAAATGTGGAAGAATTTTTTATCAGTACAGTTTGGATTCTTATGGAAGGCCTAGAGAAGTTTAACTTCTGGCCCATGCCAAGTTCCTAATTCCTTCAAGGAAACTCTGTGGGTATTATGGCTTCCCTCTGAGAAGAAAGGCTTCATAAGTGTCAGTTGTGAACTTAACAAAAGAATCAACTTGCCCTCAAGAACCTTGAATTTTAGTGGGATACCTTAGTAAAAAGAGGGTTCATATTGAGAGATCTATTATAAATTTCTTATCTATTTCTCCATGTATTTCTGGCTTTTCTGTTAAACACGTAGATGCTACATCAATATGAACCCTTTTTCATACTGAAATACCCCCACTATAATTCAAGCACTTTGAGGGAAAGAATATTTTTTTAACTTTCTTTATATCCTCAAGCCTTGTGTAGAATGTATGGCACAGAATAAACAACAAATGCATGCTTAGAAGGAAATCAAGGAACTTTAAAAAATAAAAAAGTTGGAGATGATATAATTCTGGTATTTATGGATCTGGAGAAAGAATAGAATTGGGACTGCAAAAAAAATCACTACAAAACCAACAAAAAATTTTTAAAAATAAAAATCCTGAAAACCAGACTAGCAAAAGTTAAAACGAAAAAGTTATTAAAAATAGACAACCATTTTTAAATAAAATAAATCATTAGCTAATTTGATTAAAAAGAAGAAAAGAAGGGCAGGTAGGTGGCACAGTGGATAGAGCACTGGCCCTGGAGTCAGGAGGACCTGAGTTCAAATCCAGACTCAGACACTTAATACTTACTAGCTGTGTGACCCTGGGCAAGTCACTTAACCCCAATTGCCTCACAAAAAAAAGAAGAAAGGAAAACCAAATTATCAGTATAAAAAATGAGAGGATGATTCACAACAAATGAAGAAAAAGTTAAAAGTATTTACTCTTCTTTATTCCTTATACAGAAACTATCTTGCTCAAATATATGCCAATAAAACTGAAAATCTAAATAAAGCAAATGAATATTTTGCAAAAATGGCAAGTACCCAAATTAAAAGAAGAAAATGAATATTTTAAAAATCTAATTTGAAAGGTAAAATGAACAAGCAATATTTGAACTTCCCAGAGGATAAAAACTTCAGAGCCAGATGGATTTACAAGTGAATTGTATCAAATATTCAAAGAATAATTAATTCCATTATTATATGAGATGTTTACAAAAAAATAGCAAAAAAATAAATCTTATCAAGTTCCTTCCATGACACAAATATGGTCTTGATACATTCACCAGGGAGAATCAAAACAGGAAAAACAAATCAATATCCATAATAAACATTAATGAAAAAATTCAATTAAATATTTCCAAATAGGATAAAACAACATATCAAAAAGATTATATTTGGAATGATACCAACAATTCAGTGTTGCTTTATGATTAGGAAAACATTTAACCATGTAAATAACAAAATCAACAAAAATCTTGAAACATCAATAAATGCAAAAAATCTTTTGGTAAAATCAAAATATTCAAGAAAGGTTTTTGATTAAACAGAACACCTCTTTATATTTTTTATCACTAAGAAGGAAAGAAACAAAAAAATATTTCCTTAACATGATAAACAGTATCTACCTAAAATGAAGAACTAGCATATTCTGTTATAGAGAAATTTCAGTCCTTTATAATAAGATCAGAGATAAATCAAGCATGTCCTTTGTCACTATAATTATTTGATATAGTACTTTTAAATGCTACCTATTTCAATAACAAAATAAATTGAGTGAATAAGGATAGGCAAAGAAGAAAAAGATTTAAGGTTTTTGTACATGATAGATCATTTTGAGAGGATATTTGACTTAGAGAATCCCAGAATTTCAACTAAAATATTAACTAAAACAGCAACTTTATATTATGGTCATAGGATATAAAATAAGTTAAAAATTCTTCACAACTCTTATGTATATTATCCACAAAACAAAGCAGTAAGAGATTGAACAAGAAATTATTTTCAAAATAATTACAAAATATACAAAACAGTTGCTATTCACTATAAGGACTACACAGGAATTCTATGAGTTTATTATTTAAAGGAATAAAGAAAGAATAAAAATTTAATTCAGTCATGTAAGTGTAATAAAAATGACAATGCTAACTAAATTAATTCACATACAATACTTTTCTGCCAATCATACTTTCAAAAGATTTATTTAGAGTACTAGACAAAACAATACAATTCTTCCAGAGGAAGAAAAAGTCAAAAATCTCAAGGGAATCATGAAAAAGAGGGCCTACTATCAAATTTCAAATCATACTACAAATCAGCAATCATAAAAACTATGTGATTTTATAAAATAATGAAGAGTGAAATGAGCAGAACCAAGAGAATATTGTATACAGTAATAGCAAGATTCTTTTACAAACAACTTTGAGTGACTAAGTCATTTTGATTATTATAAATCAACAAATTAACTATAAAGGACCTATGAAGAAAGACTATCTACATCCAGGGGAAAAAACTGATAAATAGAATTATGTATGAAATGATTTTACATATGTGTGGGTATAATCCTATATGTATATGTGTATATACATACACATATACATATTTGTGTCTAATGGGAGGCATCTCTAGGACAGGGTGGGGGGACAGGATAATTGTATTTTTAAAAGGAATAGCAAGTTGTACCTAATACATTTGCATTTTCATGTGCAAGCATCCTTATTTGTTATACTATGTTATGAAGTGCTTGTTTTATTCCATAAATTAATAATAAATTTTAAAAGTCTATTTGGTGATGGTTAAAAATTAGAAAAGTTGGTCACTGGAACAGATTTAAGTCAAGAGAAACTAAAATCAATCGAATTATTGTTTAGTAACCTCAAGAAGACGTACAAGTGGGATAAAAATTCTATATTCAATTAAAATTGCTGGGAAAACTGGATAGCCTGTAAGCTCCTTTAGGACATGGGAATGTTTTTTCTTCCATTTTTGTTCTTACATCCATGGTACCTAAAACAGTGTTTTACACCTAATCAGTGTCTGTTGAGTTCAGGTGAAATTCTTTGCTGAGCATGTAATTTTGTAGGTTTGAAAAGAGAAGAAAGGCTTTAGGATAGTCAATGTGAAAAATGTGATTATCAGGATAGATTAAGACTCAGGCAATCCATCAAAAAGCATTTATTAAGTGCTTACTATGTGCCAGACACTGTGCTTTATGACTGAGATAATGAAAAAGGCAAAACATTTCCAGCTCTCAAAGAGTTCACACTGTACTGGAGAAGACAACATGGAAATAACTATGACATAAAAGACAGGAACAGAAAGCTGGAGGGAGGAGTGGGAGAGAGAAGATTGAAAGAGGATTGGGGGTGTGGGGAAGAAGATATGAAAAACAGAGATTAAGCAAATGGAAGGCAGGAAGGCAACCTCAGAAGAAAGGCACTGGCAGAAGCAGGGAAGAGAGATCAGAAACACTCCTAAAGAAGGTGAAATTTGAGCTAAGTGCTACAGGAAGCTAGGAGGGAGAGTATTCCAGGCATGGGGAATAGACAGTGCAAAGGCACAGTCAGGACATGAAGCATCCTATGTGAGAACAGTAAGTAGGCTACAGTCACTAGATTGTAGAATGTGTGGAGTATAGAAAACTTTCAGAAGACTAAGAAGGGGCACAGGTCATGAAGATATATGAAGGTCCAAGAAAAGTTGGTACTGTTTTGCTTGTTTGTTTTGAGACTTGGTCCACCTATCTCACCAGAGTTGAAAGTGTGACTTCTCCTAAGCTCCAAAGAACAGCTGATTACCATGGCAACCTTGACCTGTATAATATCCACCTTGGCCAGTTCACCCCTCCTTAGACAGCATAGTGGCCCTCTGAATCCTAGATATCAAATTAGTAGTTCCAGTACTGTTTACTCAGCCTCCTGTGTTCTAAACCTTGGCAGTATATTCTTTACACTGTATCTTAAATCTAATCAATTATAATGTCCAATCTCTCTGACATTTTCCTATCTTTCCCTACTGCCAGTCTAACAGGTCTTTCCACCTCCATCACCAACCCTGCTTCCCACTGTGCTTCATAGATACAACGGAATGATTCCAATAAATATATTGATCTAGTCGCATCTCTTTTCTACTCAAATGTCCACGGGGCCTACTGAATATATTCAAACTCCTATGCCTGCAACTGTAGCCCCTCTAGAATCTGGCCCAATTCTCATCTTCCAGACTTCCCTGATATTCAGAGAGGCAGTGTGGCTTCACAGAGAACAAGGCCAGCCTTGGAATTTGAAACACCTATGTTCAAGTCATACCTCCAAAATGCTTTCCATGTGAACATGGACAAATAACTTAATGTCTCAGCCAACTCTGGTAGATTATAAAATTCAGATGAGTTAGTGATCTGCACTGATGGATGGACTTCCTAGTCCAGAAGCTCTTAAGCTTTTTTATATCATGAATCCCTTTTCAAAATGATGTTTCTCAATTTATGAAACAAAATATGTAAGATTATGAAGGAAAACAATTCTATTGAAATAAAAATGTCATTTTCCTCATCCCAGTTCATTGATCCTGATACCTATTTACAGACACTTGGGGGATCTGTGGACCCTAGCTTAAAAATCTCTGCTCTACAGATGATATGACAGCATACTAAGAGAATTCTAGAGAATCAACTTTAAAAACTACTTGAAATAATTTAGAACTGTATAATAGTTGCCAGATATAAAATAAAACCACACAAATCATCAACATATCTATACAAGGTCAACAAAGCCCAGCAGAGATAGAAAGAGAAATTCCATTTAAATAAATGTAGACAATAGAAAATATTTGGGAGTCTCCCTGCCAAGACAAACTCAGGAACTATATGAACACACTTACAAAATACTTCTCACACAAATAAAATCAGGTTTAATATAAATTGCTCATGGGTAGGCTAAGACATTATACTAAAAATGACAATTATACCTCAATTAATTTACTTATTCAATGTCATATCAGTCAAACTACCAAAAAACTCTTTTATAGAGCTAGAAAAAATAACACAATTCATCTGGAAGAAGAAAAGGTCAAAAATAGCAAGGGAATTAATTGAAAACATGGAAAAGAAGGTGGCTCAGCCTTACCAGAACTCAAACAATATTATAAAGTGGCAATACTCATCTGGTATTAGCTAAGTAATAGAGTAATGGCTCAGTAAAATAGATTAGGCATACAAGACAGTAGTAAGTGACCATAGTAATCTAGTATTTAATAAATCCAAATACTTTAACTTTTGGGACAAAAACTCACTATTTGACAAAAAGTGCTGGGAAAACTGAGAAACAGTATGGCAGAAACTGCCATACTGCATACCAATTTAGGGTCAAAATGGTACCCAATTTAGACATAAAGGGTGATACCATAAGCAAATTAGGAGAACAAGGAATAGTTTTACCTGTCAGATCTATGGAGAAGGAAAGAATGTTTGACCAAACAAGAGAAGAGAGCATTATAAGATGGAAAATGGATAATTTTGATTACATTAAATTTAAAAAGTTTTATATGAATAAAACCAATGTAACTAAGTTTAGAAGGAAAACAGAAATCTGGGAAACAATTTTTACAGCAACTGTCTCTGATAAAGGCCTCATTTCTCAAATATATAACTTTGTCAAATTTATAAGAATACAAGTTATTCTACAACTAATAAATGATTAAAGGATATGAACATCTTTCAGATGAAGAAATCAAAGCTATTTATTGTGATATGAAAATGCCCTAAATCATTATTGATTAGAGAAATGCAAATTAAAACAAATCTGGGGCACCACCTCATACTTTTCAGATTGACTAATATTTCAGAAAAGGAAAATGATAAACGGAGAGATTGTGGGAAAATTGAGACACTAATGAATTGCTGGTAGAGTTGTAAACTGATCCAACCATTCTAGAGAGCAATTTGGAACTATGCCCAAAAGGCAATCAAACTGTGTATACCCTTTGATCCAGCAATACCACTGATCATAAAAAAGGGGAAAGGACCTATATGCACAAAAATATTTAGAGAAGTTCTTTTTTAAAGTGGCAAAAAATTGGAAAAAGAGTGGTTGTCCATCAAATTGGGAGTAGCTAAACAAATTGTGGCATATGAATGTAATAGAATACTACTATGTTATAAGAAATGATGAGCAGGTGGGTTTTAGAAAAGCCTGGAAAGACTTATGTGAACTGATGAACAGTAGCATTGAGCAGAACCAAGAGAACATTATACATGGTAACAGCAGCATTGTGGGATCAACTATAAATGACTCAGCTCTTCTCAGCAATACAATGATCCAAAACAGTTCCAAAGGGCTCATGATAGAAAATGCTATCCACATCCAGAAAAATAACTGATGGAATCTGAATGCATATCAAAGCATAGCATTTTCACTTTAATTTTTTGTGTATATTTTTTTCCTTTTGGTTTGTTTCTTCTATTGACTACATATAGAAATGTTTTACATGATTGCACATAATAACCTATTTCAAACTGCTTCCTATTTTAGGCAGCGGTAGGGGAGGAAGAAAATTTGGAACTCAAAATTTTTTTAAATGAATGTTACAAATTGTCATTATATGTAACTGGAAGAAAAAAACAGTATTTAAAATTTTTTTTAACTTTTTTAAAAATCTCTGCTCTAAGCCAAGTTCTTCAAACAAATGAAATCATATGTTGGTCTACCCACCCCCCCAAAAAAGAACTCTCATATATCAAGCAAGCTGCACTATTCTCTTCCTCCCAAATATACTGTTTTCTTGCCTCTGTGACCTTCGTTCACGATGCCTGAAATGTCATTCTTCACCTTCTTTGCCTATTGAACTTGTATTTATCTTTTAAAAGCCCAACTCAAATGCCACCTCTTCCATGAAGTCTACTCTTCTCTGTCAGTAACCATGTTTTCTTCCTCAGACCTTACTTACGCTTCAGCACTTGCATAACACATAATAGTTGTTGCTTTCAAAATGTTACATTATATAGGAGAAAGCAACATGAAAATAAGCAATAAAATACAGAACATACACAAAGTAATTCCTGGAGGAAAGGCAGTGGCATGGTATTATGTATATAGGAAATGCTAAATCAATACCTAATGAATGGAATCACCCCCAATTTACAGCTAAATAATATAACTTTCCATAGTCACATCACTCACAAATACTAAAATTATAACTCAAAATCAGTACTTACCATGTACTAGAATGCCTTATTAAAGTAATAATTTGGTAAAGATCAGAACACACAAAATGCTGTATGTCTATAACAACCAGAGGTCAAATTCCACTGAAGATCCATAAAAAGTTATTAAAGTTAAGCCACTTTGAAAATTCCGTATTCACATAAATACTAAATTCACTTAAATTATGAGAATTTTATAACTTTTGTTAAGCTATTTCATAAGGTTTATTTGTTTCATGAGATTTTTCCTTCTATTTCATCATCTCCATATGACAAAACAGTGTTTTTCTAAGTAATATTTAGATAATATTTTCCTCATTTACTTTTCAGGAATTTTGTTACTTTTTCCCATGAGTGTTAAAGCTAAAATTCAGATTTATAACCTTTATTTTTTCTCCATACCATAAGCTAATTTTATTCATTGTGTACATGTTCCTAAAAGAGATAACACAAATAATAGAAAACAACTTCATGCTGGGAGAAATGGAACAATAAAAAATAGACAGCAAGAGAGGAAAAATGGTAAAAGGAATACCACTGAAAACACAATTATTGGAATAGAGAGTACAGAAAGTAAAACAGTAAGTATTGGTGTACCTATTATATGAAAGCTATTTGGAGAACATCATTGTTGCAAGCCAATTTACCACTTTCAAAGTCTGGAATTTTGCAAACCTCCATTAGCATTTATATGATACATAATTCTAAATTACAGTTTAGGAATAGCTACAACAAAGATGATGGCCTTTCCTAGAAAAGAGATTATAGACCCCAAAAAGTATCACTTATTAAAATTTTCCTTTCCCTTTCTATAATCAGTAAAACTTATCTTCATAACAGTTCTTTTTCTCATCCTGCTATTGACCATTTAACTAAAATTAGTCCCTAGTTTTCTTTATCAAGAACAATTGTTGCTATACAGTGGCATACGATGATTATTAATTATCATCATCTTTCTACTTTTAACGGCCAGGGAAAAACTCTTTTGGATGAGGTTATTGTTAATATATGGGTAAATATAGTCATGAATACAATATATTCATTAGTGATCAAGCATATTTCTAAGTTTATTTTATGTAATAAATATATCTTTCAATTGGAAGTTCATAAATTCAGAACTAAAAGACACCTTTATGATCATCCTGGTTCTTGTCCTTCCTAAATGATCTCTCCTTCTCTGTCTCCTTTGTTGGATCCTCTTCCAAATCACACCCTCAAGCCACAAGTGTCCCTCAGGGTTCTGTCCTGAGCCTACTTCTCTTCTCCCTCTTTGCCATTTCACTTGGCAATCTCCTAGATTCCTATGGACTGAATTACTATATCTATATTGATGATTCTCGTATCTCCCTATCCTTCCCCAAATGCTCTACTGTCTTCCAGTCTCACATCTACAATTACCATTAGACATATGAAACTTAATGTGTTCAAAAAATAATTTATCTTTCCCCAAACCAATACACACACACACACACACACACACACCTTTCCTAATATTGTACAAGGCAACACTATCCTCTTAGGAGTCATCCTAGATTCCTCATTCACTCTCACGCCTTCATATCCAAATTTGCCAAGGCCTGTCATTTTCACCTTTGCAATCTCTCTTTTATATATTCCCTTCTCTCCTTTGACATGGCCACCATTCTGGTGCAGGTCCTCATCACTTCATCATTGGATTACTAAAATAGCCTACAGGTGGGTCTGCCTCTTTCAAATTTCTCCCTACTCCAATCCTCAAACTCAGCCACTAAAGTGATCTTCCTAAAGCACAGGTCTGATTATGTCTTCCCTCTATTCAATAAACTCCAGTGACTTCCCATTGCCTCTAGGATCAAAGACATAATGCTCTTTTTTTGCCTTCGAAGGTCTCCATAGCCTAGCCCCCTCCTACCTCTCCAGGGTTCTTACGCCTTACTCTTCCACATGTACTCTTCTATCCAGTGACACTGGCCTCTTGGCTTTTCCACAAACAATAACTCCATCTCCCAACTGCAGGCATTTTCTCTGGCTGCCCCCCATGCCTGGAATGCTCTCTCTCCTCTGCTCTGCTACTGACCTCTCTGTCTTCCTTTAAGTCCCAGTTAAAATCCCACCTTCCACAGGAAGACATCTTCAACCTATCTAAATTCTAGTGCTTTCACTCAGTTAATTATATCCCTTCACTCTGTTAATTATTTCCTATTTAACCTGTACATAGTTTTGTTGAATATATTTGTTTTCATGTTTCCATTTGGATTATAAGTTCCTTAAAGAGGCAAGGACTGTCTTTTGCCTCTTTTTGTATCCTCAGAACTTAGCATATTGCCAGAAATAGTGTGGGTCCTTAATAAATGTTTAGTGACTGATCTATTGCATCTCCTGAACTTTGCAGATAGGGTATTGAAGCCCAGTGAAGTTGTGACTTGCCCAAGTGTACTCAGGTTGTAAATGGGAGAGCCAGGATAAGAAACCCTCCAATTTCAAATCCAGCACTCTTTCTACTGTATCACATTGCCTCCTTACCCACCTAGAATTAATAACTTAAATTGATGTGATTAATTCTTATCATGAATTATAAGCTATAAATATACAGCTGTTCTGGGCTTCTCCAGTTTTCACTTCTACCCTGTTTATAACTAATTTATTCCAGAAAAAATCACATTTATGTTGTTGAAAAAATCTGATTAATGTGCCACTAATTTTTATTTATTTAAAATTTCTTAAAAGTTTTCTTAACCCTTACCTAGCATTTCCTTATTGAATAAAAACATCAATTTAATTTCCATTTCTCTTTAAGCAAAATATATACAAGTTTTTTTATTAGAAACTACTGCTTCAAAGAATATAGACTAAAACATGACATATTTACTGAACTTTTGCAAAATATTTTCTCAAAGTTTATTGCAATTATAAAGACACTTTAAAAGGAATCTTTAAATAGATTGATATTAGTCTTTCAGTTGAAAATATTAGAAAATAATATCCATTACCACTAACTAGACAGAAAGTAATCTTTGAGGGCAGCTAGGTGGTGCTGTGGATAAATCACTAGCCCTGGATTCAGGAGGACCTGAATTCAAATCCAGCCTCAGGCACTTGACACTTACTAGTTGTGTGACCCTGGGCAAGTCACTTAACCCTCACTGCTCACAAAAAAAAAGAAAAAAGAAAAAAAAAGAAAGTAATCTTTTTACTTGTATTTTTTGTTTTTTTTTCCTTTACATTGATTGAGAAAACTCAAAAATAACCAAGAAAATTCTACAACCCATTTTTAATAATCATGCAAACTGGATGCTAAAAAATGTCAAAAGTTATATATGGGAATTTTGTGAGACTAACTCAGAGATATTATGTTTCTCTCACATTTTTAGGCTAGTTAGTTAGCAAATTTCCAGAAGACTACCTGCAATCCCTTTGACCATGAAATAGATATTATGGTTGATTTCTAAACATAAAAAATAAATTCATGAAAAATAGCTTTCAAAATCTTGGATCAACTTTTTCCTCACTTGTTAATTTCATAAGTAAACATGTTGTCATTTACAGGCATATTAAACCAAGGCCTATACCTTGTAAAGAAACTGATCCCAAAAATCATCACACTGAAGCAATTTTTAAAACTCGAAAAATAAATTGTATTCATCATGATGAATTTGCTAAGAAAGTATAATAATATATTTCAGAATTTATTGAACAATTTCAAAATATCCAATGTTGCTATGCCCCAAAATGAATATTTACATTACCCTCATTTTAGCCCCAAAATAAATTAACTAGAATACGCCATTTACTAACTATACTAGGTAAGCATTTCATAAAGATTTTCTTGGAATAACTTGAAGAGTCAAGGAACATAACAGGCATTTGTTTTCTAACAAAGCCATTTTTAATTGGCTCCCTATTTATTCTTCATTTTCACAATATCGTGTTGCTGAAGCTTTAGAAAAACAGCCATTTGGAGGAGACTTTGAAAGCCAAATTTCCATTTAATTGTCAAAATATTTCAAAAATAAGATAAATTCAATAATTTAGGCTTAAAAAAGTTTTCAAATCTGTGTGTTTAAATGTTTATCAACTGAGATACATATATGTGTGTGTGTGTGTGTATGTATATGTGTGTATATATATATATATATGTCAGATTTTCAAATTGTGCTTAACCTTTCTTAGTATGAACTTCTATTCATATAAATACACAATACCTTAAAGATGAAAACCATTGGCTGCATTTTTTTTGTGGGGCAATGAGGGTTAAGTGACTTGCCCAGGGTCACACAGATAGTAAGTGTCAATAGCCTGAGGCTGTATCTAAACTCAGGTCCACCTGAATACAGGGCCAGTGCTTTATCCATTGCACCACCTAGCTGCCCTCAGCTGCATTTTTAAATGAGTAAAATATAATTTCTGTATGCTTCCAATTCAGGTAATTTCCTAAGTTGTATCATGTGCCTTGTCCTACTAAAAAAATCACCCATAATTATATGAAATGTATCATTTTTTCTTTATTTCCACCAAAATAACACATCTTTTAGAATCCGTTTTAAATTTTAATTTAATTTAATTTTTAATTTAAATCAAGCGTTTAACTTCTTATAAACAATAATTTAAGGATTCCCTTAAGTACTGCTTAAATACATTTTAGTTCACAAACTGTCCTATTCATATCATAGGGACCAATGCTTTTCATACATCTCTAGTAGATATTACTTTTAGTATCTGACTAACATGTTCATTTTTTAGAATACAGAATTAATAAGAATATAGACACAACAGAGGAAAAATTCAGTGAGAAAAATTATATAAAAATTCTCTTTCATGATTCTTTACTTAGGACTCTTTACTCCTCCCAAACCCTCCAATAACTTTATAGAGCTTCATTTTGATTTTAAAAGTCATCTCTCCTTTTATTATCAACTCCACATATCTTTCTCTTATGTCATCATATCCCTATATCACATAGATTTATCTTTGAAGAAGTAAGCACAAACTACAATCAAGTATAATTCTATTAAACTTCAGGGATGATATAACTTTAAATATGTCTTTGCATATATTAATTTTATAGAGTTTTCCATCAAACAACTTATAGTTACCATAGTTGAACCTCTGTTTATATTTCTAATTCCCAATAATAATTCCCCACACTTCCCACAAACAGAAAGAGTACGAGAATAACCCCACCACCACCACTGCAATGATTTACAGATGTTACTTACAATGGATATAATATGCTAGAGGTCCTCTAAAATTTATTTCCCTATTGCTCTTTTTTATCCTTGGCCTTAATATTTTGTTTGGAGACTGGGCTCTCATTTATAACTTTCCACTGTAATTTTTTCAAAAATCATAAATGTGAGTGCCTGTGTGTCTGCAATTAATTCTATTGTAGATTTCTGATTCTTTTAGGAAATATTATTGAAATACTCTACTTTTCACACCTCCCAAACATATACATACCTATATCATATGCCAGGAAATC
The DNA here is from genome assembly GCF_019393635.1 of Dromiciops gliroides. Taxonomy (NCBI): domain Eukaryota; kingdom Metazoa; phylum Chordata; class Mammalia; order Microbiotheria; family Microbiotheriidae; genus Dromiciops; species Dromiciops gliroides. Next base: position 96,930,460 of record NC_057862.1, read on the forward strand.
AGCAGAAAAGCATTTTGCACCATTACTCAGGGAAGTATCATTATGAGTGTTTCCTCCAAAAATGAGCATAGCGCCATTGATTAGGACAGCTGAGTGAAGATATCTGGCAAACCCACTTTCTTTCAAAACAGTCCTGTAGAATAGAATTTTGAAAAGAATTACAAAAGATACGAAGGTCAATTGGCCAGACACCTAATTGTTATATATGATTTTTAATTGGATTTCAAAATTCAGTAATCTCTTTTCAGCTTTTCCTATAATTCATATTGATGGCCCTGGCCAAAGTAATGTCATTTTTCTTCATTTTCATCAGTGAATTATGAAACTGTGAATCATGTAATAAAAGTTCTGGCATTCCAGGCAGAGAAAGTGTCATATAACAATATTATTACTATCCTTATAACACTTTATGTCTTAAACTGACTTTTCTATTCACAAATGAAAAAATTGTTAAGAAATTTAAATGGACATTAATACCAACTTCAGCTTTAAATATGAAAGATGTCAATGTTAGTTTAGAGTATGTTAGTTTATGTTTTAATTCACTACCTATGACACTTTTTTAAAATCATCAAACAGCTACTTAGGAAAAATGTTTTTAAATGGTATGTTTAAATATTTACTTTATGGTCTATGCCTGGTAAAAAATAACCAGAAAATAAAATACATACATATAGTCCAAATAGTTTTATTTTATTAAAATCATACATTAATTCAATACAACAAATGTTTTCAGTGTCCAGTATGTGCGAGGTACTGTGCCACAAAATAGTCATAAATTAGAAATTTTTAATTATAATTAGAAATTAGAAATTTATAATTGATTTTTAGATTGCCAGTGAAAAATGAATATAACAGAAAGGAAGGATAATAATATTTGGCTTTGTCCTTGAAGAACTAATTTCCTTATTTTTTAAATAAGGGAACTGTTCTACCAGATGATCTCAAAGACCTCATGCCATTCTAAAAATCATATTATAATTCATTGGTGGGAAAAGGGAGAAAGGGAGGCAAAAGAGTGTTTTGTAACAAAGTTATATATTCCTACTGACAACTTCTACCCTGAATGTTATAGTACCACTTAAAGATTTCAGACCATGAAACTGTAACAAAATATTTAAAAGCATACGATTCAGAACATTTCAAGTTGTAAAATTTTAGACACAAAATTTCATCATTTCAGTCACTAATCATCTCTAAATCCCTTCACACAAAATAAAATTTTCCTCTTCAAAATGAAAAAAAAAAAAGCAAATCCAGATTTGGCATAGGAGGAAAACAGAAAATATATGGGACAAGGAAATATATATATTCTAATCAAAGAGTTGAACTGATGGAAATTTAAGCTTTAATAAAAGTGGCATGAATCATAAAAGAAATTTACCAAAAAACTCACAAATTATCTATTAAATAATAAACATCACTAAAAATAGAATAGACCTTTATCAGGCCAAGGCAAAAAAGTATACAATTGAGGAATAAATTCAACTGCTAATTTAATTTATTTATTAATAGCTTTAGATTCTAAGCTATGTTAAAATATTCTGCCCATTCAGAAGAAAAAAAATAGAATTCCTATTTAGAAATCTTCTAAAATAAACTAAAACAAGATATAGACAAAAGACATTCTAAACAGCTTGAACACTTAGAGAAAAAAAAAGAATGGACAGTTTCATAATTTTTCATTTATTTCATCGTTATTATATTCCTCACATCTCCCCTCTGGCTTTTAGAAAACTGAGAACATCTGAGTGCATGGCTTTTATACTTATGTGGACTAAATTTTTAAAATATCTAATCATTATTATTATTGCTATCAGACATTGAGGGGTTTTTGTTATATGGTAATAACAATCACAAGTTGGGCAAAGAACTTAATATATTTTAATTAAATAAGATTTTTTAAAAATTTTTATGCAATAGTTATACATAGTTACGATTACTAGTTGGTATATGCCATGAAATCAAGAAATAATAAAATACTTTGATTTTCACAAAAATCTAGTGCTTTTAAAATTAAAAGTGCATTCAAATAAAAAACAATGTATAGATATTAAAGATGGTGACATTTAAATACATAAAATTTATAACAGTATAAATAAGAACAAAGAAATAAAATATAGAAACACTCATTCTAAAGATGCTTAAATTGAATAGAGCCTAACTAGATTCCATAAGATACACACACTTATGGACAATTAGTGGAAAACGAACCTTATGTTATCTTAAAATGTATTTACAACTTAACAGGTACACTGAACAGGTCAAATGTTCCATATGCCTCAAATCATTTTCTTATTATATTTCTACATAAAACCAATTCAAAAAGTAAAAGTCCTAAGAATTAAAGTTTTTAATAAAATCTATCAGTTTAGTTAACGCTATAAAAATCCAAAACCTATTATAAAGGTCAATGTATATAAACAGATACTTATAGACATGACAGCTCTGTACACTCCTTTTCAAAGCAGTATTTTTCAATTACGTCAGGCCTTTCACATAGAATTTAGATAATCAGTACATGTACATTTACCAAATGTTTGCAACAAATAACACATCCATAGGACTATCTTTTGTTTGTTGGTATCTTACTGATCCGTGGTACTATCTTTTTTCCCAAATTACTGAATCCTTTGCAAATATTCTTTCATTTGCCTTAGCAGCTAGATGGCACAATGGATAGAATGCTGGGCCTGGAGTCAGGAAGATGCGAGTTCAAATCCAGCTTCAAATACTAATTAGACATGTGACCCTAGGCAAGTCATTTAATCTCTGCCTCAGTTTGCTCATATGCAAAATGAAGACAATAACAGTATCTACCTCCCAGAGGATCAAATGAAATACTAATTGCAAAGTGTTTAGTATAGTGTCTGGCACACAAAAAGAGCTAAGTAAATGCTAATTATTATTATTATTATTATTATTATTATTATTAAATTATATATTATTGTATGATGATCAACTATGAAAAACTTAGCTATTTTGATCAATAAAATAACCCAAGACTATTCCAAAGGACTTATGATGAAAGTAATATCCACCTCCAGAGAAAGAGCTGATGGAGTCTAAGTGCAGACTGAGGCATCATTTTTTTCCACTTATTTTTCTTGCTTTTTTGCAACATATCTGATATGGAAATATGTTTTTGCATGATTTCACACATATGATTGATATCACATTTCTTGACTTTTCAATGGGTGGGAAATGGGTGGAAAGGAAGGAGAGAATTTGGAACTTAAAAAAATTTTAAATGATTGCTTAAAAATAAATAATATTTTAAAGTAGATATATAAATTCACATTAACCGAATTATTTTTAAATATCTTGAAATACTTCTAAGTTAAAATGCATATTATTGTTACTTACTTTAGAGATACTTTAGTCACCAGATTTGTCAAATTTACATAGCTACAACCATATTTACCTTAAGAAACTATATTTAAGCAACATAATTTTAGAGATATTTTGAGTACAGAATTCATATACCTCAGAAAACCAATTATCTATTTTAGCTAAAGCAGTAGGTGAAAATTTGATATCTTCTGTAATACTATTGAAATCCTCAAAATATAGCATTCTTTTTTTAATTTTTTAATTTCATATTAAAAACAAGACACTAGTAAATATAGCTGATTTTTACTGACTACTGTATTCTGATGATTACTAATGTTTTAAAAACAATATCATCCAATTGCCATAAATGAGTGGTATTTAAAATTGACTAAGGTAAATCCAAATCACATGCAGCTAGTTCCTGATTGCTTTGAAGACAGTATCTTCTGAAGTGGTCACAAATATTCAAATTACATTATTTGAAGTTATAATTATGTAAAATAAGGTATCTGGTTTCAGCCCAATGGAAATATACAGTGTAAATCCAAAGAATGTGAATGCTTTATGAGATTCATTATTCACACTAATTCAAAACTAGTTGTATTTCTTAACATTGATTTTTGCCCAGAGTAGAGGAAGGCAAGTAATACCTAGGACAAATATTACATCAAAGAGGAAAATGTCCTAAGATAAATCTTGATTTTTGAAAGAGCTGAGATTTTTAAGTTGACTTGTTTGTTAGACTCATAACACAGCAACAATTTAAGCACCCTATAACTGAGAGTAAAGATAATAACTGATAGTAAAGATAATTTATACACTGGCCTTCATTGGTCTTTTAAGGCTTATTCAAAATGTGAAATAAAGTTATAACCTATGTACCTAACATGTTTCCTTTGAGATCTAGGAACAAGTTACAAATTATTATCCAGTCCTGACTTCCCTATGACATGTAAACTGTTACCTTTATACTATATAATACTTTAAACCAAGAAATTTCTACCTAAGAGCCAGGACTACCTATGTTCAAGTCCAGTCTCTAATAAGTACTAGCTAAATACCCCTGGGCACATCAGTCAACCTTTCAGCATCCATGGGTGACTCTCAAAAACAATCAATTGCAGGACAATTGCCATTCCATAAATATATCAGAACCAAGGTGATGATGATGGAAGATGTTGTTTTTTAATCTGTAAGTAATAAATGAAACCCAAATGACAGATATATTTATTTTCATATCTCTTCATAGAACTTTTTTTTATTAAACATCTGTGTGTTGGGAGCTCTGGAAGCCCCTGGTGCCAATTCAGTTACCCCAAAGGTGTGCAATTGGTTTGCCAGGCATATGGCCTCCATGGAACTGTGCTCCACTCTCATTACAGTGAAATAGACCTTTCCTACCAACCTTCTAAGTTGTGTTGGATTTGAAAATTGTTTCACCTCATCCTTTTGTTGGTTCTACCATTCCATAATTCACCTGGAGGAGTTATTTTAAAGTTCTTTGGAGGGGAATTAGGGAGAGTTCAGTAAAGTCCTTGCCTTTACACTGCTACCTTGGTTCTCCTTCATATCACTTTTTGAAGAGGTTAGGGTTGGGAAGTGTGGTAAACTGAAACAGAAATAGAACACATAATATGGAAGTGACAAATAAAGGTGGGTTAGAAAAAAGAGTCCATGTGATTCAGTGAGATCTATGTAAATAACTATCACACTAAACAAAATTTTAAATATTCAGTCACACAAGATTATCATTAAGAACTCAAAGAAGGATAAGGTGCCTAAAAAAGAAGGTAGCATATGTGATGGTTATGTGTTTTTAAAAGGAGAAGAAATACTACCCTTGGAAACTTCAAAACTAAATTTCAATATTTAAAACTATAGAAATTAGAAAAATCCAATCAGAAACTTGCCCACAACATAAATAAAGCTGAGCAATTATAACAATTACAACAATTTGGAGGATAATAAATTATAATGGACTAATCTAATCATCTACTACAACAGAGCAATAGATCTCATAGATAGCAAGAGGGAGGGAATAAGCATTTTAGAACCTACTATGTGCCAGGCACTATGCTAAGAGCTTTACCAGTAGTATTCCTTTGATCCTCACACCAACCTGCAAGTTAGGTGCTGTTATTATCCCCATTTCACAGGAATTTTTGAAGAAACTGAGACAAACAGAGGCTAAGTGATTTGCTCTGGGTCACACAGCTAGTAAATGTCTGAGGCCAGATTTCACCTCATATCTTCCTGACTCAAAGCCCAATGCTCTCTGTCCACTGTATCACCTAAATATTTCTAAGAAAAATACACCTCTTGGTATTAGTAAAACTTTCAATTGTCTTACATTATATTTTTATTAATAAACTAAAAAAATATGGAATTGCTTAGAGAATCACAGATATTACTGCAATTAGAAAATTAGAATGAAGAGGTTAAAGGGAGAAGGATTATTAAATTTGGGGGGAAAGCTGATAGGTGACTCTCTAGTGGTCTCTAAATAGGGTAGATCAATAGTGTCAAACTCTAATAGAAATGAGTCACTAATCTATACATATGTATCCCTGTGGCTGCATATATTAACTTAGTTTTTAAATGTAATGTTATATAGGTTTTAATTTATTTCATTAAATATTTCACAATTACATTTTCATCTAAGTCAGTGGCATTGGGCCACATGGGGCCCACACCTGTGTTTGACACATCTAGGACAGATGTTCATCCTCCTAGAATGCTTTTAATATTATACTGTCTGCAATTATAGGACCTAAGAACTTTAAAAGGGACATCATTGAGTTACAGGTCATAGTCTTTGCTATGGAACATAATTGCATATTAAAGTAGAAGGAGCCAGAGAAATATACATCAAGAAGGCATTGACTACTTTCAGGACCCCATCAGTTCTCCTTCAGCAGAAATGAGGGGCCATGCTCACTGTCCATTGTATCACCTAAATATTTCTGAGAAAAATAGACCATCTTGGTATTAATAAGACTTTCAATTGCATAAAGAAAGAAGGAAAAAATGTGCCATTTAGAATGACAGGATTCGGGTTATAAGGGAATTCAAATGGATGGTAGTATTCAAGTAGCTAGGACACTTCTTGATCACAGAACAAACCAGTAAATTGCCTGCCTTTTGAAACTGCTACACCCATGCAGAGCCAGCTTGTTAACACAGAGAGAACCAACATCAGCTCAAAGATCCTATTATCATAACCCCATTTCAACTCTAATTCATTCTTGAATTAAGCCATTTAGTACTATGATCAAAGAGGCAAGTTAAAATTTTCTATAGTAATTCACAGTAATTCTACATAGAATATGACATTTTCCTTCTTTATGAAATAATTTTCCCATAATGACATTTTATGAATTGATCAAATCAGTTCAAAGATTGATAAAATTACAAAATATCATTTTATCTGTTTTATATGCAATCATTCAGAATTACCTTAAAATATGGTGAAATAACACAGAATATCTAATTCATGCCACTATTATGCTTAGATATAATATCAGTACTAACAACACATTTGCCTATTCCCTTTTCTTCCTTCTGTTCTCCTTTCCCCAAATCACATTTACTTACCATGTCTTGGTATTAACTTCATATCTATAAAGGTCATCTACTAGTCCATATTTGTTGCCTGGCAAAGCTTTATAACCTCCATGTACATAAATGGACTTTGTCATTTCATCATATACACTTGTGTGGCCATATCCACCTTGCACAATTGCCCCTTTTGTTTCTGGAACAAGCCAGGTATTAGACACTAAAAGAGAAAGAAAATAAAATATTGAAAAAATATTATAATTCTAACATAGTTGAAATACTACTATACTACAAATATAATCTCTGAAAATATCTGCAAGTTAAAGCATTTTGTATTTTGTCAAGTAAATAAGCCATACTAACTACAGAGTATATATGAGACTGAAATGTGATACTAACTACTTATATGGGAGAAAAATATAGAGACTTTATTAGAATGGATAAGTACATACACAAATTATTCCTTTAAAATGTTAAATGGAATAAAAATAAAAATAATTCTGAGATTTCATTTCACATCTAGCAAATTTGTAAAGATAACAAAAGATAGAAATACCCCTTGCTGGATGAGGCTGTGGGAAGGGAACACTAATATACTGATGGTAAAGCTGTAAATTGGTCCAACCATTCTAGAAAGCAATTTAGAATTATACCAAGGAAGTGACTAAAATATTCATAAATGTCTGAGTACCTTTGACACAGATATCCCACCATTAAGCATATGTAAATCCCAAGGAGGTCAAAGCTAGACGTTCCATATAAACCAGAATATTCATATATTTATATACTTTTCTGGTAGGAAAAGACTGGAAACAAAGTAGATGACCATCAATCAGGCAATGGCTAAACGAATTATGGTATATAAAGAAATAGTAGTGTAAATGAATTAATGAATAACAATAATTTAGAGAAGCATAGGAAGACCTATATGAGCTGATATGAAAGAGCCAGGAAAACAATATATACACTGAATACAACTATATAAATGAAAAGTACAAGACTTAATGCTAAGTTACTGCAATGTTCAAGGGTTAGTACCAAAGAAGGTGTGAGAAAGAATTTCTCATTCCTTTCTTATATCACCAGACTCCATCAGGATGTTGCCTAATTATGTTAAAATGCTTTTTTCTCAATCTTTTTAGTCTTTATTACAAGGAATAGCTTGCTGGGTTTTAAGGAAGGGAAGAAATATTTGTAAATGAGAGTAACGTAAATATAAATTTAAAAATCAATTTTAAAAGATCATAGAAAAAAGCATTTTAGACCAGTTTTATTGACATAGGCAACTCCTGATAAGGTAACTCCCTCTACTTACAGTCTTAGAACAGTTGCCTAGGATACTTTAAGTGATTTTTTTTTCAAGATCACAGAGTCAGTGTATGTCAAAGGCCCAAATCTTTCCAACTCCAAGTCTAGCTTTCTATCCACTATGTCATATATTTTATATTTTGATAGATTCATATAGTTTACTAACTTAAGAGGAGTTTCAAATGTGGCAAAATTATTTCTGTGTAAGAGAAGTAAAGAGAATTTGTTATCAATTGATAGAATGCTGGTTTTAGAATTGGGAAAATTTGGATTTAAGGCCTTCCTTTGAAACTAGCTATGTGATGTCACTTTAACTCTCTGCTCATCATCTTTAAAATGGGTATGATTGAAATCTAAGCTCCCGGGGGCAGCTAGATGGTGCAGTGGGTAGAGCACCGGCCCTAGAGTCAGGAGTACCTGAGTTCAAATCCGGCCTCAGACACTTAAGACTTACTAGCTGTGTGACCCTGGGCAAGTCACTTAACCCCAATTGCCTCACTAAAAAAAAAAAAAAAAAATAGAAATCTAAGCTCCCTTGTAGCTTTGAATCTATGTTTCTATGCTCATATATTTGTAAATAAAATGTTAAAGCATATCATCTCACTATAAAATCTCATGGTCCTCACATAAGCTATGACTTACATATATGGAAAGGTACAGTATATTCATTCACTCAACAAATATAGCTTAGTTCCAGAGTAAATATAATGAAGAAGACATAATCACAATCCTAAGAGAATTAAGGGGACTTAAAACACCATCTAAAAAGGCATTATGTACAACACCTTCTCCCTGTCCTTATCTCTAAATACATATCCAGAGGGACTCTGTGCTTTGGAGCCTTGATCAAATAACTAAAAAGTTTAATCAGGAAGAACACAAATGGGGAAGTTCAACTATGTCATATCCAGAAAATTCTACAGTAAGAGTGAGCACTGTTTCAAAGTCAATATCAGAAAAAGAGAAACATGGTTACCTTATTTCTATTAATTTCAACTGAATTCACTAAATATTTGCTAAGTGCCTTCTATGTTGAAGACACTGTGCTGGTTATGGAGGATCCAAAGATGAACAATTGTTGATTCCTTACCCTTGATTAATTTATGGTTTACTAAAGGGATAAAACAAATAAATGTAATATGTTACAATGTTGCTTATTCCCCATTTTGGAATAGTTCAGGATTAGATTGGATTATTCTTTTAATGATTTACTAATTTTTATCTTACCTCTGCTAAGTCAACAATCTGACTGTACAAAGACAACTGATTCAGGAATAACTCCCAAATCAATAACAAGCATTTTAACAATTTAATGTATTTCATTTTGTGGTGTGATTTTGTCCTCATCATATCTAACACCTAACATTTTCCCAAAGAAAGTATTTATGATACAAATGTACATATCCACAAGTCTTTATCCTTTCTTAGAACATGTTCCTGAATTATGCTTTGCCAGTGTTTCTCCCTATCCTCAGTTTTTGCCATTTTTTCACTGAAATTAATATGACTATATATTGGTTTGAAATGAAGCATTTAATCAAGATTTCAATAGAATTTCTCTCACTTCCTCATCTCCATCAACTGATGTTGGTACATACACTGCAATTATTTTCATATTCCTTTTGCATCATAACTCACCCTTAGTAATACAATACATGAAAACAAAATATCTCAAGAAATAACATTTCTTTTGATGTGTAGAATAAAATTCATGCTACCAACGTTTTTCTTTGCCTCTCCAAGAAGTACCTGGAAGCTATCCTTCCATTGATCAGCAATGTACTTCTTTCTTCTGGTTTAGATTATAGCAAGAATGTCAAGATTGATAATATTCAACATTTCTGTTATTATGTCCACCCAGTCATTGGACAAGGATTTCATAGTTATAGTGATTATAATAATCAAATTAAAGCATATGAATAGTCTAAAACCTGAGTGTAATTTTGATTTTTTTCTGTTTCATGGGCTGCCATTGTAGACAGAAAAGACATAGACATAAATTATAATTTGCCACATAAGTTTAGCCAATATAAATTAATTGCCATAACAAGGAGACCTCTTGAGCCAAAAAAAAATTTAAATGCCTTAATCAGAAAACATTTGACTTACCAAATTGAGAGAGATGGCTGGCAAAGGCAACTACAACTTTGAAAGTAAAATTATTTCTAAAATCTTATGTAAAAAAATGATAGAAAATTCTGTGTAGTGACATCTCATAAAACAAAGAGAAATATATGGTAAAACTAAAGAAGCTTGACAACACATACAACTAAGGAAAAGCATTCCAGTAACAGAGAACAAACAGAAGAAAAATGAAAAAAAATTATTTAAAAAAATCTTTCTTTTTAAATCAACAACAGTGGAACTGCTACACTTAGATTTTAACAATATAATTCCATATGTGCTTATAGGAGAGATAGAAATGGTACTAAATAGATCAAAGACCAGGAAAACAGCCAAATTGTACCAAGCACATATAGAAGAGGCATACAGACCACAATATGGAAGAACTGAGGGATAAAAATATACAAAGTGTCTCAAGCAAAACATACCACAGATATGTTGTGGGGGTGGGGGTCGAGTCTGATCCCATTAGAGGGAAAAATACAAATAAAGTGGCCATCAATAACTATGGACCTATATCCCTGTTCTCTTATCAATATAAACTATTTATGAAAGTCATTTATACACAAATTAAGGGCATCTTTGATAAGGGCTTAGGCTCTCACAAGCGATATCCAATAATGGACCACATATATACCACTCAAAATCATCTGAAGAATGTAGAAAATATAAAATCCTATTGTAATTGCTAATCATTTTTAAAAGCATTTGATTTTGGTAGAACAAAAAAATGCCTTTCGGGTTCATTTTCCATAAGGCATGTCACATCAATACTGCAAAACCACTAGGATTCCTTGAAAGATGGAACAATAGAAATAACCCTGTTGACCATAAAACAGAGAGATATATACTCAGCAAAGGTAATCATCACCATGATGGAAGAGATCTAACACAGAATTCAAGATATAAAGCAGAACTCCCTATGGATGTGTGTTATTATCACTACTCCTGTATACATATGACAGTGTGATGCCATTATTAAACTCTGTAACACTGCAGAGACACCTAGAAGAAATCTACAGTTATTAAAAGGAATTAAGCCGGGGCAGCTAGATAGCACAGTGGATAGAGCACTGGCCCTGGATTCAGGAGTACCTGAGTTCAAATCCGGCCTCAGACACTTGACACTTACTAGCTGTGTGACCTTGGGCAAGTCACTTAACCCCCATTGCCCCCGCAAAAAAAAAAAAAAGAGAGAAAAAAGGAATTAAGCCTAACCATCTGCAGAGTATAAAGTAATGCATTTTGCCATATTTCAGCATGTATTTGGATGGACAACCTATAAACCTTGATCATGATTATGTATATTTAGGCTAAAAAGTAAAATATAGATGGATTTGGACCCAACGTAGAAAAGGAAGAATTGGCTGAACTGCCTTCAGGAAACTGCAATCATCTTTTACTGAATTCATGCAAAGACTCATTTTTAAAATACCTGTGTTCCACAAATGCTGCTATATAGCAACAAGACATAAAACACATCAGTCTTAAAGAATTAAAAGTTAATATCACACAGAGGACAATAGAGAAATACATGGGGTATTCAAACTACAGCATCAGAAAAAGAGGAAGTATGGGTGAAGAATAACAAGTGGACAGTGAGAGTGCTTTAATGACACCCATATAACGTCAGGACAAAATAAGGAAGTCCACTGATACATTAGTGGGGCTCCCTCATGGTGAACTTTTTTGGTGGAGGTAGGGAACATAGACACAGAAGTTCACAGAAGGTGAACAGGCATAAATGGGTTGAGATACCACTGAGAAAAACTTTCAAATCCCATTTGAGTATGTGAGTAAGTTAAAATCAGAAAAACATAGCACCTTTTATGATGGTAAAGAACAAAACAAGTGTCCATGTATTAGGCAATGTTCAAAAAAATACGGTACATGAATGTAATGGAAGATTACTGCATCGTTAGAAATTATTAATGTGAAGAGTTTAAGTAAACATGAGACTTACACCAAAGGATACCGAGTAAGCAAAACCAGATACGCACACTTCAAAGTCCAAATTTCTTCTGAAGGGAATCAAAACCATGGGGTAGCACTGACTCTGAAATATTTTAGAACCCCCACCCAAAAAAAAAAGAAGTGGAACCTACCAGAGATAACTGTATTGGTTTCTAATGAGCTATTTCTTGAGTTCTTTATGAGTTTTATGGAATTATTTTAGTCTTTCACATCTACATTTTCTGTGGAATGAAATAAAGGCTGTCCTGCACTAGAAAAATATCTTTGTTCCCTTGAATTCTTTACAAGAGATGAGAACCCTACCGTCCACATCTGTAGAGACCAAGACAATGAGCTATGCTATGAGATTTGCTAGAATATACACAGGATGAGGGAAATATCACTCACCTAATCAATCAACAATTATTGAGTTCTTATTGTGTGTTTAGCACTGTGCTAGGAAATGAACCAAAGAGAGGGTAATGATCTTTCAGATAAAGTTTCCAAGATCAAACCCAATTTACATTATCCTACAGTTTGGAATATCATATTAATTTAAAATGACTCACAATTGCTACAACCTACAAATGAACTTCTGGAATATAGTCCATTCATAAGGTGGTGACTGCTAATATTCTGAAAATTCACAAGTTTTGGAAAGTATCTGTTGTTTAAATAGAGACAAAAAGAAAATCTATATAGTAAATCCACCTTTGAAGCAACTAGGTGGTGCAATGGATAAATAGGGCACTGGATCTAGAATCAAGAAGACCTGAGTTGAAAGTTGACCTCAGACACTTAGTAGCTCTGTGACACTGGACTTAACCTCTGTTTGCTTCAGTTTTCTCAACTACAAAGTGGGGATAATTGTACCCAATACACAGAGTTGTTATGAGGATCAAATGAGATATTTGTAAAACACTATAAAGTCTGGCATACATTAGGTGCTATATACATGTTTATTTTCTCTTCTTTTCTCCTCCCCACTTTCATGGGTAACTAAAGATTATCTTTTGGAAATTAATGAGATGTAACATTGTCTTAGTAATGCCATATGACTTCAAATCTTGAAAGAGCATGATTTCCAAAGAATGCTTTCATGTGACCCAAAGGGAAACAAGAAGATACACGTTATATGTAAGGAGGCTTTCAATAATGACTCACATGTAAGAACTGGTATAAAAATATAATACAGTATGTGTATAATGTGAAAAAAGAGGTAGGGATGTCATGAAGTGAAGTAAAAAGGAGAGATAATAGATTCCAAAATGCTCTACTGGTAATCACTAAATAATCTAAGAATTCAAAGTACTCCAGGGTGCTCTCTAGATCTTCTACAAGGGATTTAAAGAAATCATAGGGGCAGCTAGGTGGCACAGTGGATGGAGAATTGGCCCTGGATTCAGGAGTACCTGAGTTCAAATCCAGCCTCAGACACTTGACACTTACTAACTGTGTGACCCTGGACAAGTCAATTAACCCCAATTGCCTCACACACACAAAAAAAACCTCAGTATGACAAGGGGTTGCTATTTGAACAAGTGAAGGTAGTAGCTGTTCTGAAGAGATCACACATCAATTGAATAAGACTACAGAGTCATTAATAAGGCAGAAAGGACCTGAAATTTAGAACTAAAAGGGTACTTAGAGGTCTTTAAGGAAATCAAGGCCCAGAAGGACTGGGTGACTTGAGAAAGTTTAAGTGGCAGAACTCTGATTTGAACCCAGGTTCTCTATCTCCAGAGTCATCATTTTAAAAAATTTCACCATGTTTCCTTTTCCAAATTCAAAATAAAATCTCATTGTTCTTGCTATTACCTAACAATGAAATTAAGTTAATGACTTTAAAGCGATAAGAAACAATGTCATGAAAAGATATGTTATTAGTTAACTCCTAAACATACACTCCCCAAAATCTAAAGGCATGAGACCATTTTGAAGCTTTTACTAAAGCAAAATACTAATATTATACTCACCTTGAGACTCACATTGAGATTCTTAGAAAGTTTATGAGGTATTGCTAACCTAAAGTGAAATAAATTTCCCTCTGGACTAACCCAGAAAAGCTTTATGGTCCAAGTTAGTAAAACCATCCACATAATTCCCCTCCAGAGATTTATAGATTCCCAAAAAGCAATAACTTTTAGAATAGCACAAAAGGGCAAAGGGAAGCACCTTTACTTCCACAGAAGGTCCACAGGAATTTTCATCATTTCAGAATTATAGGTAAATCCCATGTAGCTAGATATGTAAGGAAACATAAACCTACTTACTCTACATGTTGTGGTTCTATTTTGGAGAAAATACAACTACTACTTTTTTGCCAGGTGAAATAAATCTTACTTTTTCCTAAGTAAATTAATTCCTAAAGAATTTGGAGACAAGTCCTTTAGTAGACAGGTAGATTTGAAGACAAGAAATAGATTTCCCTGCAATGCAGTAAACTGTCGTACTGCATAACCATCACAAATAACCAAGATTCTATTGAGACTACCCTAATCAAAACATACCTAAAACACTGTAAATTTAAATAAGGATGATTTCATTTTGAAAGGTTTATTAATTTTTAATTATTTTTAAATTTTTACCATTTTAAAATTTTCTCAGTATAAAAACTTAAAATCAGAAATGTCAGTTCTAATTTGGAGTCAATTAAATGTTTACTACATGCAAGGTACTTTGCTAGATGTTGAAACTACAAAGACAAAAATGAAACTTTCTACTTTAAACAAATATATCCAACAATTAACAAACTTTATTTCAATTACGTCTTTCAAGTAATAGATTACATCAGATTGGACAAACTCCATTAAACTATAAATTTATCATTAGATGGAAGATGACACTCTCACATATTCCATTTGTTACTTGTAGTGACACAACTTCACCGGGCAGAATATATGATATCCAATTTGTGTCTCACTACCTCATTGTATACAAAGTTTTTGTATTTGGAAACTGCTGTTTTCTATTTTGAAACTGCTGTTCCTCGACACTTGAAATAAGACCATATTCCTAGGAAGTGTACTTCAGTGTAACCAAATAAAATTTTCTTCTACAATTATATCTGTTTATTTCAAGTTATCTCACCCAAAAATATGTCCATAGGTATCTACTTTTTATCTCTTTCACATATATTCAGAAAAGCTGCATTATGATGAAACAAACATCTCTTCAATGCTAAAAGAATAATTTATTTTGGGATTTTGTCATAATCAAATGTCTTTATTATTTAAAATTCATAGGTGACATTGAAAGAATCTCTTATGAAATGGTACCCCAGAATCAGAGGATGGCCTAGAGGAACCAATATTCAGCCTTTAAGAAGACACATGAGAACCAAAATCCTGGAGGGCAACAAGGACCTATAGATCCCTCAATAATCTTAAACTATCATCACCTACTTTTATTTCCCTTAAGAATTTAAGCTCAAACCACCAGATGAAACTCTACTGTCCTGAGCCCACTGTTATCTGTTCCTAATGAGATAGGTAATAGCCATTTTAAATCATGAAGACCCCATGTCAGAAAGAGACAGGACTAGCCACAGGCCGAGGTTAACAATACACAAATGTATTCAAATGGATCTGTGATTTCAGAAGTGTAGGATAATTACCTGCAATGATCCAGATCACAAACCATGCATGCTTTGCCATTCTGTTCAATTCATCTGTGTCCTGCCAAAAACTCCCCACAAAGGGGTTCACCTAGTATCCTTTCTCTTTGCATCCTGGGGACAATAATGTAATAGATGTTGTCCATCTAGCCCTCACTCTCACCACCTGATCGTTTTTTGCTCATGCCTTTGAAGACACCTGTTACTTCATATGCCTTAAGTAATTCCTTGTGTCTAAAGTTTGAATCTGACTCACACACACTATGACCCTCTCTTTCACCATCTTTGTTATGGTCATTTTCAGGTCTTTGAACATTATACTTCTACATGATCTTCAGTCATTCCATACCACCAATAGAAGACTAGCATTAAAAAAAAAGATGGACTTCATTTAAAGTAACAGGTTGAGGTATTTTAAGAACTTTATAGTTTTACAAGATTCTATCTAAACCACTCTCCTTTCTTGTTCAATCCTAAGTACAACCCATTATCAACTTACAGTATCTGTCCAATATGTATACTGAAGGACAATCTCTATAGGAGAGATATCTAATTTGGGGACCACTAACCACTAATGAATCCAGGGGTAGATTTCAGGAACCCTTAAACTTAAATGGGAAAAATTACAGCCACATTTTCTTTCACCTCTAACTGAAATTTGGCATTTCACTTGATAATGAATGCAGACAAAAACAATCAGGATCCACAGGCTTCACCAGAATGCTAAAAAGGTTCTTGATACACACAAAGAAGTGATATACCTCTATTCTATAAATTGTCCAACCAATGATACATCAACAACGGGCATTCTTCATCCATGTAGTTTTTCTGAGTAAATATTTAGGCAAAATACTTGAGTGGCTATGGGGATTTTGTAAAGTTCTGAAGTTTAATATCATGAACACAATGTCATCAACAAACAGGAGCCTTTGGAGGGCTTGGACTATGCACTGGATCTCTTCCATAATCATGGTAAACATTTTTATTAGCATATATCTGCCTACTTTATGCCTCATCTGATGCTTATGATCCTGTGATCATTCAAAGAGTCATTGAGCAAAGTTATATCCATTGTGACATCATACAAAAAAATCTATTTTTTTCCAAAGAATCTTATACAATTTTGACATATGCATAGGAGGTACCATGTTGGAAGAGAGCTTTCAAGGTAGCATTTTGTTCCACCAAATCAGAGTTTTATTTGATTGTCAACAAATACCAAGTAGTAAGCACTCACTTTAACAAAAACTACTGGGGAAAATGGAAAGTAGTTTGACCAAAACAAAGTATAAATCAACATCTCATCCCATATACCACGATACTTCCAAGAGGATTCATGACCTGTACATAAAGAAATTAGAAGAGCATAGAAGCAGAGGCAGCTAGGTGGTACAGTGGATAGATCACCAGCCCTGGATTCAGGAGGACCTGAGTTCAAATCTGGTTTCAGACACTTGACACTTACTAGCTGTGTGACCCTGGGGGCAAGTTACTTAACCCCAATTGCCTCACCAAAAAAAAAAAGAAGAAGAAGAGCATAGAAGAAATTGCTTTTCAGATCTCTGAATAGGGGAAGAGTTCAGGACCAAAAAGCAGGGAAAATAACAGAAGATAAAGTGGACAATTTTGGTTACATGAAATTTGAATGATTTTGCACAGACAAAATCAATGTACCCAAAATTTAAAAAGAAACTAGAAAACAGTTTTGAAAGAAGTTTTGCTAATAAGAGTCTCATTTCCAAGATATAGGTCTTATTTCCAAGAAACTATTTAGCCCAGGTATAATGCATGATGTTAAGGAACAAGGAAAGTACATACTATGATTCAGGCAGAGTTCATATCTTAACCAAACAGCTAATCTGTCAAGCTCATTTAGGAAAGACAAGAAGGATGAAGTAGGGCATTACCAGAGCAAGTAGTCTACCCCAAATATATCACTCTAAATGTTAAATGGTTGTCTTATTTCTCAGTGTTTTATTTATCCATCCTCCAATTTTAGGACACATTCTTTCATCTTCATCCCTCAAGAATAAAGACAATATGTACTCTGGGCATATTTGACAGCAGAAGCACAAAAACTATACTCACTCTGTAGGGAAAGGCTAAATTTGTCCTGTACTTTTTCACAGTCTTTTGTCTTTTTTTTTTGGCAGTACCTTTGGCCAACCCTTGATACTAATGGTGGCAAATATGTTTTGGGGATACAAGAATAAAGGGGTGGAAAATGAAATGCACCCATGTTGTTTGCTTTTCCTCTTACATACAATTACTTTTGTCTACTTCTCTGAATACTCTTGGGCCCCAGTTGGATGGCAAGAGTTAACATATAACACACCAGACACAAGAATATACTACCTAATACAAAGTAAGCATTTAATAAATGTTTTTATTACTCCAGTCATTAATAAATGCTTGTGCATTGTTGATTAATGGACACAAGACAAAAACAAAACAAAAGGAAACACTAGGATGTAGTGAAAAAATTGTTGGATTCCAAACCAAAAGCCCTAAATTTTCATTCTGGCTCTATTATTTACTGTATGATTTGTTTACTGCATGAATCTGAGCAAGTCATGAAATCTCTCATGTCTCATTTCTGCATTTTGTAAAATGAGAATAATGACATTTTGCTATGTACTTCATAGAGTGATGGTAAGAAAGGTGCATTATTTTAAAGACAGCACAGTATAGTAGAAAGAGTTCCTGAAGACCCTTTCTTCCATGTTAGGGAAGACTCCAAAACACATAATCATCATTCTCTGGACTCAACCACCAGTGGAGGTAACTCATTCTATCTTCACACATTCACATTCCAGTGCTTTTCAGCTCCCAGTTTTTATGATTTTCTTTTAGTAGACTATAAGTTTTACCTAGTTATTAGCACAGTGCCTGGTACATAGTATGGTATTAATAAATGCTTGTCAAGGAATACAGCCAGATGGCTCAGTAATTAGAGTACTGGACCCAGAGTCAGGAAGACCTGAGTACAAATCCAGTCTCAGACACTATCTGTGTGATTCTGGGCAAGTCACTTAAGCTCTGTTTGCTTTAATCCACTTGAGAAGGAAATGACAAACCATTCCCATAACTTAGACAAGAAAACCCCATGGACGATATTAATGTGCTATGATCCACAGGGTCACAAAGAGTCAGACACAATTGAATAACTAAATACACATAAACAAAATACTTGTCAACTGAGTAGTTTTGTAACAGAGAGGATCTGGAATAAAATCCTGCCTCCGTCCTTTCCTGTGTGGCCTTAGCAAATAATTTAAACTCTTTGGACCTCCTTTTCTTCATGTGTAAAATAAGGGGCCTGTAAGGTCCCTTCCATTTTTAAATTTATGATCTTATGATCCCATATCTACAAAATAAAATCTATCTAATTACAGTTACATATTTTGTTTCCCCTTGCCAAAAACTCAAGAACCTTCCCCCTATAATTCTGGAGGCTAAATTCTTAACATAAGTCTGCTTTAATTCTAAAATCTAATGGGAACTGTCTGAAATCACTGATTATATATACATAATACTTTTCTCTCAATGATATTTACTAGTAAGTCATTTTTTCTCTTCTTAAACTATAAATTCGTTATGAGCTATAACCTCTTCCTTTGGGCACAGCTTTTCCTTACCCCTGTGCCTCATTTGTTAAAAACTTCTATTAATCTCTTCAAAATCATGTGTATTTCTCTGTGTATATACTGTATCCTCTCAGTAGAATATAAGGGGAGGGCTGCATTGCTGGAGCCTAGGACAGGATTTTGTATGCATTAGGTACCTAATATTTATTTAATTGAATTAAATATAGCTGTCACTTCTGTGAATTCAACACAGGTATGATAAAAAGAATATCACTCTTGAGGTTTCCATATATTGATGTGTTTTTTTAAAGAAATACCTTATGTAATATCCCTCTCCACAAAATCAATCTCAGTGCCTTATGGCATGGAAGTACCCTGGTTTCATGAAGACTGTTGGTAAAGCATAAACTCTGAATGGCTAGATACTAGAAACACTAAATATGATATTAGTGGAAGGCTAGATTCACTTTCTAAGGAATAACTTTTGAGATAACATATAATAATAGCTGAGATAAATTTAACAACTTCTATTTACATAGTACTTTAATTATAAAACACTTGTATTGTCTCATATGATTATCACAATGATCTGAGGTATATTATTATTATTATTATAACCACTTTTCATATAAAGAAACTGAGGATGAGAGAGGTTAAGTGATTTGCTAATATCATGGAACATGTAAGTATATGGAGTCAGGTTTTTGATACTTGTTTTCCTGACTCCAGATTTAGCATTGTATTCACTAGTATGTAATAGTAGTGATGTATAAAAAGTTTGAGAGACATAGTTTCTGTGTAATTAATCATTTTATTAATTACTGCTAGCAGATAATTTTAAAAATGGATCACTGGCACTGTCAAATGCTAAAGACCACTCATGCAGGCATCTCAATGCTCATATACCCTTGACAGTGTGGGTATTTCCAACAGGCATCAGTCAACTCTGCTTGGTTACCAATTAATGAGATGTGGACCTGATCTAACAAGTCGGCTGATCACCCAGTCTTAGAGACTTATCTATACTCATCACCCCACCTAAGGTAATCTAGACAAAAGAGGGGATCCCTTCCACACAAATCTGTCTGACTAAAACACAATGTGCTGGAACTTACTAATTCACCTAAAGAGGAATTTCTTTACTTTTGCATCAGATCTAAGTTTTCCCAGTACAGTAAGCTTTGCCTAACATTTCATGTCATTATCAGCCCTGCATTTCAAAGCCTGTCTAAATAGCCTATGGCGGTTGATTTCTCAATGAGGAAAAAGAAGAGGGGAAAACATTAGTTTAATAATTTAATAATTGGTTATTAATGAGAGAAATAATTTCTCTCACACTGAGATTGTAATTCTGATTGTAAATATAAGCATAGCATAAAGTACAGAGATACATGTTCACCAAATGTCACTGTCATAGAAGCCATCCAGTGAAGAGTCCAAATGGAAGAAGGGTTTTCTGGGGCAGCTAGGTGGCACAGTGGATAAAGCACTGGCCCAGGATTCAGGAGGACCTGAGTTCAAATAATGAGGAACAGGAAGAAGGAAGGAAGAGGAGGAAGAAGGAAGGAGGAGGAGGAGGAAGAAAAAGGAGGAGGAGGAGGAGAAAGAGGAGAAGGAGAAGGAGGAGAAAGAGGAGAAGGAGGAGGAGGAAGAGGAGGAAGAGGAGGAGGAAGAAGAAGGAGAAAGATGAGGAAGAGGAGGAGGAGGAGGAAGAGGAGGAGGAGGATTCCTCAGAGATGGTGACGTCCCTTACTTAAGGACATTATTGTGTTGACTGCGTAAAGCCCCAGAACACTGCAAATAACCCTAAAGAGTCTAAACTATCTACACATACACACATGTACACACACACACACACACACACACACACACACACGCACAAATGAGGTAGATAAAGAATATTTATTGTCCACACAATTTTACACAGTTAATGGAAAGCCCATGGACATGACCCCACATCTTAGATAAACAATACAGATATTTGAGAAAGGAATGAACATGAATTGTTAACCAAGCAGAGTACCAAACTGGAGTAGGTAAGTGCACTAAACTGCATTTGGAAAAGTGCCAATGTTTTTAATGGTGTCAAGCTTCTCCCTGAATAAAAGGCTCATCTTTTTACCAGTTATGATTTCCTAGAGAGAGAGTATGATATAACAGATAGAGAACTGGACTTTGTCGGGAATTCCTAGGTTAAACCCCACCTGAGACAAATATTGCCTACATGACCTGGGGTAAGTGACGTACCCACTCAGTTCCCAAGAGCTTTCTAAGATTGTAATATGTACAAGTAGGGGAAATTCTTCACTGGAAGTTTCTTACACATATGAAATCATAGCTCTGTTAAGAAAAAGAATTTTCCTGGTACTGCTATTTGGTTTTAATGCATGGAATGTCATCGTTTCTAGGGAATTAAAGTTGAAGATTAATGCAATGAGAGACAACTTGTATTGGAGACAACTTGACAACAGTTTTGTGCAGGAAATATACTATGAAATATATTATCAAAAATGATTAAGAGGAAGTGATCACTAATAAACTATCTCCTACTTTAATATCTGTACATCTACATTTTGGGTAAACCACCATTCATGTCCCCTTCTGCCAAAAAGAAATCTATAGAAGGACACAGAGATGAGTCAAACAGGATGATTGGAATCTAAACCCATAACAAAATATAACAGAACAATGAAACCTCAAAGTATTTAGTACTTCAACTAAAAAGTTGTTATTGGTATTTACTGATTCAATTAAAATAATCAAAAAGTAGTGGTTTCGATGAATGCTTTAGCTTTTTGAAAAAAGCAATCAAGACAATTAACTGAAATGATGAGTTTTCGACCTCTGAGTCAAACAACCTTAGCCTAGTAGTAGCACCTTTTACCTAAAAGTAACAATGATAAGATTTGGAGAACAATTAATTTCAGGGCATTGTTTTAACAATTGTTCCATTTTACTGATGATCATTATCAATTTAGAGTGAAATGTAGATATTTTAAAAATTCATAATTCCCCTAGCTGATTTCTGATTAGCTCTCTTTTTCAATACCTTTCCTGAATCAGTGATTTAATAGATTTCACATCTTAATATGAAATCATGTTGAGAAGTAGTAATTTTGATGAGTGTTTTAGCTTTTTGAAAAAAGCAATCACAGACAATTAACTGAAATGATGAGTTTTCTCCCTCTTTGAGTCAAACAACCTTGACCTAATAGTAGCACCTTTTACTTAAAAGTAACACTGATAAGATTTGGAGAACAATTAATTTCAGGTTATTTTTAAAAATTGTTCCATTTTGCTGATCATTATTATCTATTCAGAGTGAAATGTAGATATCTTAAAAATTCATAATCCCCCTAGTTGATTTCTGATTAGCTTTCTTTTTCAAAATATTTCCTGAATCAGTGATTTAATAGATTTTATATCTTAATATGAAATCATTTTGCCTCATGAAATTTTCTTAAACCTTAAAATATTTCTTGTTTGGAGTAGTGCTCTTAGCAGACAAATGGAACAAGTACCATTTTCATTTAATATACATTTGAAATGGTCTATACCATTAAAATCAGTCAAGAAAAATAAACTTTCAATAGCACCACAGTGTTAGACTTAACACTAAAACTAGAAAGGAAAAATAACATCCCTATAAGAGATAACCATTCCCTCTATAACTAAGATGATAAATGACCCTATTATTTACATTCAAAATGGACCTACTTAACTATCATTCCCTAAAGTACTACTTTTTATCAGGGAACTTAATTATTGTGACAGTATTTTTTTTTTTTTTTTTTTTTTAGTGAGGCAATTGGGGTTAAGTGACTTGCCCAGGGTCACACAGCTAGTAAGTGTTAAGTGTCTGAGGCCGGATTTGAACTCAGGTACTCCCGACTCCAGGGCCGGTGCTCTATCCACGTGACAGTATCTTTTAACTGTATTTACCCACATCATTTTGTATACTTTTATTTTAGAGTTCTCTTCATAATGAAGTTCTTTGGTATAGCCTTCTTATAAACATAAAATGCTTTCTACTTCAATATGACAATCATAATAAAGCCATATTTTTAATGAGGTAAAATATCAATGGATAAGATGTAAGGACATTTTAATTCTTTCTAAAAGGGGGGGGGTTTATAATATTTGAAACTCATTTTCACTCAATCCTTTCTATGAATCTTTTTAGTTCTAATATTCTTCAAATTTTGGTTCTGCCACTTATTATGTGACCTTAGGCAAGTCACTAAATCTCTCTGGGCATGATTTACCTCATCAGCAAAATTAGAGAGTTGAACTAGAAGATATGTAATGTCCCTTCTAGTTCTCAGTTTATGACTACGGCTGCCTTCTGATTTCCATCTTACTCTATGTGCCACAAGCAACTTGTAAATGATGTAATATATAACACTAAATCAAATACAAATTATAAGGGTTTCACAGAACCACAGATTTGAAGGGACCTTATGCACCATCTAGTCCAAGTCAAGAATTCTTCTGTAACATCATCAATAAGTAGTCATCTACTCTTTGCCTCCTGACCTCCAAAGAGAGAGAACTTCCTCCATTCCCAGAATACCTTTTCAAATAGTTCTAATCATTAGGCAATCTTTCTTTATACCAAACTGAAACCCATCTCTCTGTAACTTCCACCCCTGCTCTTAGATCTGCAAGCACAGTAAATCCTCCTTATATACAATAGTTCTTCAAGTATTTGAAAAAAAACTATCATGTTTTTCCTCAATCCTATATTCTCCATTCTTTTTTTTTTTTTTAGTGAGGCAATTGGGGTTGAGTGACTTGCCCAGAGTCACCCAGCTAGTAAGTGTTAAGTGTCTGAGGCCGGATTTGAACTCAAGTACTCCTGACTCCAGGGCCGGTGCTCTATCCACTGTGCCACCTAGCTGCCCCTATATTCTCCATTCTAACCCCTCCCCCCCCACCCGGGACCTTTAATCAATCCACATGGCATGTTCTCAGTTCTCTTCATCATCTTGGTTACTCCTTTTTATATTATTACCAGGTTATCAAAGGCTTCCCTAATATATGATGGCAGAACTAAACAAAATCCTCATACCCTTCTCAGACAAGATACTATCTAGCTGCATCACTCTATCATGTAATTATTTATGGAAAATGGTTTTTGAACTCAAGTGAAACACATTTATCACCATTAAATGTTATATTACTATATTCAGCACAACATTCTAAACTGTCAAGATATTTTTAGACTTTGATTGTATAATATAATATGTTAACTACCCTTTCAAGATTTGTGTCATCTACAAATCTAATTAGGATATCATTTATTCCTCTATCCCAGTTACTGATAGAAATGTTAAATAATATAAGATAAATCAGAGGTACTGGATCACTCTTCTGGAGGACTCTTTCAAAGTTGCACTGAAGCAGTAATTAATAAATCCAATGTTCTTTCACCCATAACATCACTGATCTCAATTGTTTTCTAATATCTGAATCTAGCTTCTCTTTAATAACTTTTCAAGTTGTGTTAAAAAAATAAAGCAGTATAAATTACTTGTTTTATGTTTCATTATTAATATAGAAGCTATAGTGTTTTTTGAAAACTTATAAGTAAATAGAATAAATCTGTTTTGAATTTTAACATTCTTAAAAATCATTTTAGTAAGAAAATGGGGTTTGGTAATTAAAAAAAAATAAGGTAAACTATAATGAAATAACCCTATAGTCATGGTTCAACAGGCCCCAGATTCTTAATTGACAACTATCTAAGAGATGCCATTGCATTTAAAATGTCATGACTCAAGATAGCTTTCTTCAGAATATATATATATATATATACACACATATATATATACATATATATACATATGCATATATAAATGTGTATATGGGTGTATACCTAAGAAACTTGTCTGCTTCTTACAAAATACTTAAAACTACTGAGTAATTAATATTCTCAAAGAAAAACAAGCATGCTAAAGATATGCAATCATAAATTTCGATTATGTTACAAGTAAAAAACAATTTAATAAATATAGAAATAATTCACTTAAATTAAGTGAAACAAGAATCTTTTTGCTCCTTTACAATAAAATTAACAAGCTTGGTTTTAGAGGATTATAAGCCAAAATGTATTATTCTTTTCTTGATTCTTCAATACTAAGCAAGTGGTTTATTTATTCAGCCTAACTTTTGACAATTTCAAAATTCGTCATTCAGAATATTAAATGTTTATTACTAAAGAATGTGTGAGAACCAAAAATCAGTCCCTATTGTTGGTTTAGAGGCAGATTTTTCACTGGAGAAAATGATCTAAATATTACATCAATTTATAGAATTATTCACTTGTCTTCCTCATTTATTGTTAAATATTTAATTTGCAATACTAGAAAGGATATGACGATAATAGTAGCTCACATTTATATGGCACTTTAGTGTTTGCAAAGCACTTTACATATATTATCCCATTTTAGGATATATGATATGTTCATTAGCACAAATTATCAACAAGACATGTACTTTGGAGATTTTCCATTTATAAATGTGCAGTTTTATTTTAAGAAACTTGGCAGCTTGATAAAGAGCTCTTGACATATTTTCAGTTGGAAAGAATGTGTAATAAGAAATTTTGTGTCTAATTCAACTCTGTACTAAGTTGTTATTTTCCTCTTAGTATCAGGCTTGTCCACAGAAAGTCTAACAGAGACTTCAAGGCAACAAAATAACATATTTGAAAGATCTCATTTGTTTAGTTGTTTCAAATGAGAGACAGAGACAGCATGATTCAGGGGAAAGGATATGGATTTGGAGTCAAAAGAGTAGGACAGCTCAGATGACAATTCTGCAAACTACACCCCATGTCATCTCGTACAAATAAATTAACTTATCTGGTTCTTTGGCCATCTGGAAAATTAGGAAACTGGAATAAATTAGCTCTAGAATCACTTTTCTCTAAAATTCTATGATTATATGACACACTTGGTACTCATATAATCAGATGCAATGGAAAGACCATTAGGTTTGGAAGATGAGGATCTGAGTTTGAACCCTGGCTCTGCTATTTACTATAAATGTGACCAGATCACTGATAAAAATTACCAAAACTTTATGGTCAAGGCTCTATATCTACAATATATAATTCCCGATCAGTAACCACAAAAAAGGAAACCATGTGGCACAATGAATAGAAAGCTGGGTCTGGAGTTGGGAAGAACTGAGTTCAAAATTAGCCTCAGACCTTTACTAGCATATGACCCTGGAAAGTCACTTAACCCCGGTCTGCTTCAGTTTCTTCTTCAGTAAAATTGTGAGAAAATATATGTAAAAGATTTTATAAACTTTAATGTGCTATATAAATTATAGCTATTACTATTAAGATTTTTGTTATAGATGAAACCCAGATAGGGGAATGTCTTTCTTCTCTCAGTAAACTTACCCTCAATCTCTCAATAGAAAATGGGATACTGTTACAAACCTTTGAGAGCACCCTATTAAGATAACCTAAATGCTGGTATTTTCCAGGCCCCTTTCTAAGTCACAGTGCATATGGTTCCCCCAATCAATAGTCTTGAAGCTAAAATAGTCCAAACCTCAGGGAAAACTAGCCCTCATCCTAGGGACACTAATTTTAAAAGATCCCTCACAGATCTGAGTAACAGTGATAATTAGGTGAAATGAAAAAAAAGCTAACCATAGGCATAGGAAACTAAACAGATGAAATAGCGCTTTTCAGAGATAGCAACAATTTTTGTGAGGCAAAAGAATCCTTAATGCATTGGTTCCAGATGTCCCAGTGAAATTTTACTAATACCCCCAAAAGCTGACCATCAATTGCCTTCTTGCCTACCCTCTGTTTTAAAACCATAACCATAGATCCTTATAAGGAAGAGTTTAATCACCATTTGGCTATCTATCACATTCAAAGGCACTCTATCTCCTCCAGTCATACCCAGCATTCCTCTTTGTGTGGACATCACTATTTTTCTAGACAGCTACCAGAGCTACTCTAATCTCTCATGTCTCTAAGGCAAGCTGGTA
The DNA here is from genome assembly GCF_019393635.1 of Dromiciops gliroides. Classification (NCBI taxonomy): domain Eukaryota; kingdom Metazoa; phylum Chordata; class Mammalia; order Microbiotheria; family Microbiotheriidae; genus Dromiciops; species Dromiciops gliroides. Next base: position 96,957,955 of record NC_057862.1, read on the forward strand.
GGAAATTCCCATAGCAAAAGCCTGATTGCCATTGAGGTGGAGGCACCACCTGAAGAGCATGAGCATGAGCAGTGGGGGCTTATGAAGAGAATGTATGATGCAATCTACGAACTCTACCTCTTTTTTTAAATGTCACCCCTCCTCTTGCTGTCCTACATATGGGAATTGGCAGTGGAATTAATTATTTCATCTTTCTAAAGAGAGACAAGAGCAATTCCCATTTTGAGCTTCCAAGTGATTTGATTGACTTTGCAAGGGAATCATCTGTAAGTTGCCTCACATCCAAATAGCCTCCTCTCCCCTCCAAAGGGGTAGCAGATGTGGTCACTGAGGAATGAAGGGTAAACTGAGAATAATGGATGAATTCAATCAAACCACTGGTTATTTGGGGGGAAGTGATAATTATTAAACAATCCCAAACCACTGATTTGATTTCCTCCAGAGCTTTCTTTTTTTAGTCCTGTTTTGTGCACAGACACAGACAATTCCAGTATTTCCAAATAGTTGTTTTTTTCTATTAATGGCCTATCTGTATCAGTATTTTAAAATATTGCATTTATGGGGCGGTTAGGTGGTGCAGTAGATAGAGCAGCAGCCCTGTAGTCAGGAGGACCTGAGTTCAAATTTGACCTCAGACACTTAATACTAGCTGTGTGACCCTGGGCAAGTCACTTAACCCCAATTGCCTCACACACACACACCCCAAAAAAATATTGCATTTATCAAATAATATTTTCTGATCTAATTCCACAACTTGGCTATTTGTCCTAGCAACTAAGTCTTAGGAAAATATGTTTTGTAATTATGTCCAGCAGTTTTTCACATTAAGTAATAAAGTACAGGTTTAAGTCTTTTGTATTACATAGAAATCACAAAGAAACTCCTATAAATGGTGATGAAATTATGAGTTCTTTTTGAAAAACAACAACCTATGTTATCAATTTTATCAGAGAATGAAAACCCACTGTGCAAATTAAGCATGCTAAATCATTGTTATTATTCTATTGACTTTAAATTCATCCTACCTCTTATCTTCTGTAAGTTGTTCATTATTCCTTCTGTAATATTTTCCCTCTTCTATTTTATAATATTTTAACTAAAAAATGAGATTTTTCTGTCTTGCCAAGTGTCAAGACAACTATGATAGTTATATCATTATATGTCTACCCTGTACATACCTTCCCTCCCAACATGCACACATAAATATAGGACCAATACTTAAGCAGTTTGGGGAGGCTATTTTGAATAGTAGTTATTCAGATCCACAGTTCACAAGCTAGTACCTAACACATTTTTGGTTAACATACTAGAGACATACAAAGCCAATGAAAAGTTCAATCAAGATAATAAACAAAGTAACCAATCAATCAATAAGCATTTATTAAGTATTTGTTATGTACTAGGAATTATACGAGGCACTAGGGATACAAAGATCAAAACAAAACATTCCTTACATTCTAATGGGAGAATTAAAATGCACATGCACACATCTCTAGATGTGCTAACATATATAAGAACATATAGGCAAAATAGGTGTGTGTTCAACCTGACTAATGTGGAAATGTTTTGCATGACTGCACACGTATAACTTACATTGAATTGCTTGAGTTCTTATGGGCACGGGTGGGGAGGGAGGGAGGAAGAGACTTTGGAACACAAAGTTTTAAAAATCGATGTGAAAATTTCTTTATACATGTAAGTTGGGTAAAATTCTAAATAAATGGACAAATAGATAAATGAATGGATGGATGAATGGATGAATAGATAGATAATAGATAGATAGATGAAATAAAAATAAAATGGATATGCTTGAAATGGCAAAAATAGGTGTATATTTCTGTATCTATACATACCCATACACATATACATGCCTATATATAAGCATATATACATTTAAAGAGGAGGGGTCTGGCCAATGAGGATCCAATTCTTAGAAGATGTGCAGTATGTCCTCTCTGGCATCAGTGGAAGCTCAGTGAGCCTGTTTCTAGGCATTTGTAATGGAGGGGATTCTCTCCCTATTTTAGAATATGCACAGTTATCATCTACTTGTTTCTCATTGACCACCATACAGGCATTGCATCTACATACAAAAGGTTCTAGTGAATGACCTTTAGCTCTCTTCCATGGGGACTTTCAAGGAAGAATTACTGTGAGCTTCTGTGGGGGAGAAGGGGTATAGAGCTATCCCCTTACCCAGCTGCCATGTGTCACTAAACCTTTGGTGTTTCTGTCTCTTTTCTTTTCTGTAGTTATTCTTTCTTGAGTCTAGGTGAATGAGTTTTAGGAAACAGGCTTATTGCTGTTTGTCCTTCATTATCAAAGAGGACCATGACATCAGGATGATGTTATGACTTGCACTAAATTGGATTTAAATGAGGAAGGGCTGTGCAAGGTCACCAACCTCACTCTCTCCTCCAGAGCCATCTGGGTCCAGTAATATATGTCAGGACGACTGGAGATGGCCCTGGATGGGACTGGAGATGGCCCTGGATGTTTAAGGCAATTGGAGTTAAGTGACTTGCCCAGAGTCACATATCTACTAAGGGTCTGAGGTAAGATTTTAACTCAGATCCTTTCAACTTCAGGGCCAGTGCTCTATCATAAGCTTTGAAAGATTAGAGAGTTATCAGAAAAAAAATAGGTATCAGAATCTTCTGGTAGCCACAGCAGCTAGATCTAGTAAGGAACCAGCTTTGAGGAGTAACCTGCTTAAAAGCAACTTGACACTGCCTGTACCATACCAAGAAATGAACTTGGCAGGGATTCCTTGAAAGAAAAAAACCTCAGAGGTCCAGAAAAACACCCCAAGGGGCATCTAGGTGGCACAGTGGATAAAACACCAGCCCTGGATTCAGGAGGATCTGACTTCAAATCTGGCCTCAGACACTTGACACTAGCTGTGTGACCCTGGGCAAGTCACTTAACCCTCATTGCCCTAAAAAAAAAACACAGAAAGGAACCACCCCTCAAATAGGGGAAGAAGTCATACTTTATAGCAAAGCATCTTAAACTGTAGGTCATTGCCTCATATGGGATCATGTAACTGAATGTGGGAGTCACAAAACCTTTGGCAGTGTTTGATTTATATGCATATTTTATACACCTATATACCCGGGGTCATGTAAAAATTTCTCAGGTGAAAAGGAGTCACAAGTGGGAAAATTTTAAGAAGCCCTGCTTTGTAGGAACCACTTTGATTCAGCTCTCTCCCAGTAAAGACTATACTATATAGAAGGTGTATAGAAGGGTGAGTTAACTTCCACATTAGAAGGGACTTTGTACTTCAGTACTTGCTATACTTTCTCAATAAATATACCTTTGTAAAGTTACCTGATGCTACTGATTAATGGATACTAGAAAAATAATGCCTGGTTAACTGATGTTGGGAGAGAGAATACTGGATGAAGTCTTGTGAGTCATATATACCGAAGGGATGCATGGTAACCTCGAGCAAAAGTTACTAGCAACTGAGGAATATCAGCAGGCAGTGGCCCTAGAACCAAGTCTTGGAAACCAGTGGTTCCAAGAGGTCAAGGTATTAGATGAATTCATTTAAGGAATGAGGGACAATCATTGCAAAGGCATGGAGAGAGGAGTTGGTGTGCCACATCTGAAGAACAGTAAGCTGTAAGAATTTCAAAATGCCACAAAGAAAAGTTTATATTTGGTTCTAAAGATGATAGAGAGTTTATTGGGAGGAGGCGTGTGAATTAACTAAGAAAAAGAATCAGATAGCTAATTGCTACCCAGATGGCTGAATATTGCCAGCCCTATCTCTCCACCCCTACAAGATAACCAATTGGTCACAGTCCCATGAAATCTCCAGACATCCCAAACTTTAAGGAGGGCACCATTTAAACTTATGGATTGGTTTTAGGGTGCTAAAGAATAGCATCTATGAAGAGTCTCTCTTCAATAACCTCTATTTCAATCTTAAGTAGCAGGGTATATTATCCCCCAGTCACCAGAGCTCCAAACATAAGGCTTAGGATGTCTAATCCTTTTCTCTTTCCCTGTCTCCACAGACCCTCTCACACCACTGACTTCTTCATAGGCATTTATTCTCCTGCCTCATACTTTCCCCATGAGATCAGGTGTTTGAGTTTTTTTTGTTTTTTTTTTTTAGTGAGGCAATGGGGGTTAAGTGACTTGCCCAGGGTCACACAGCTAGTAAGTGTTAAGTGTCCAAGGCCGGATTTGAACTCAGGTACTCCTGACTCCAGGACCGGTGCTCTATCCACTGCGCCACCTAGCCGCACCCTGGTGTTTTTTTTTTTTAACTGATTGTTTCACTCATGAACAAGTGAGGGATAAAATGCCTAAAGTAAACATGTCCCTTACAAAATATTCCTGTTTCACCAATATACCATTGATATAGGAAACTCTTAATGAGAAAATGTTGTCTACTAATGAAGGCTAATACTTACTCTGCAGTTTATAATTTTAGAGTTGACCACAATACTAGCAGGTTAAATGACTGACCCAAACACACTAAATATGTGACAGAGACAGAATTTAAACCTAGTTCATGATTCTCACACAAGCTCTCTATCCATGAGACTACATTACCTTTCAAGAATGAAGTAAATATCTGTTTTTCCTACACTAAAAAATTCATATTAGTAGTAAATATTATTTATTTCACCCTGAAGATACTCTCAGAACAGAGAGCTTTAAAACATATTTCTTGCTAACAGGTACATACATGCTTAGAACCTAAAAGGCAACCTTCATGAAATCTAAGCAGCAAACCTCAAAGAAATTTACTATCTTGTTCCCCATTTTTCCTATATCTATTTTCACACTTGTCCCAGGAAATTACTGAAGGAGATAAGATGATGCAATGGAAAGAGTACTGAACTTGGAGTCAGAAGACCTGAATGTGAATGCTGATTCCACTCCCTGTGTGATGTGGGTTCAATTACTTAAACTTCCTGAGCCTTAGCTCTCTCATATAAAAACAATATAGGTCAGATGAAATTGTTTAGTTCCATCACCCTATATCCTCTTTGCCTGGTAATATTTGAAACTGTAGGAAGTAGTGCAACTAACAAAAATAGAAGAGTTATATCACTACAGGCAGTTTCAAAGAAACTGTATAGGTCAAACAAAAGACTAATAACCTTGAATAAAATCATGACACCAATGTGTACATATTGTTGCTATAACATAAAGCTTAAAACAAACATCTAATGAGAATTGTCTTTCAACATTCATGTTTGATAAGATTCCACTACATGTTCAAAGATATAGTAATAAAAAAATCATCATCCTAGAATAATCATCACTATTTAACTAGTTTTTAATTAGGAAATTTTTCTTAAAGGGGGAAAAGGAAAAAGAAGAGAATGGAATAGCGTTTATGTAGCACCTATTACCAAGCAAGCATGATGGCAAGCACTTCACAAATTTATTCCATTTGATCTTCACAAAAACCCTGCAAGGAAGGTAATGTTGTTATCTTCATTTTATAGTTGAGGAAATGGATGCAAACAAAGGTTAAGGGACTTGCCAGGGTCACACAGCTAGTAAGTTTCTGAGACCAAATTTCAACTCAAAGCTTCCTGACTTCAGTCCCAGAGCTCTATTCATTTTTCATTTCACCACCCAGACGGGGGAGGGGAGAATGAAGGATCCATATCTAAATTGAAAACCTTATCAATAGTTTCAGGAGCATGCATACACCACACACACACACACACACACACACACACACACGCACATGCACAAACACTCTACTTGAAAACAGGGATTATGTTTTGTTTTGGTTTTTTGCAGCATGCCTTATACGGAAATATGTTTTGCTTGATGTCACATATATAGTAGGTATCATATTATTTACCTTCACAGTGGGTGGGGAATTAACTGGAGGGAAGGAGAGAATTTGGAACTTTAAAATTTTTTATTTAATATTTAAAAAAATTAATTTCATTTAAATTTTTAAAAATAAGAATCATAGTTCTTTGACCAAACTTTGATCTCACAGTATATCATGGTGATACAAAAGTATGTCTAAATAATTTGTCCCATAAAAAAACAGGGGGGCAGCTAGGTGGCGCAGTGGATAAAGCACCAGCCCTGGATTCAGGAGTACCTGGGTTCAAATCCGGCCTCAGACACTTGACACTTACTGTGTAACCCTGGGCAAGTCACTTAACCCCTATTGCCCCGCAAAAAAAAAAAAAAAATAGGAAGCAACAATCACCAATTTTAAAACATAGGTTCATCAAAAATAGGTTCATGAAGAAAAAAATCATGCCAAAGTACCTATTTCTTTTTTACAACATGATTAAGCTAGCAGATCAGGAAAATGCTAGGTATAATGATATCAGAAATTTTGCAAAACATGTGACAAATGTTATAAAAATTAAAATTAGATAATGGTAGAGCAGGTAGATTCACTAAATGAAGGTTCAATAACTGTCAGGTAGCATGGCATGGTAGATAGGGTGGTGGAACTGGAGTCAAGAGACCTGGGTTCAAATCTCATACTAGATATGTGAGCCTGGTCAAATCATTCAACTTCTCATCTCAGTATACTTACTTCTAAAATGAGGGGAGTGGACGAGATAGCCTTTAAGGTCCCTTCCAGTTCTAAAGCTCTCATCTTATGCATTTCCAGATCATGAAAGCAGTGATTAATGAACCAAAATTAAGTCAGAGAAAGATGTTTAATGGACTACTAAATGGCTCTATGCTTGACCTTGTTCTAGTCAACATTTTCATCAATTACTTTAATGAATGGATAAATTACATTTTTATCAAATTTGCATATGACACAAAGTTGGAGGAAAGAGTCAATTTACTGAGTGATAAATCATAGGCTGATGGAACGATGGAATTTAGAGCTAGAAGTGCTCTCAAAAGTCATCGAGTACAGTCCTAGCATTTTACAGAAGTAGAAACTAAGACCAGAAATATTAAGTGACTTGGGATATAAAATTATCTCAACATATTAAAACTATAGGTTAATTCTAATGACATTAAATTTAACAAAGGTAAGCAATATGGTAGAACAACTGCTTTTTGACATAATTTATTCATCCTACAACCTTAAAATACCAAGAAAACTTTATTAAGAAGAAAAAAAACATAAACATAAGGTACCCTTCTGAAATAACAATGAAAGGCAAAATAAATCCTTCCTGATCTTTCCATCACTTTTGATATTCTCTTATGTCACTGTCTCATGACTCTGGACCTTGCCAATTGCTGTCCCAATTGTGGCTCTCCTTCCTCACTTCCACCTCCTGCTTTCCCTGGCTTCCTGTATGACTCAGATCAAATTTCACCTTTTACAGGAGTTTTTCCCAAGTCACTCATCTCTCCTCCAAAATATCTAATTCCTTCCTTCTGAGATTGCCTTTAATTTACATTGCCCATGTCTTATCTGTACATTTTTAATGCTATTTCTACTATTAAAATGTCTTTCTTTACATTCCCCAGAACTTAGTAAAGAACCTGGTCCATAATAAACAGTTAAATGCTTGTTAACTAACTGCCCACTGCACCCACTCCTTCTAGCTATACCTAACACAACCTGACTGTGAGCCAAAACTCTAGTGAAAATAAACCAATAGGCTTGAGCTTTAAGCCTTGACTATAGTAAATTTTATACTGGTCCCTCAAGGTTCTGATGTGGTGTATGCCAGCTGCCATTCTCCCCAATCATATCCTATAACAAGCACAGCACATTGGTTATGCCCAGTCAAAGGATGGAAAGGGAGATCAACAGTGCATAGAAAAAGGTGGGGAGAAATGGGCAGTGCAAAAGAGTTTCTGTGTCTGAGGGAGCTATAAAAAAGCTACAACCTGTTCTTACCCATGAAGTTTCCACACAGCAAGCACCAAACTGTGTGTGCTCTTGTGCCTCTGAACTCAAAGAGGCCACCTTTTGAGAGCTTCAACAAAAGAAAACACAACAGCCATGGGAGAGGGAAATGATTAACAATGCAGAGGCCAAGCTACCAGGAAGAGAAGAGAGTGCCCAAGGGAGGGGAAAAAACCATAAGTCCATTCCAAAGAGATGGTCCAAAAGTAAGACTTGTAATGAAGTACAAAAAATTTGCAAGGGAACTAAGAAATGCAATACTACACAGGCAATTTATTTTTTAAAGCAAAAATATTAAGACAATAAATTCATCTTATTTCCCCATCCCCAAGATGATGAAATAGCAACAAGAAAGTCTGGACTACTTCAAACAAAAGATAAAACTCTTATAAAGAATTTGCCATTGAAATTGAGTCCATCAATCAATATTTATTAATAATAATAAATAATTATGTGTCAACTTTTCCTAAATGAAAAGCAGTTAAATAAAAGGTAGCTAGAGAAGAATGAGCACTAAGCAGTATGTACATGGGAGGCAGAGGAGTGAGGAGAGGGTTTTCATTGAAGGTGCTGCTTTAGGTGCATCTTAATGGAAGAGAGAGACTCTGTAATAAGAACTAAAGAGGGACTACATTTCAGAGATGGGGGATGGCCTCTGCAAAGATCAAGGTGGAATGTCTCATATGAGGAATAATGAGAAGGTCAATTTGTCTAGACTGTACAGTGCAAGAAAGTACAATGATGCTAGAAAGAAAGGCTGAGAATAGGTCATGAAAGACTTTAAAAGCTAAACAGTTTCTATTTTATCCTGTGGGCAATAGAGAGCTGCTGTAATTTATTTAGTGGGAGAATGGCATAGTTAGATCTGTGGCTAAGGAAAATCATGTTATCAACTTCATGGAGGAGAGATTAAAGTAGGAAGATTTCCAGGAGTATCTTTTGGAGACCTTGACAAAAAATAACAATATTTATTTGGATTAATAAGAGTTTTGTAATTTAAAGAATAAATTTTAAGTAGGAATAAAAAAAGAAGCATTTATTAAATGGCAACTATGTTTCATACACTTATTTATTTGCTTACTTATTTGCTTTCTTTTTTACTGTCTTTGCTTCATTTCCTGCCTAATTACTTAATCACAGAGTTGGCATTGCCTTGGGCAAACTGACACCTGGCAAAGGCCTTAGGTTAAAAGGCCAAAGTCTCCCACTGCATCAAGGACCATTTCCAGTCATTTTAGATAGGGAGGGAAGGAGGGAGAGAGAGAGAGAGAGAGGGAGAGAAGGAGAGAAGGAGAGAGAAACAGAGAGACAGAGAGAGAGAGAGACAGAGACAGAGAGAGAGAGAGAAAGGGAGGGAGGGAAGTAGGGAGGGAGAGAGAGGAAGAGAGAGAGAGAATCTTGCTACTGGACTTAGATGGTTCCAAAGGAAAGAGTAAGGCCGGTAACTTTACACAGCCCAGCCTCACTTAAATCCAATTCATGTTATGACATGACCTGATGTCATGGTCCTCTTCAAGAACGAAGGTCAAACGACAACAAAAACAAATGTTATCTCATTGTGGGGGGGGGGCATAGAAGTTTCTGATTTAAAACTATATTATAAAGCAGAATCATCAAAATTATTTGGTACTGGTTAAATTTTTTTAAAAATCAATCAGTGAAATATACTAAATAAGGAAGAAGCAAAAATAACCCAGCACAGTAGCCCAGTGTTTCAGAAGCCTAAGAACATAAACTACTAGGGGAAGATCTCCCTATCTAAAAAGAAATTCTAGGAAAATTGGAAAGCAATCTGGCAGAAAATAAATTTAGACCAGCTTCTTACATATATCTCACAGTGAACTCCATATGGACATGTAACCTAAAAATAAAACATCACGTCAAAAAAAAAAAGAGGAAAATGGTAGGAAGTAACCCACTAACTATGACTAAGAAGATAATCTGTAATTAAACAAGATATAGAAGTGATGGTAAAAGAGTATTAGGCATTTTGAATTCTTAAAAGGGAAAAGATTTCACAAAAATAAAATCAATACAGTGAGAATAAGAAAAGCAGTCCAGTGGGAAAGTCATTTTATTAAATATCTCTGTAACATATTACCCAAAAGACAAATGGTAAAAGGCTATAAAGTTTACAGATTTGCAAACTATCGATAACTATATGAAAGTCTTCTGCAAAGCATTTATAATGAGAAATTTTAATTTAAACACGTCCAACTCTCATTTCACACCCCTAAAATTGGTTAAGATTACAAAAGGCAGAAACAATCAGTATTGAAGGGGCTACAGAAGGTTGGGTATATTAATACACTATTAGTAGAACTCTGAATTTGTCCAACTGTACTGGAAAACAATTTGCAGTTGTGAGAGAAAAGTCACTAAACTGTTCATACTCTTTGACCCAGCAATTCAACTACTGAACATATGCTCAATAGAGTTAAAATGCAGAAAGACATGTCCCATATGTGTCAAAATATTTATAGCAGCACTTTTGTTGAAGCAAAAATCTATAACTAAAATGGGTACTCCTTAGCTGTGGAATAGTGAACAAACTATGGCTCAAGTTAAATAGAATATTCTTGTTCTAAAAAAATACTCATGTAAAAAGATTACACATGTAAATAATTCATAGATATATGGAAATACTTCTATGAAATGATGTAGAATAAAATTAGTAGAACCAGAATAATATATCTAATGAATAAAATAATGTAAACAAAAAACCCCACTAAAACAATGCTGAACTCCAAACAACTATAACAGCCTAAATTATTCCTGAGGAAGAAATGATGAAATATATCTCCTTCTTATTAGTCAGGAGGTTTATGTCTTTTGGTATGGAATGTTGTACAACTACCAGATGTGGAAGCTATGTCAGTTGATTTTGCTTAATTTTTAGCCAAATGGTGGGGTCAGAAGCCATAATGCAAGAAGCTGAGAAAGGGAATAAAGAAATAGAGGCAATGAGACCAGGAGCATTTCAATAAAAGGGAGGAGAGACATGGGGCAAATATGTAGGGGATGACATTTTTAAATGAATATTTTTTAAACAGAGGTGAGTTTCTTTTCCTTGGAAAAATTAATTTGTATAGAAGAAACACACTGTAGACAATAGAGAAGGAATTGGTTAGTAGAAAGATAACATTTCAAGATAAAGGAAATGATGGATGTGGCAAATTCCTGGAGGAAAGAAAGGTAACTGGATAAAGATTACAAACAGAAAGGTTAGCAAAGAGATCAAAGAAAGAGTACCTATAAATGGAAAAAAATATTCATAGCAGCACATTTTGTTGTAGCAAATAAATGAAAATGATAGCAGTGTTCATCAATTGGGGAATGTCTGAAGAAATTATGATACATTAATATAACAATGCTACAGAATTATAAAAAATTATGAAAGGCATGATTTCAGAGAAACCTGGGAAGACTAGCATGAACTGATCGAGAGTAAAGTGACCTGAACCAGGAATGCAATCTATATGATAAAAACATTGTAAAGAAAAACAATTTTGAAAGCCTTAAGAACTCCAAACAATGCAATAACCAACTACAAATCCAGAACACCAATGATGAATCCTGCTTCCCATCTCTTGACAGAGAGAAATGGAGAAGAAATCAAGAGAAACTAGAAATGGAAAATCAGAAAAATTTTTAGTTATTGCCAATGTGTGTATCTGTTTTGTTTGACTATGTTTATACAAAGAAGTGCTTGGATGTGGGAGTTATAAGGGGCTAGCAATCATACTGTCAAAAAAGAGAGAGAAAAGAAAATAGTGTCAATGAAACTTTTTTAATACAGAAATTCAGAGAGACACAAAACAGCATTGAAACTCATGCTGGATCTGTTATATTCTTTTAAAAAAACATGTTAGACTTCATAAAGGTTTATGATTTTATGTGTATTACTCTTTTTCTATTCTTCTTTGAATATGGAAATAGTCATGTATATTGATATTATGCAATGTCATAAAAAAAGTTTTCTAAACCAGAACATTTTATAACATATATTACAGGGGGCAGTTAGGTGGCACAGTGGATAAAGCACCAGCCCTGGATTCAGGAAGACCTGAGTTCAAATCCAGCCTCAGACACTTGACACTAATGAGCTGTCAAGTCACTTAACCCTCTTTGCCCCACCGCCTCCCCCCCAAAAAAAACAATATATTCTAACAACTACCTATTGGTAAATATACTAAATGCTACCAAAAAAAAATAAAAGAGTTAAATTTGACAAGGAAGATCAGTTTCACAGTAATAGCTTCAATTTTATCAGTGAAATAGGAGGCAAAGCTATATGCAACTAAAGAGGCATTTGAAGGTGGAATTGAAGGCTTGAAGGAAAGGATTAGACAGTATGAATAGCCACTTTAGGAAATGTGTTAGTGAATTAATCAGAAAACTTGATACCATAAATACGTAGTGGACTTAGTGCTAATAGTTGTGTGACTTTCTCTAGCAATGGCAGCAGCTCAGGAGGAGAGAAGACAGAATAGAAAGGTAACTAAGTATTTACAGTTGGAAGGACAAGAGGTTCAAAGGTATTGATACTTTCAGGAACTAGCTTACTATAAAGTTAAGGAAAATTGTTACAGAGCAAGAGTGACAGAAAGGTTACAGAAGAAGTTACAGTGAGGAAAGGGAATAAGGTTAGGAGGGGGAGTTTAGGAGAGAAAAATGGGAGAGGGGAATTTAAGAGTTCAAAATAACACAAGTCAAAATGTTTGGAGTATTAATATCTCTGGTATGATCACCCACTGTGAGTGGCTATGGTAAAATGAAGTTACCCATAGCAAAACTAATAAATAACCCCTTCCACAGCATCAGTGACAACTGGTTAACCAGTCACTGCTTGAAGACTGAGGTAGAACCCATTATTGATCAAGACAGGTCATTCTACTTTCTTCCTGAACTCCAGTCTAAGAAGACTATGAGTCAGGCATTGAACTCCCTGAGAAAGAAAGGTGACATGGCAACCAGCAGATGACTGAAATAAAAATCTAGATATGGTCATATATCTATATGTTTAAGTGCATGTCAAAGAGCTTGTTAGTGACAGCTAAAGAAAAGGTTTTCAAGTACCTATAGAATACGAGGTGTACACAAAATCCTCGAAGTCCTTTTTGACCAAGAAATCCTATCTACTATCATCAAACGAATCAGTAAGAGTAAGGCAAAAAAATGGAACTTTATATAAACGAATTCTTGAATCACTACATATACCATAACAATTTCAGGTTTATTTTCTAGTCCTTATGTACATTAAAGGCTGTCTCTTCTAAAACCCTGAGGATATAGCACCACCTACTGGTACTATTTTAAAATCTAATTCAAATTTCTTGAAAATTTTAACTTCTATATAAAACACAATCAATCAACATTTATTAAGCACTTACTACATGTCAGGTATAATGCTGTGCTCTGGGGATACTAAGACCAAAAAAGAAAAAGAAGAAAATAAGGAAAAATTCTGCTCTCAAGTGGCATTTTTCTCAAAATGCAGATGAGAATATTTACTAAAGGATTAAATGATAAAAACCTAATAGAAAGATACTTGATATTAGAAATTATTAGTCCCTAGCTTTTGGTCCTAATCTCAGACTACTCAGCATTTCTACTAAATTCATTACAAGGCTTTATAAAAAACAAAGTATTCTATTATTAATGGAAAGGGGGATATCATTAAATACATTATTAATAGTAACTCACAGATATGGTATTCCTGTATGCTGCTTGTATAACCATATACTGCCGAGTATCCAAAAATTATGATCATGACAACATCTCTACTATCCAGCTCCATAATATGTGCTGAGTGTCCCTCCACAGCATACTGCTGACCGTGTCCAAGGACAGTGGGGGTTTTTGTACTCCATGACTGACTATGTATGTTGAAAACCCACAATTCATCTGTGACATTGCCATTATTTGTTTCAATTTTGCCTCCATACATGAAGATATTTTCCTGTAAATTAAAAAAAATTAAAAGAAAAAGTTATAACTATTTTCTCAGAAACAGATAAATACTGAGGTATTAACTCTTTTTAAAAATTTAGTAATCACCCATAAAATGCACAAAACAGTCTCTACCTCTAAAAATTAGTGCTTTTAAAACTCATCTATTTTAATAAAGATAATATTTTCAAATTTTTTAGAAAAATATAATTGAGTGGAAAAGTATTCCTGACTCTGCTAATCACTTGATAAACCTATTTGTTTGACTAATGCCCCATCTTGATAAGAACTTGCATATTGATTCAGAACCTCTAGTCATATTTACATCAAAAACTCTTTCAAGATAGTTCCATTTGGTCTTTGGCCTCCCTCTCTGTAATAAGAAAAAACCTTTAAGAACTTGTTAGCAAATGAGAAAGACAGGCTTCTTCAGTCTTCATCAGCATTCTGTAAGATGTCTCTAATGCCTAGTCCCACACTTATATCTTCTCAAACCTCCTAGCAAAGGAGCAAAAAAGAAATTACAAAGTATTGTAATAACACTAATCTGTGCCAAAGCTCACCTCTGTCCAGTGAAAAGCTAGTTTCATTTCAACAAGATTAATTTGCAGAAATGTTCCTTGCTATTTTCTGGTGTTTGCATTGCATTCTGATGTGTTTCATATCTTCAACAAAGACACAAAAGATTACAGACTTCTGCTATTTGATTTTAAGGTAACCATGTCCCTTATCCTAAAATACACTAAAATGTAACATGACTTTTTAATTGAAATATAAGGTGTTTTTTCACAAAGTGAATAGAAAATAAAGTATAAGACAACTAATATTTTATTGAATCAGGTGATATGACTATGTTTTTCAAAGTCTGTGTATGGGTGTTAAAGAAAATGGAGTAGAGATGGAAATTTTGAGAAAGAATTTATAGACAATGAAACAATATATTTATAGACAACGAACATTTATTAAGCACCTGCTCTATACAGGCTACTATGCTAGGTATTGAGACACAATGTTTATATAAGATACTGTCTCTGCCTTCAAAAAAGTTTACACTCATAAAGAAAGATAAAATACCAACATATAAAATACCAAAACACATTATATGATCAGTACCATAGAGAAATACTAAAACAAAGTGCTATGTAAAGACTGAGGGGGGAATATTATTATAGTAATGAAATCATGTAAGGCTTTGTAGAACAAATAATATTTTTAATTTTACTGTAGAGACTGTAGGAAACTTAATATGCAAAGAAAGGAAAAGAAGACATTCTAGGCATAGTGACCAAACTGAGCAAAGTCATGGAAGCATGAGTGCATAAGGTATATCTGCAGAGCAGGGTACAATTCATTGTCAAAATATAGAATAGGGAAATATGAAATAAGGCTTGAAAAGGAGCCTAGCAACAGGTTGGGGAGGCCCTTTAATGTTAAGCAGCAGAGTTTGAAACTATAGAACCACTGAAGATTTCTGGTATCATACTTTATAGTTGGTGGGGGTGGGAAAGGAATAAGCATTCATATAGTACCTACTGTATACCAGGCACTGTGCTATGTACTTTATAATTATTATATCATTTAATCCTCACCACAACCCTGTAAAGCAAGTGATATTATTATCCACTTTACACTTGAAGAAATTCAGGTAAACAGGGCTTAAGTGACTTGCGTGGAGTCCCACAGCTAGTAAGTGCCTGAAAGTGCATTTGAAGTCTGATCTTCCTGACTCCAGGCCCAGCACTCTATTCCCTGTCCCACCTAGCTGCCTTTCCAGCTTACAAAGTGCTTTTTGAACAAAACGCTATAGAGTAAGGACTAGAAGTAGGACTTCCCAGTTTTACAGATGAGGAAGCTGAATCTTAGAATGGTTTCGTGCCTTGTCACTAATAAACAAGAAGGGTAGAACTTATATTTGTTTTTCCTGACTACAAACTTCCAAAACTACAATGATGATGAATTCGAATTTAACCTAATTACCACTCAAGGTACTTAAGGAAAGCATGACATGAATAATCATGATGGCTCAACAAGATAATTTTAGCAACTTTGTGTCAAATGAAATGTAATTGGGAGTTTCTGGAATTAAGAAAGATAAACTAGGAAACTGTCTTAGCAAAGAAGTAATGAAAATTTAACTAAGGCAGTGGCTATTAAAATAGAAAAGGAGGAATAGCTCTGAGATGCTCTTTTAATATTTCATTTATTCAATGAATCTGTTATCTCATCAAGGTAAGTACTCCCTCCTTCAGGACGATTGATGACAACTAATTCCAGTAACACAAAAGCAAAAACAGTTGGCAGGAATTAGTAATAGACTGCCTGGAGGTGAAGGAGAAGGCATAAAGGAAAGAGGGGGGAAAGGGAACTGATTCAATGCAACAAGACAAGTTATGAAATCATCTGCAAACACCAGAGTGAGGCAATGCCAAAGATGGATGTCACCATCAATTTGGACTAATTCCCACCAACCCTAAAATCAATCTGATTGTAGGACAGTCTTCTGAATCTGGAATGATTGATATATATAGTTTTTCTCCTGTGTGGACCACCCTAAGAGAATAACCCCAAATTAATTTAGTCTCATGAATGCCAGACATACAAATTTTATTCTAGTATAAATCTAATGATTAAGTTCTCCAGATCATGGAAACTTGGTTTTGTTTGAGCTTATGCAGGCCTAGAACTTAGAAAAAGAAGTATAAGTCACTGGATATCGAATTTATTGACACAGAAACAAACAAAAGTGGCCAAACCAAGTCAGAGTGAGCAAAATGCTTCTCAGACACACATTTAAAACAGAGGTAAAGCCTCTTTGGGGGCAGGTAGGTGGTGCAGTGGATAGAGCACTGAGCCTAGAGTCAGGCTGATCTGAGTTCAAATCTGGTCCCAGACATTTACTAGCTGTGTGACCCTGGGCAACCCACCCCCTAAACTGCCTCAGTTCCTCATCTGTAAAATGAGCTGGAGAAGGAAAGTCAAACCACTCCAGTATCTTTCCCAAGGAAACCCCAAGTGGGGTGACAAAGAGTTGAACCCAATTGAAATGCCTAAACAACAACAAAAAACTTCTTTAATTAGAATGAATATATAATACTTTAAAGTATTAAATAACTATTATTAATTACACAATGCAGAAAATAATTTTATTTTTTACCTGACTTCCTAATATCATCTACCAAATGGTTATCTGTTACACACAAAAATTTAATGACATTCATAGTAATGAAGTCATATTTTATTTCCTTAAGTATTATCAAGTACATTCAATTCAGATTTTCAGTGAGAATCAAAGGAAAGTTTTACAGTTACCCAAAACTTTCAATGCATAAAAATTCTTCTAAATTAATCTGCCCAAGATAGAAAGAACATATATGGATTTAAACTGGAACATGATAAATGCTTTTAAATGGCTATATCTACTATCCTCCATAAATAATATACAAAAAAGATTACTGAGATATCAACAATTACTGATACATATGCCTATTGACCCATACAAATAAAAGTTTTACAAAAATAATTTACATATGTATCAAAGGTATTCTTGATGAGAGTATCACAGACAGGCTTTCACAAATGATAATCCACCACAGCCCATTTATTTACCTTCACACAATTCACTGAAAGATGGGGAGAATAAAATATCCTGATATGCTTGTTGTTTGCTGAATATAAAAAATGTTTGATCTAATTAAACAAAATGTCACCTTAAAAGCTCTTTTCCAATAAGATATCACATGTGAATATCAAAAGTATGCAAGATTATTTGTAAGATATAACAAGAAAGATGATCTTGTTTGACAACTCTCCTCTGATCAACAGTATTAAGGAAAATGAAAACCAGAATGAGATATGCTCATCAAAGGTTTTTGTTCACCACACTTAAGGAGGAGAATAAACACTGAGTCCAAGGTGAAGATAAAGTAAGGTCTTCTCTATATTCCTTTTTGTAAAAGATATTAATCTGGTTGCAACAAGTACTGAAAAAATCTAGAATTTCAATAAGACCCCTAATCATTCAAAAGAATTTGGCCTAACTGCCCACAGGAAGAAACCAAGTAAATGAAAATGCCTATTTGTTGTTAAATGGACAAAACTAGATAAGTGTTCAATTATTATTTTAGCTCAGTGTTAGTAGTGTTTTTATACACATACAAATGCTTATATGTGTGTGTATTGTGTATTTGTGTGTGCATAATGTTATTCAGTTGTTCAGTCATATCTGACTCTGTGACCCCATGGACTACAGCACACCAATACTATCCATGGAGTTTTCTTGACAAAGATACTGGAGAAGTTTGCCATTTCCTTCTCTGGCTCATTTCACAGATGAAGAATTGAGGCAGTTTAGGGTTTGATTGACTTGTCCGAGGTCACACAGCTAGTAAATGTCTGGGGCCAGATTTCAACTCAGGTCTTCCTAACTCCAGGCTCAGCATTCTATCCACTGAGCTGCCTAGCTACCTCCAGAGACAGACAGACAGACAGACAGAGACAGGAAAATAGGCTAGGATTGATTTTAGGAAGTTGTAAGGCTCCTATAATGACCCTAAACCTATCTCTGAAAAAAAATATTTTAATAACAAGTATTCTACCAGGTACTGTTATACTGTTATACCATCATCATTCACAACAGTCTCTAAAGAATTAAAATTGAGTATCACTCAGAGTGTAATGTAGAAATAAATGGAGGTAACTGTACATGTATAACCTATAACTATGGGACCCTGGGTAAATTACTTAACCTTCCAGTGCCCAATGCAACTAGGACTTTAATTTGCAGAATGATTACTTATATGCTTTGGCTGAGTTTCCTCTTAAAGGAGCTCTTTAAGTTTTATTAAAGTTACACTAAATATTATTTTGCTAACATATATACCTATATAGTGTAATTTATATAAAACTTCGGTTTCCAAATCATGTAATTAATGCTTCTCATTGAAGCCACTAAATATTAACAAAATAGCTATGGTTTATCAACTCATTATAGAATTCAGCACAGTATCATAGAAGAAGCACTGAACTGAGAATAAAGAGACCTGGGTCCCTAACTCTGAG
This sequence comes from Dromiciops gliroides, assembly GCF_019393635.1. Lineage (NCBI taxonomy): Eukaryota > Metazoa > Chordata > Mammalia > Microbiotheria > Microbiotheriidae > Dromiciops > Dromiciops gliroides. The sequence goes on from NC_057862.1 coordinate 96,976,799, forward strand.
ACTAGTCAGTTATTTGAATAACACAAGATTATTTCACAGGTAAGAGAAATCACAGAAGGAAACGGAACATTATACTCCAAAAAGCACAAAAAGGTAAATTGAATCCAAAAATGACATATCTTGCAAATTGGAGCCTAATCATCAATGAAAAAATATGGATGTTCAAAAAAATTAAGACATACAAAGGAGTATTATCAAAAAAGTGAGATATTCAAGTTGTAAACACCCACAAACAACAGAAACATGAACACATATGTAAAGGAAAGACTAGGCAATGAAATTGATTATTTCATGTTTAGAGGTTACTTAATTATCTCATGTTAAGATATTTTATCAATAATGACATTTAAAGAACATAAAGAAATATGGTATTAAGTATAATAGAAGGGAACAAGTGACATAGTCCTTCCAAGTCCATAGGAAAATAAAAAAGGGATGGTGATTCCCACTATGTCTCAGGAACATGAAATATTGTAGGATGATGAAAGAGGTAGCAAATGGAGAGAATTAAGACCTAGAAGGAGGAAGTGCTTCCAGGAAAAACATGCCTATTTGTGAGGTGGTCTATTAGGAGCAGAATTAGGATCTTGTGATGGATATAGTCTTGGGAGACTTTATGAAGTAGAAGACCACCTTCACTGAAAGAATGTTATGCTTCCATGAGGGCATTCAACCCCAGAAAAAACAAAGGGTAATATCCTAGGGGGATCAAACACTCTGAATAGGGGGTGCGGAGTAAGACACAGGGTGGGTAGTGTAGAAGAAAAGCAGAGATAAGATGGCAAACACTCAAAGAAGGAATTTGAATATGGTCTGGTAAGAGAAATAGGATTGGGCAGCATAATTTAGAGCTCAAATCTGGTACTTCAGAAGCTTTAACCCCCAATGAATTACACTCACAGAATAAATCAGCAATAAATAAGTTGCGTGCTAAGAATCAGAAAATAAAATTTAGACTACACTGGAAATAAAGAGAAAAACAGAAACAATGTCTTTTTAAAAGTGTAATAAAATGAATAAAAATAATAAATTGGAGGGGAGAAATGGAGAGAAGATTTTGAACTAACTTCTTACTTGAGTGGGGAAAAAGAAACAACAAAAAAAGACTACATGTATATTTAAATTAAAAAATAGATTAATGATTTTCATAAAATCCAAGATCTAGAAGTATAGGCAAATGGTAGCAGAGTCAGGGGAGAGAGCATGTAGGAACAGATAAGCATAAAAATAATTTAAGCAAAATAATTACTGGAAGAAATTACAGGCTTAACATAAGAAGAGGGAATGAAAAAAGCAATATTAAAGAAGCAAAAAGAAGAAAATACTACTCTAATACTCATAGCTTTAAATATCAGAGCTTTAAGTAATCCAATAAAATGAGAGTAACAAAACAGATAAGAAAACAGAACCCAGCAATGTTTTATGTAAAGTAAATGTATATGAAACGTAAAGACACAAGAATGAAAATGAAAGATTGAGACAACGCATCAGGTGATCCCATCAAAAATGCAGGGATAGGGGGGCAGCTGGTTGGTGCAATGGATAAAGCACTGTCCCTGGATTCAGGAGAACATGAGTTCAGGTCCCGCCTCAGACACTTGACACCAGCTGTGTGACCTGGGGCAAGTCACTTAACCCTCATTGCCCCGCAAAAAATAACAAAAAACAAAAAACAACAAAAAAATTCAGGGATAGGAACCATTCCATCAAACAAGGAAAAATTAAAATTCACAGTATCAATAGAAGTAAACAAGGAAACTTTAATATGTTTTTTAAAACTATAGACAGTCAATGAGTGTGTCAATACACACACACACACATACACACACACACATAATGGAATAGCACCTGAATTCATAAAGAAAAAGTTAACTAAAGTGAAAAAATTCATAGATACTACAATAAAGATAATAGGAGACTTTAATAATCCTCTCTCAGAACTGGACATATTTAACAGGAAGATAAAGAAAAAGGGAAATATAGAGCTAAACAAACTGTTGGGAATTTAGAACTAAAATATGTATCTTCTAAATAGAAATATTTTTAAAATATGCTTATTTCTCAGGATCACATAGGATTTTTATAAAATGGGCCATGTGCTAAATCACAGAGAAATTACAAATAAATGCAGAAAGGCGTAAATATTGAAGATAGCCTTTATGGACCAAACACAATAAAAAAGTAATTTACATGGGAAGTACAAAAAAAAAAAAGATTGACATGGTGTTTTAACAATGACATGCTAAATTATGAATGGGTAAAAGAACATTATAGAATCAATAAATATCTATCTTAAAGAGGAAGAAAATGAGAAAAATACTAAAACTTCTGAGATACAACTAAAGCATTCCCTTGAAGAAAAATTATATACCCAAGGACATATATTTAAAAACCTAAGGGGAATGAATAAAAAAGCAGGAATGAAAAGGGAGCAGAATTTCTATATTTGTTATACAAAAAAATCTTTAACGTATTTTAGTACTGGATTTAAAAAAAAAACAGAAAAAGGTGATTGGGACAGCCCAAAATATGAGAAACTGAGCTCAATAACCAAATGCTCTCAATTTGAGAATATAAATTATTTGTATAACTCCCTATTTCACAAGAATTATTGGAAAAATTGGAAAGCAGTTTGGCAAAAAAAAAAATAGTTTTAAACTAACATCTCATAATATGTAATATAATATCTTCAAAATGGATGTTACCTAAATATTAAAGAGCATACTACCAAAAAAATCATAAAATAATTCTGCAAGATACCTTTTGTGAGGGCCAAATTCAATATATGAAGAGTTAATTGAGTGGCTCACTGTAATATTGGGGTCCCGGAAATAATGAGGGACCTCTAGGTCCAAAGCTCCCTCCCCTCCAAACTGCCTTTTTATATATTTCTCCCAGGCCAATAAGAAAGGAGCCTAACAGCCTCTTTTCCACAAATGAATCAGGTTTTATTAATGGGAAATGAAATAAACAGCAAAGGTGAAATGGAAGATTAGATTTTAGCTGGGACATGAAGAAAGTTAGGAAAAGCAGAGGAAAAGAGGAGGAAAAGACCAAGAATAGAGAAGTGCTGTGTCATGTTCAAGGAACAGGAAGGCAGCCAGTGCCACTGAATTACAATGTGGTACAATGAGGACTTAAGAAGATTGGCAAAGGAAAGACGTTAAACGCACAGAGCTCCTGACACAATTACCCCCCCAAAAGAGCAATAAAATAAGCCCTCGAGCTGCAAAACCCATGAAAAGATGGACTGAGATTACTTTCCATATGAAAGGGGGCCATGATGGGCTGCTAGCAGAGTCCAACCCACCCCCCATTGTGCTGACACAGACTCCAGACACACTGTGCAAGAGAAACTTACCCCTGAGCCTCCAAATCAGCTGCAGCACTGCTGTCTTCTGGAACTAACCTTACAGTCAGGTGAGAGGGCTGAATGGCTGGGTTAATACAGGGGTGTCTGCAGGACCTAAGGAGGAATTTGGGAACTCCACCCCAGCAGGGAACCAGGAAGAAATCCTGAGCAGCAGGAGGCCTAGGTGGGAGAGAGGTGCAGGCTTGCCAAAGCTAAGAACCATAGCACACTTAGGTCTGCTAGGTGGTTAATTAGCAAGTTGGCTTGAGGTTATCTTTGGACCAGAGAACAGGCCAAAGGAGAGAAAAACCTTCCCTCCTTCAAACCAAAACACCTGGGACTCTCTGAAGCTTGGGACACTGTAGCTTGGAAGTAGGGCCCCACTGTAAGAGGGAGTTAAAAGTCAAATAAAAGACAGCAAGATGAGCAAGCAAAGAAAGTTGAGAACTACCAAAAGTTTCTTTAGTGACAAGGAAGATGGAGGTGCACCCTCAGAAGAGGATAGCAACCTCAGGGCCCCTATATCCAAAACTTCCAAGAAAAATATGAATTGGTCTCAGGCCATGGAAGCACTCAAAAGGGATTTTGAAGAGAAAGTAGGAGAGATAGAAGGAAGATTTAGAGAGGTAGAGGAAAGAATGGAAAGAGAAATAAGAGCAATGCAGGAGAGTCATGAGAAAAAAGTCAACAGCTTGAAAAGCCAAATGGAAAAGGAGATAAAAAAGCTCCCTGAAGAAAATTATTGCCTAAGAATTAGGATTGAATAAGTGGAAGCTGGTGACTTTATGAGAAACCAAGACACAGTAAAGCAAATCCAAATGAATAAAAAATAGAGGGCAATATGAAATATCTCTTTGGAAAAACAGCTGACCTGGAAAATAGATCCAGGAGAGATAATTTGAAAATCACTGGACTACCTGAAAACCATGACCAAAATAAGAGTTTAGACAGCATCTTTCAAGAGATTGTCAGAGAAAATTGTCCTGATATTCTAGAAGCAGAAGGCAAAATAGAAATTGAAAGAATCCAACAATCAACTCCTGAAAGAGATCCTGAAAGGAAAACCTCCAGGAATATTATAGCCAAATTCCAGGGCTCCCAGGCCAAGGAGAAAATATTACAAGCAGCTAGAAAAATATAATTCAAATACTGTGGAGCTACAATAAGGATAAAGCAAGATCTAGCAGCTTCTACATTAAAGGACCAGAGGGCATGGAATATGACATTCCAGAGGGCAAAGGAACTGGGACTACAGCCAAGAATCATGTACCCAGCAAAACTGTTATAATCTTTCAGAAGAAAAAATGTGACTTCAATGAAAAAGAGGACTTTCAGGCATTTGTGATAAAAAGACAGGAAATGAATAGAAAATTTGACTTTCAAATACAAGACCCTAAAGAAGCATAAAAAGGTAAACAGGAAAAAAGAAATCATGAGGGATATTAAAAGATTAAATTGTTTATATTCCTACATGGGAAGATAATACTTCAAACACATAAGACCTCTCTCAGTATGAGGGTAGCTGAAAGGAATACAGAGAGGGCACAGGTCTGAATTGAAAATGAATGGATGATATCTGTAAAGTATTTATATTTTGTTTATCCTTGTTCTTTATGGAGCAAACAGGGTGTGGTGTCATGTCTAGGGCTGGATTTGGGTTTGGGACCTCCTGGGTCCAGGGCTGGTGCTTTGTCCACTGTGCCACCTAGGTAACCCATGATGACATCTTTAAAATAGAGTTGAGGGATAGGAGAAATGGACTGGGGGAGAGGGAAGGGGAGAAGTGGACTGGGGAGAGGTAGTTCACATGAAGGAAATAAGAAAAAAGCTTATGCAGGGGAGGGGAAGAGAGAGAAGGAGTGGGGGAGTGAGTGAACCTTACTATCATCAGAATTGGCTCAAAGAGGGAATAACATACATACTCAAGTGGATATAGTAATATATTTTACCCTGAGGCAAAGTGGGAGGGGAAGGAGATAAGGGAGGTGGGGAGAAGAGGGGAAGTAGGGAAGGGCAAATTGGAGGAGGGAGAAGTAAAAAGCAAAACACTTTTGAGGAAGGTGATGATGTTCTACAAAACTGCACATGTATGACATATTGAATTGCTTGATTTCATAGGGAGGATTGAGGAGGGAGGGAGGTAGAAAAATTTAGAACACAGACTTAGCTCAAAGACCTTAATCTCATCAGAGTGGGCTCAAGGAGGGGATAACATATACAGCCATTTGGGAGGAGTAATCTATTTAACCTTACAGGAAAGTAGGAGGGGAAGAGGATAAGGAGGGAAGGGTGAAAGAAGGGAGGGTAGAGCAGGGGAGGTAGCAGTCAGAAGTAAAACACTTTTGAGAAGGAATAGGGTAAAAGAAGATAAAAAATAGAGTGAGTATCATGGGAAGGGAATAGGATGGAGGTAGATAGTTATGATAATTGGCTATAATGGCAAAATGTATGGTACCTACTTTGCTGGGCTATTGTGAAGAAAATTCTTTGTCAAGTTTAAGGTACTATATAAAAGTTATGATGAATAGGATGCTATCAGAAAAGCCTGGAAAGACCTACATGTACTGAAGCAGAGTGAAATGTACTGTATACAAAATAACAGCAATAGTGTAAGATGATCTGCTGGGAAGCATGTGGTTATTTTCAGCCAGGCAATGCAACATAACCCTGAAAGACTTACGAAAATTGCAATCCATCTACAGAGAAAGAACTGATGGTATCTGAAAAGAGATTGAAACACATTTTTTTTCCTTTGACAATTCCTTAATCTGAAGTTTTGTTTTTTATCTGTTTTCTCTCACAACCTAGCTAACGTGTGGGTGTTTTCCATGACTACTCATGTATAACTTATATTAAATTGCTTGAGTTTTAAAAAATTGATGTCAAATTTTGTTTTTACATATATTTTGGAAAATGAAATTCTAAACAGAAAAAAAGATTGGCAAGTGCCAGATTTTGAAGCATTTTGAATGCCAAACAGGATTTTATATATAATACTGGAGATTTTGGGGGGGTCAATGACATGTATTAAATGGGATTGGAAAGTGACATGGTCACACTTGTGCTTTAGAACAAGGCTGCTTAAACTTTTTCCACTCTCAACCCCTTTTTGACTGAGAAATGTTTACACAACCCCAGGTACGTAGGTATATAAAATAGGTATACAAATCAAACATTTACTGCCAAATTTTTCATGACCCCACATTCAGTGATATGACCCCATATCAGGTTGTGACCCACAGTTTAAGAAGCTTTGATTTAGAAAGAACAATTTAACAGCTGACAGGAGGATGAAATTTAGTGAGAAGAGAGTCAAGGCAGGGAGACCAACAGGCAATTGCAATAATACAGGTGTCAAGGTGATAAGGGGTGGTACCAAAGTGGTTTCAGCATGAGAGGAGAGAAGAAGGTGAATTTGAGAGATATTATAAAGGTAAAATTTACAAAGATTTAAGAAACATTAGGGCTTGGAAAATGGATCAAAGAATCATCAGAACAGACATGGTAACTGAATCCACAGGGGCTGGTGTGATCACCTAGCAAAAGAGTAATACATTAGTACAAGAGGCATAATATCTTAACCAAGTAACAAACTCTGAAAATTAAAATAGACCTACTAGAAATTAATGTTATAATAAAACAACAAGAAAACTATTAAAACTAAGTCAAAATGGGGGGAGCAAATAGAAGAAAATGTAAAGTATTTTAAACATTAAAAAAATCTGACCTGGAAGAATAGATCAAGGAGAAAAAAATTTAAGAATCATTGGATTAGCTAAAAGCTATTTGAATATAAGACCATAGACATCATATTTCAAGAAATAAAAAGGGCAATGAATTTTGAATATAATATTCCAAAAGGCAAAATGTATCGGTTTACAATCAAGAATAACTTACTCAGCAAAACTCAGTATATGATACAGGGAAGAAAATGGAACTTTGATGAAATTGAGGAATTCCTAAGGGAAAGATCAGAAATGAGTAGACCCTGAAATACAAATTCAGATGTCAAGAGAAACATATCTATTTAAATATAACTGGTAGGTATTATACAAGGTTGAGATGTCCTAACAGGATGAAATGATATGCATCCCCTCAGAACCCTACTGTCAGCAGGGATCCCAAAGAAGTTCAGAAAGAAAGATGACTTGGGAGTAGTTTTGTTACTTTTTTGTGATCTTAAAAGAAAAGAAAGGGGAAAAAAAGAAAGGCTGAAGAAATATGTCATATAACCAGGTATAAAAGTAGACGATTATATAGACAAGGAGGAAAGGGTGGAAAGAGCCAATCTTATTTGAATCCCATTTTCACCTAAAATGTTTATGCACACAAAGAGATTGGTATAGAAATATATTCAACTCAACAGGGAAATAGAAGGGAACAGAAAGAAGAATAAGAAAGAAGAATAGAATAAGAAACAGGGTAAATTCAGAGAAGGATGAGTTCTGTCAAAGTAAACCAAGGGGTAGGGTTTTGGGGAGGGGCTTGTAAGTACTACTTTAAAGGGAAAAATGGAAAGGTAAGAACCTATGAGAAAAGGAAAGAGACAATTTTCATCACTTAGAGTACTGATGTTTAGCACGTATTTTCTCTCACTATGCTCTTCTTTGTAAAGAGGGAATAGGAAACAAAGACAAAAAAATATGAGAATAGGACAGAGGGAAATACACAACTAAGAAATATAACTGTGTATGTGAATGGGATGAACTCATTCATAAAATAAAGGAGAATAGTAGAAGGAATTTTAAAAGTGAATCTAACAGTATGTTGGTTACAAGGAACTCATTTGAAACAGACTCCTATAGTTACAATAAGCTGACCTAAAAAAAAAGGGTAGAGATCAAAATTTCAAACAAAGCAACAGGAAAATATAGACTTGATTAAAAGAGGTAAACAGGGAAATTGTATTACGCTGAAAGGTACCAAAAACGAACTAATACCAAAACATAACATATGCACTGAATGGTATAACAGATAAATACAGGAAAAACTAAATAAATTACATGAAGAAATATACACTAAAATTATTATTGTGACAGACCTCTACATGCCTCTTTTAGAACTAGTCAAGTCTAACAAAAATAAAAGGAAGAAGTTAAGAACTAAAGAGAATATTTTGAAAAGTTAGTTATGATAGAACTCTAGCAACTACTGAATGAGAAAGTGACAGGAGTATACATATTCCTCACCACTGCATAAAACTTTTAAAGAAAAGAAAAACTATATATAAGGGTTGAAATACTTCAAAAACAAATGCAGAAAGGAAAAATATCCTTCACTGACCACACTGCAAAAAAATATATTTTCAATACAAAATTTCCTGTAAAATGTTTAACCTAATCCTAAAAAATTGATGTATTAAAGAAGAAATCATAGAAACAATAATTTTATTAAAGAGAATGATAACAATGGGACAAGATAACAAAATTTGGGGTATGCACAAATCCTTAGAGAGAAATTTTTATCTTAACACTGACATCAACAAAAGAGAGAAAGCACAGATTAATGAATTAGGAATACAAATTTGTTTGTTTGTTTGTTTGTTTTTTTTGTTTGTTTTTTTTGCAGGGCAATGGGGGTTAAGTGACTTGCCCGGGGTCACACAGCTAGGAAGTGTCAAGTGTCTGAGGCTGGATTTGAACTCAGGTACTCCTGAATCCAGGGCCAGTGCTTTATCCACTGCACCACCTAGCTGCCCCTAGGAATACAAATTTTAAAATCTAGAAAACCAACAAATTAAAAATAACAATTATCCCTTTTTGTGTAACAAACTTTTCTCATCCATTTATCTGAAGGCAATCTGTATTCTTTTGATTGGTAGTTTACTTTCTATATTTAGTATTTCTGGGCCCCTGGCTTTACTGGACTACTTGGCTAAGCTGACAAAGTTAAAGATTCTATTTTCTCTACACCCTAGAAAGGCATAAAGATGAAAGCCCAAAGCCTAGTGATTATGGTAGAAAGGATGTTCCCCCTCCCTTGCCCCTTCTTTTCTCACCAGTGACTTTTGTATATAATACCTTGATCTGGAGAAGACTAATAGGCTATCCTTACCTGACCTTCCTCCTAGAGAAAATCTCCAGCCCTAGGCCAGAGAGACAAGATTTTCAACCCCAATACTTCCTCTATTTCCAGTGTTCCTGCTAGCTATTGGCTGATGTAGAACTGCTTCCCTTCATCTCAACACTGAAACACTCCCAGTAAATAGGGAAGGGGAGGGAAAAACTAGGTTATTTTCCTTTACATGTATCATGCACCTCTAGACAAGTGACCTGGCTCAGTCCAGGAGGGAGAGCACTGATATCACTTCTATTTAGTCCCATTTACTGGGTCCTTGCACATACTTATGGCCTCTTTCTAGTCAAACCACTAGGTGTGTGAACCACAGCCCACAAACCCCAAGATGACCCTCCTTACCCTGACCCTGTTGTAAATACATATATATAATCTTCAAATATCTATATGAAACCTGAGCTATGGTTAAAAATATATATTCAAAGATACTTAGAAAAGAATACCTTATTTGATAAGAACTGCTGAGAAAACTGGAAAGCACTCTAGCCGAAAATAGGCTGAGACTAACATTTTATAATATGTTCCACATTAAATGTAGATGAAAACATGGCCTGAAAACTAAAAGCTTATGTAAATAAAAATTAGAAGAGAAGTAGATCATATACCTCTCATCATCATGGATAGTGAATAATATTTAACTAAATAAGTAGTAGAAGCAATTATAAAAAATAATTAATAGTGAGTGATAATGATAGCTAATATTTACATTTTAATATTTAATATTTATACTTTGAGGTCTACAAAGTACTTTACATATATTTTCTAATATGATACCCTGCCCTTTGACCCAGAGATTCTACTGACAGACATATATCCCAAGGAAGTCATCAACAAAAAGAAAGTTTACATTTACACTAAAATATTAATAGCAGCATTTTTTTTTATCTCAAAGAGCTAGAAACAAATTAGGTGCCCATCACTTGAGGAATGGTTAAACAAATTGTGGTACATGAAGGTAAAGAAATATTGTTGTACTATAAAAAATGAGGAATATGAGAAATACAGAGGAGTATGGAAAGGCTTTTATAAGTGAACAATGTAAAATGAAGTAATCAAAGCCAGGAAAACAATATATACAAATACTAAAATGTAATTCAAAAGAATGAGCATAAAACAAGTAGTGAATGCCACAAAATTACAAAGAAAAAACAAGTTTAACTAAGAAGAAGTAATATGAAAAGATACCTTTCCTCCCTCCCTCAACTAGTTTTCAAAAGTGGGGAAGCTATGGGCATTGTACATAATGTCAGATTTTTTAATGCATTAATTAGTTTTACTGATTTTTTTCTCTTCCTTTTTTCTTTTCTTTTTAAAAAATTCTTTGTTATGTAGGATGGATCAGGGAAAAAATCTAGGGAATATAAAAATAAAAATTCTCAATAAAATCTATTTCAAAAGAAAATAACCAGGGGCAGCTAGGTGGCGCAGTGGATAGAGCACCAGCCCTGGAGTCAGGAGTACCTGAGTTCAAATCTGGCCTCAGACACTTAACACTTACTAGCTGTGTGACCCTGGGTAAGTCACTTAACCCCAATTGCCTCACTAAAAAAAAAAAAAAAAGAAGAAGAAAAAAGAAAATAACCTGCTAAAATAGTTGTTTGCTTGTAAGGAAACACAAATTATGTATGGCACACATTTGTGATTGCATGTGGAATTTTCTTCCATTCTACTTTGTATGTAAAAATGTTTGTCTTGTTTAGCTGTTGTTAAGTTTGAAATCTGAAAATTAAGTTAACAAATTATACCACAGTTATGCATATTTATCATCTTCCTGACTGTCTTTTTTCATTAGAAAAATATTTACCTGGCAATCAGCTTTACTCAGTCAACTTCTTCCTAATTAATGTTTAGACTCTATAAAAATCAGTTAAATATACTCACTAATATCTTTTTAACAACCTCTATAAGCACCTGGCAATTTTAAGATATGTTTTTAATGGATTATGCCTTTTTCTAGGCTTTATGTATTAAAACACATTTAAACCAAAATGTTTTATGGTTTCTTAACAAAGACTAAAGATTTAGCAGCCTAATTTTGTCCTACAGTATATCTGCATGTGTGTGTATAAAAGCTAACCCTATAAAATGTGTGGACTCACATTGGACTTTAATGACTTAAATCCTAAGTACTGACATTTGAATCATTATTAGACGGCAAACATATTTTTTAAAAAATGAACTATGCTGGTCTCTAAATCTATATAAATAGTTCAAAATTGGTTTCCCTAAGTTCTCAAAGGCTTCAATTTAGAATAAATTACTAAAAATGCTAAATTCCCCAAGTACTAAGAAATAACAAAGGGAAAAAAAACTCCTTCACAAAAATAATTATTGCAATATTTATCATGTTAATATTGAACCAAACAGCACCACAGATAACAGACAGATAGATATAAAATCTGGCTAAGCCTTATTGCTACTAAATGTAGTTGTTTATTATTATAGCTATAATCCTAAACTCAAATATAGTTAAATAGTCTATATAACTTATTTGTAAATTACACACTAACAGATGGAGTCCTTTGATTGGGGAGGGGTAATCCATAACAATCTCTAAAGCTATATGCAACATCTCCCTTGGGAACATCAAAATTTTGGCTCCTATCTTTTGATGGACTCTAACCTTCCCAGCAAATTTTCAAGCTAATAAAATAACACCTAAAGGCAAATATTAGTTTAGTTTGTTTAATTTTGTCCAGCCACTCTTCCCAAATTTATTTAAGTGTAATTTCTAATTCTTCATATGGCACACTGGGGCAAAGTTTTAATACATTTGTCCAAGTATGGTCATTCCAATATTATAAAAAGGATAATGACTCAGAAAAATACTGGAAAAGCTGTTCCATTTTCCACCTGTTTGGTGACCACCTAGTTCTATCTATAAATGTTCTCAGGTTAACCAAACTTGCCTACATCTCATGCTAAATTTTTGGCAAACTTGTTCTTCTACCCATCTTAGTTTTCCCTATTTTTAGGCAAATACCAATCAATCACATTTATTAAACACTTATTATATTCCAAGCACAATGTTAGGGACTAGGGATATAAAACCAAAATTAAAATGGACCCCACACTCAAGGAGTTTACATTATCTTAAAGGACACAACACATACACAGATAAATATATACAAGATATATAAAACAAGGTGGGAACAGTGACCAGATCTGTGATTTCATAACTACAGGCAACTTCTAAATGAGGAAAATGCCTTTATCAAAGCAAGCTGACACCTTCTCTGCAACTTTAGAGCATTAAAATTATATCAAACAGGGGCAGCTAAGTGGCACAGTGGATAGAGCACTGGTCCTGGAGTCAGGAGTACCTGAGTTCAAATCCAGCCTCAGACACTTAACACTTACTGAACTGTGTGACCCTGGGCAAGTCACTTAACCCCAATTGCCTCACTAAAAAAAAATAAATAAATATATAAAAATAAAAAATAATATCAAACAAATAGAAAGAGGAGCCACAAAAGGATACCTGTGGACTGCATATTGACTTAGAGAAACACATATTAACTTTATCTATGTTGTACAATATTTTATTTATTTATTCAAATATTTCCTAATTTTAATCTGTCTCAGATAATACAAGGAGGTCTATATGTTTGACACATCTAGATACTCTAGCATATCCTTGAGTATCCTAGAGTATCTAGAAAATCTTCTTTGGATTTTTAGATGCTCTATGATGTTTTGCAAATGACTTCATGTTGACTACCACATCCCTCTATTTGACAAGAACACCAAATGTTTAATGAGCTGATTACTGAGTTTTATTTTGGTAACTACTTTTCACTGGCAACCTTAAGTAAGAAATGAAAATAATTCATGTTAGTCAATAAACATTTATTAAGCACTTAGTATATGCGAGGCCACTATACTAAACACTAAGGATACAAAGAAAGTGTTGTGTTATGTGTGGTTTTTTTTTTTAACTGTTCTCAAGGAGCTCACCATTTACCGGGGAAGATAACCTGCAAATAACTATGTATAAACAGGCTATACTCAGGAAAAATTGAGAATAATCTCAGAAGCAAGTCACTAAAATTAAGGAGGACTAAAAAAGGGTTTCTTGCAGAAGATAGATATTTAGCTGAGACTTGAAGGAAGCTGGTAAAATCAGCAGGTGGAAATGAGGAGGGAGAGCATCCTAGGTGTGAGGGACAGCCAGTAAAAACTCTCAGGAAGAAGAGGAAAAGCCAAAAGAGTAGTGTGATTGGACCACAGAGGGTGGCTGGAAAGAAGGTATAAGAAAACTAGAGGGCAGCTAAGTGACGCAGTGGACAGAGCACCGGCCCTGGAGTCAGGAGTACCTGAGTTCAAATCCGGCCTCAGACACTTAACACTTACTAGCTGTGTGACCCTGGCAAGTCACTTAACCCCAATTGCCTCACTAAAAAAAAAAAGAAAAAAGAAATGGAGGAAAGGGACAGGTTGTGAAGTCAACATCTTTGCTTTTCTTCACTTCTGATTTTTTCTCCATATATATAATTGATAGATTAAATAAAATGTAGATGCATATAGTCTTCTTGCCTTTTTTCCTTTCTTCTCATGTGCTGTTAACTTACTTTTGTTAGGACTAACTGACAGCCTGAATGACCCAGACAAATGATTCTGATATGATTACCATATCAGTAAGCAATCACTAAGATAGTTTTATTTTTGTGATGTTCAGCAATTTAGCAATCCAGCATTTTCCTAGTCTCCTACTGAATAAATTATACATAATGTACACACACGATCCTATATGTAAGAATCAGACTTCTGAGTGTAGCACAAAATATTGACCATATCCATTTCTTAATCTTGAACTACATTTTTCAATATTTTCAGCACCCACAAGAGCCCTCACCACCATCTACAAGTCTTCACTTCAATGATCAAAACACAGGAATATCTTCATCAAATCATTACCTCAAATTGCTCCATCTCTCCCTCTGTTCTTCATATCCTGAGCCTTTTCTTTGTCCTCATTGGGATATCCAGTATCTCGTTCCCTGCCTTGGGAGGAGACTCCCAAGTTGTCACCCTTGTTCTGATCTTACTTTCCTCCTTTCCCCATGTTTACCCTATAGTTAACCAATATAATTCTCCAAAATCTTCTATTCTCAAATCCCTTGTTAAACTGTTAAAGTTTATGCCTTGCCAAATTCCAACCCTGGATTACTTTCATCATCTACCTTTTCCACTTCCACTCACATACTGCTAAATGGAACTAGAGAAGATCACCCAATTGGGTTTGCTGGGTCCACTACAACCCATGACATCTCCTCTCTACTGATCCTTCACCAGCATTGTTAATCTTTTTACTTAATGCAAATTGAATCTCTATGTCACTCTCCACAGAGGCTTTATAAGACCCTTCTCTTTTCTGCTCATGCCTCTCAGAACATCCTTAGCTAGGATTTTGATTTAACTTTACCGGGGAAATAAAGACAATTCTCCAAGGACTCCTCTTCTCCCCTTCTCCACATATTGAATTCCCTAACATCCTTCATTCTCTTCTTCTTCACTTCAGTCTCTGAAGAGGTGATCCCTCTCATCAAAGCCAACCTCTTAACTATATATACCCTTGTTTGCATGCCCTCTTGTCTACTCCAACAGATGGTCCCCACAATCACCATGCTCTCTCTCTAATCTTCAGTTTCTCCCTATCTGCTGAGTCTTTCCCTACTGCCTACAAATAAGCCAAAAACTCTCCTACTATGAAAAAACAACCCTCACCAGATCTTACAATCCTCTAAAGTTATCATCCTATAGCTTTTCTCCCTCTCTTTCACAGGCAAGCATCTAGAAACAGTTACCCACACCTGCAACCTCCTCTGCTCTCATGCCCTTCTTAACCTTTTGCAATCTGGCTTCTGACCACATCACTCAATTGAAACATTTCTATTTTTCTCAGTCCTCATTCTTTTCAATCTCTCTATAGTGTCTGAAACTACTGACAACCCCCTCCTCACAAATATTTTATCTTCTCTGGGTTTTCATGATACCATTCTCTCTTGGTTCTCTTCTTAACTATCTGATCACTCTTCAATTTTCTTCTGATTCATATTCTTTAGCATGTTCCCTAATTGAGTATGCATCTCAAGACTTTGTCCTGGGTGCTGGTGCTGGCTCCCACCTTCTCCCTCTCCCCCTTCCCCCCTTCCTCTTGGTGACTTCATCAACTCCCATGGGTTTAATTATCATCTTTGTGCGAATGACTCACAAATCTATGTATCACCTTTGTCTTTCTTTGGAGCTCCAGTCACACTTTTCAAACTATTAGATATTTATACCTATATTCCCATAGACACTTCAAAATCAATATGTACAAAACTGAACTTAATATCTAGCTCCCAAACCCTAATCCTCTTTATAACTTCCCTATTTCTGAGGGCTCATGAAGGTGACATCTAGTCAGTCAAGTTCATAACTCTAACATTAGTCTCAATTCTTCATTCTCCCTCACTTCAAACATAAAATGACCAAATCTTATCAATTATACCAGCAAAATTTCTCCAACACTCAATTCTCTATATATACTAACACTACTCATGTCCTCTATAACTAGAATGTACTTCCTCATCAACTCTACCTTCACAATACTTTGAAAGCCTCAAAACCCTATTTAAAGCTTTTAGTCAGTTATCTTTCCAATCTTATTATACATTACTCTTCCTCTTGCCCATTACAGTTCAGCCAAATTGTCCTTATTGCTGTTGCTCCAACAGCACACTACCTCACACACCCCTATATCTTTGCACTGGTTATTCCCCATGTCTAGTGTCATTCAAATAAAAAATCACAACTGATAGTCCCACATAAATCATTTGCTTCTGGGGAAGCTAGGTGTCACAGTGGATAAAGCACCAGCCCTGGATTCAGGTGGACCTGAGTTCAAATCCAGCCTCAAACACGTAACACTTACTAGCTGTGTGGCCCTGGGCAAGTCACTTAACCCTCATTGCCCCTCCAAAAAAAAAATTTATTTGCTTCCTTCAAAACTCTCAAGTGTCATCTTCATGAAGCGTTTCCTGAAACCCCATAACTCTAGTGTCTTCCTTTACATAAGTACTTCATATTTATTTCATACATAATAATCAATAAACTTTTGTTACTAAAAAAACTTGTATTGCTTATTTTCTTACATAATCTCTATACGTACAATATATCAATATATGTACACTCATATATATGTATATACATATGTATATATGAATACACACAATGTTTATTTAGGTAACATTTCTCCTCTGATAGAATGTAAGATCCCTGAGAGGAGAGACTGCTTCATTTTTGTCTTTATCTCTCCTGCACCTACCACAGTACCTAACAAATAGTAGGAATTTAATAAATGCTTACTGATTTTGATTAGAGAGGACATTAATTAAAGAGAATAGAATGCAAACCGATATCTGGAGGACAACTCAGAAGGGCTTTTTTGTCCAACCATCTCATTTTATAAATGAGAAAATAGAGTTAATAACTTGTCCAAGTTCACTCAAGTAGTAAGTGACACAGCTAAGAGTTAGAAGCATGTGTTCTGACTTTGGATGATTATAATGGAATATTTTTGTCCTATAAGAAATGACAAGCAGGACGATTTCAGAAAAATCTGGAAAGATTTACATGAATTGATGCAAAGTGAAGTAAGCAGAACCAGAATATTATGCACAGTTCAATCTTTCCACGGTACCACATTGCCCTGACCATATTTTTTGTTGCCATCCTACTCTCTACCCAGCTTTCCATCACTGCACTGTGTATCAAAGGATAACTTGATTTGGTTTGTAGTACACTTCCAAGTCCTTCTAAGATGTTTTTTTCCTACAGCAAACTCTACAGCCAGTGTTGGAACATGAACTGCAATTATCTTCATAGTAACTTTTTTACTTTTGATCTTCATGAGCAATACAAAACTAGATGACTAAATAACTCATGAAATGTTGCTTATTATTCTTTGGGAACAAAAAGAAACCAACCCCATTAACTTTTCTTTTCCTCTCCATGGATGGCCTATGAGATATTCTTCCATTTAATTGCAATATACTAATGCCTTCTGCTTTTGCTTATAGCAAGTCTGTCACTATTGATCATCTTCTAATGGTATATCAACTTATTAGTGATTGAATAAAGTTCTCATATTTAGTGTACCAACAGTTAAATAAATGCATATCGAGGCTAGAATTTGCATGATTCTTTTCATCCTCAACCTTCTTTTCTGTGTCTGATGAAAATCTAAATGTATAGCCCAAATACTCACAAATCAGAACTACCATTCACCTGGTGCCAATTCCTTAAATGTTTGTGCGCTGCCTAAAAGCTTGTTTTGCAACTTCAAAACTTTTAAGTGTCACAATTATTAGAGCAACTCAAAAGAAATACTAATTAACTCATGACTATTTAAAATAATAAATTTACTTGGAACATTCCAATAGCTTTGATTATTAAATGGCAATTTCACAAAGAAAAATCACATTAATTTTTTAAATATTATGTTCCCGGGGGGGCAGCTAGATGGCGCAGTGGTAAAGCATCGGCCCTGGATTCAGGAGTACCTGAGTTCAAATCCAGCCTCAGACCCTTGACACTTACTAGCTGTGTGACCCTGGGCAAGTCACTTAACCCTCATTGCCCTGCTAAAAACAAAACAAAAACAAAAACAAAAAATATTATTTTCCCACTTTCTTCAAATTTGTTCTCCAGATTTCTATCCAACTGAAACTGTCCTCTCAAAGTTCACCAATAATCTCCTAATTGCCAAAATCCATGATTTCTTTGTCTTGGTTGTCTTAGAAAAAAAAAAGAATTGACCTTATTGAACACATCCTTCTGGATCTCTCTTTTCTTTTGGCTTTCCAAAATATGTCACTATTATGATTTTCCCCAGTTCTAAACACTCCTTTCTGTGAAGTGGAGCTAAGTAGTCTTTCTGTGTGTGGTGATACTTTGGAAGCAAATGAAATTGCCAAAGCATGAATATTTCAGAAAGAATAATTTCTTGCCTTCACTTTTTCTTCCTTATAATCCAGAAGTTTTAATTTTATGTATGTCATGAACCCATTTAACAGTCTACTAAAGTCCATGAACCCTTTCTCAGAATAATATTTTTAAATTAATAGGACAATATGCATAGCAATGCAAAAGAAGCAAATTATACAGAAATAGTTATCAAATTGTTTTTTTTTAATTCATGGATCCCACCTTAATAACTTCTGCTCTATAATTTGGAGCTATTCCCAAAGGGCAATAAAACTGCACATACCCTTTGATCCAGCAATACCACTGCAAGGTCTGTGTTCCAAAGAGATTTTTAAAAGGGAAAGGACCTATTGGAACAAAAATATTTATAGCAGCTCTTTTTTATAGTGGCTAAGAATTAGAAATTGAGGTCATGCCCACCAGTTAGGGAATGGCTGAGCAAGATGTGGTATATGATTGTAATGTAATATTGTTATGTTATAAGAAATGACAATCAGGATGATTCCAGGAAAACCTGGAAAGATTTATATGAAGTGATGCAAAGTGAAGTGACCAGAACCAGAAGAACATTGTACACAGTAAATAGCAACCTTGTATGATGAAGAACTCTGAATGACAGCTATTCTTAGCAATACAATGATCCAAGACAATTCCAAAGAACTTATGATGAAGCATCCTATCTGCCTTCAGAGAAAGAACTGATATTATCTGAATACAGACTGAAGCATACATACTACTTTTCACTTTTTTCCCTTTTTTGTTCATCTTCTTGCACAAAACTACTAAAATGGAAATGTTTTACATAAATGCATATGTATAACATATAAGATTGCTTATCATCTCACGGAGGTGTTGAGAGGAGGCAGTAATAGAATTTGGAACTCAAAACTTTTTTCAAAAAAAGGTTAAAATTTGTATAACATGTAATTGGGGGGAAATGAAATATTATTTTAAAAAATAACTCCTGCTCTAATCCATTCTGCATACCACCATAAAAGTAATCTCCTTTCTACATATGTAAAAATAATAGTAATAACAAAAGCTATAATCTGGGCCAGTTGACCTGGGTTCTCTCCCTGGGCACCCATCATTCAGAGGAGCATACTTCCTCTAATTGCAATATATCTCCCACATGTCACAGTCCTTCACTAGTCCCATGCAAAAGCACCCTACATGACCATCTAAGCTCTTTCAACTATTCCCAGTCTCCCAATCCCTGATAATCCTGACACATGGCAGCCATTGCAGCTCCCAAACCCCAGTAGACATAAAGGACAACTTCCCACTTTGACTAAAGTCTTTTCTCAATGCTAGTAAAATCCAGCATTATCTTACCTCACTCTCCCCTTTCCCATCAACCTGGAGGCATCCTAACAGTGGCATGTGGGTTTGCTGAGAAAATGCATGTGAACTTTGAGGTCCCTTAATTGCTACTTTCTTCATACTTTGTAACTACTCTATAATATCTAGCTTTGGGGATAGATATAGACAAAGATCTCTATATGTGTAGCTTTCTTCATGTTCTTCCATTTTTAGTTTGAAACCATTTTATTAGATTTTTTTAAATTCAGAGCACAGGGCAGCTAGGTGGCACAGTGGATAAAGCACTGGCCCTGGATTCATGAGGACCTGAGTTCAAATTTGGCCTCAGACACTTGACACTTACTAGCTGTGTGACCCTGGGCAAGTCACTTAACCCCAACTGCCTCACCAAAAAAAGTAAAAAAAAAATTCAGAGTACATATATTTTTATCATGATTTATTAGGTATTCTTCATTCCTAACCTCCTAGGAGTCTGCTATTCCTATATTTTAAACCACGATCTTGAAATTCGAGTTACATCCTTAGAGATATACTGGTTAACCAGGTGTCTTCTTTCCACATTGGTTTTTTTTTTCTAAACCCCTTCATTTAATGGGCAGCAGTGGTGAAAGCACTATCTATGCCTCCATGGTTTTCATTTTCTTGACCATGATTTCTAATCTTTGCTAGCGTTTTTAGGCAACTTCTTCCTATAGCTTTGCAGCACTTCTTAAAGAGTTGTAGAGAAGGTGCATAATGGGTATGATGTAGGCTTAAGAAAGGGAAGAGGACCAGGGATTCAAGGATCTAGTATAACATCTTAGTGAACTGGCTACCTAAATGATTGAGGCTGTGAAGAGAGAAACATAAAGCCAGAATGAGGTGACAGAATACAAGAACTGGGAAGAGTTAAGGAAGGAGGGGTCAATATGAGTCAAAAAGAGGAGACTGGAAGTATGAAGATAGGGAAAAAGAGAGATACACAAGTGATTGTGATCAGAGAAGAATATCATGTCTGGTTTGTGATCACTCCTTCAGATGACTGAGGTAAAGTGTAAATAATAATCATAAGAGTTAAGGAAATTGGTGGATGGGAAGCCAAGATATTAAAAGGGTCATTAGCATCAATTGGGGAGTTATCTCAGGAATGAGAACAGAACTTAGGGTAAAGAGAAAGATGATGAACTACGTGCCAGAATCACTGAGGAAAGAGGGCTAGATTTTCAATAGTGATAAAAGACTAATTTATTAGAAATTCAGAACAAATGAAAATTCTTTGCTCATTCTATTTATTTTTTCTTTCTACAGGATTGATCCAACATAATTCTGGCCTGCTTATAGTTTTCCTCTAAAATATGTTATTTTTTTGTTTTCTATATTTTATTTCCTCCAATTTTATGATATTTTTCAGATACTGAAGTGTCCTATACTGTGTATATCCAGAATAATTTGAACTCAAATGAGGTCTTATGAGTAACAGAGATGAATTAATGCTCCCCAATTCTGATAACATGTTTGGCTAAAAAAAAAGCTATTCAAGATAAAATTGCATAACACTTTAGCTGTAGATAAAAGCACGAATCCATTTTATACACTTTTATATAAATGCATAAAAAGTCAATACCATCTCAATGGTAGCTCTGATGTTTTTCTAAAATAAAAAGTGCAGCACTTCAACTTGAACTATAGATTTCTACTCAAAGAAACAAGTACTACAAGTTATTTCATTCTTCAAAGTCAATTATATAGTTTCAATTTATTTTGCATCACCAAATCAGGGCACTCTGTCTTCATATTCTCATTTTGGTTTGAATTATTTAAAAATCTCAGTTCTAAGTTAGAAATATAACAGCGTTATTTTTCTTAAAAGTAATTTGTTTTGGTTTCTTTACCATGACACAGTCAATACAGCTAAGATGCAGTTCAAAAATGCCCCCTTCAGAAAATCTTTTGAACCTATCAAAATATTTACTTAAGTTTTTCAGAATTTGAAATACTTTAAAATTTCAAAGGATCTGGGCATCTCCAACATTGTTGAAGATCATAGCCATCCATCCTCATTGCATGTGACCCTTGTACTTGTCTTCCCAAAAATCTTCTAGGAGGTGCCACCTCAGTATGTTGGGAGCCTTCCTGTAGGTCTTTTAACATTCTATGGGGGGTGGGGCAGCTAGATCGCACAGTGGATAGAGCACCAGCCCTGGAGTCAGGAGGACCTGAGTTCAAATCCGGCCTCAGACATGTAACACTTACTAGCTGTGTGACCCTGGGCAAGTCATTTAACCCCAACTGCCTCACCAAAAAAAAAAAACATTCTATAGGCATCAGTACAGAACTTAGATTGGATGTCTGTAATACCCTGCACTTAGTACATTACTGACCCATCTTGTTTTCCAGATAAATTATAATGTCTTTTATGCAATTTCTTGCATACAAGTTATTATGGGTAATCCTACAGACTGTTTACCATATTGACTTTCAGATGGTATGCAATTTTTATTACTCAGAAATGATAATAGTCCATGACTTGCAGCCATATAGCATTCTCAGCAGGATAGTGATGTTAAAAATACCACTTTTTTGTTTCAGAGGGAAGCTTGGGATCATTACAAGAAATATCCTGTTTCCCAGCTGCATTTTAGCCATGCTCTCTGTCCTATTTATTCCTGGACCCAGTTCTTATTTCCTTGCAGGGTTTATACAATATATGTGTCCTGAAAGGGCAGCTAAATGAACTGTCAACTCAACTGTATATCATAGTCTGGTCAATGGACATCTTTCATCTTCTCTTTTCAAAACTAAGTGTTTTATTGATGCTTTTTATTGCCGTCATTTCCCAATGGATGAAAATGCCCCTTCAACTCCATAGAATTTCCCTCATAACAAAGAGGTTTAAGAGAACCAAAACATTCCCATGTCTGACAACGTATGCCCTATTCTATACCTATAGTTCCTCCAATTACACTGAGAGACGATATATCAGTTACCATTTCTCTGGAGTCAAGATTGGTTCATCAACTAATTACATTGATCAGAGTTCTGAATTCTTTCAGTGTTGTATTCTTTAAATTATTTTAGACATCATGTAAAGTGTTCTTTCATATAATTTGTTCTGTATAAATTGATACAAGTGTTCCCGTGATTCTCTTTTTCTTATAAAACAAAAAATTCCATTTCTTTAATAAAATAATTTTCTTTAGCCATTCCTGAATTAATTGACAATAACTTTGTTTCCAGTTGTTTACTACCTCCAAAAGTGCTACTGTAGCTTGATATATGTATGTACATATATACATATATGTGTGTATGTATATATAGGTCATGTGTATATATGTAGGATATGTGTATATGTAGGCAATACATACATACATATATGCATACTCTTTTTTTGGTCTCTGATACCTTTGGAATATATATCCAATTGCTGGACTACTGTCCAAAGAGTTTTGGTTCATGACTTTTCTACTATAACTCTGAATTATCTTCCAGAAGGGACAGATCACTTCACACAGTGATAGAATTTACATATTACTGTAAAGTTTGCAAAATTTATAAATATTATCTCATTTGCTCCTCACAACAACTCTGGGACATAAGTGCTATTATTATTCCCATATTACAGATGAGGAAACTGAGGCAGATAGAAGTTCAATTACTTGCCCAGGGTTATACACCTATTAAGTGTATGGGACCAGATTGTAACTTTCCATTAACAGTGTATTAATGTGTTTGTCTTCCCACAGGCCAATCAACATTTGTCATTTCTGTGTTTTGTCATCCTTGGCAATTTGACTGATTTGAGATGAATAGTTAAGGATGTTTTAGGTTGACTTCTAGTAAAGAAGGAAGAACTTCCATTTTTCACATATTCCGGCAAAACTTAAAATTTCTAGCAGACCAAACAACAATCTGGAAATTCAATGATAACCTAAAATAAATTATTTCTTCTCCCCAAACTATACAAAAATTCAGAACCTCATTGGCAACAAGAAAGGGGATAGCCAGCAAATCAGCACAATCACAGATGCACCAGCAGCCTTTCTGCAGGAGTAGAGTGGGGCCAGAGGAAAGTGTAGTCTGCAAGGCTCTGCAAGAGCCCTAGTATAGTCAGAAAGCCCCAAGGTGGGAATCAGCGAAGCCCCGTGGAGAACAATGACCAGTTCAGCATGAAAGAATTCAGACTAAGACAGCCCAGGTACTCCTAGGTTCCTAGCAATTTGTCCAGAAATACCAAAGAAGGCTCTGAAAATCTAGTGCTCTGAACTTCAGAAATCTAGAGAGGAGATTTTTGTGACATGTAACTAACTCTTTGAGGTGGATATCAGCACAGGGAAACAAGTTAACAACAGTGAGCCAAAGTAGGATCAACCACTTCATACAAAAGTCCAAGATAGTTTGGAACCTGGCCCTGACACAAAGACCCAATTCAGAAACAAACGCGAGAAATATAAGTAAACCAAAGAAGGCCTCTGACCAGAATAAAAAACTTAATGTAGTTCTGTAGATCTCTAAAAACATAGGGAATAACTATTACGATGGTAAGGCAAAGAAAAAAAATTCTTGTATTTTTCACAAGAGCTACAGGAATATCTAGAAGAGGTGAAGAAAGAGATTAAAAAATTAAATAAAAGCTCATGAGAAAAGAATCAGAATGAAAATAAGTAACTTAGAAAAGAATATATTAAATCTTGGCCAAACAACAGAACTCTTGAAAACTAAAATAGAGCAAACAGAAATCAATGACTCCATGACATAGTACTTCCCTTCACAAAAGTAGGAAAGTTTCAAACAGGAGTGGGTGGTGCTGAGAAAACAAATTCTGTGTTTTATATAACAAGTTTGAGAAGCCTGCAAATTATCTTATTTGAAGTTTCCAACAAGCCGTTGCCCAAAAGATAAACTGTCAAAGGATATGAACAAACAGCTCTCAAAATGAGTGAGCCAAGCTATCAATGACCATATAAAAAAACACTCTAAATAATTAATAAGAAAATAAATTCAAATTATAATAATTCTAAGGTTCTACCTCATTCCTATAACACTGGCAAAAATGACCAAAAAATGGAAGATGACAATTTTGGACTATGGGAGGACAAGCACACTAATGCACTATTGGTTGAGCTATGAATTGATCTAATCATGCTGGAAAGTCCTAAACTGTCTACACTTTTGGACCTACCCACTATTAGATATATACCCCAAAGATCCCAAAAAAGGAGGGGTAAAGAAACTCATGTGTACAAAAATATTTATAGCAGTAACTTTGATTGTAGCAAAGAACCAGGCACAGAGTGGGTGTCTATTAGTTGGGGAATGGCTTATGAACCTAGGGCATATTAATGTAATAGAATATTACTGAGCCCTAAGAAATATGAAAAGGGACAGATTCAAAGAAACCTGGGAAGTCTTCTATGAACTGATACAGACTGAAGTGAACCAGTAGAACAATTTATAAAATAAATGAACCAATTTATAAAATAAGTAAAGGGAAACAACTGTTGAAAACTTATGAACTATCATCAATGCAACAACCAATCATGACATCAGAAGATATGAGTAAGTAAAACTCTTGCCAGAGTTAATAGAGTAGGGATTCAGAATGATATGTACATTTTTGCACACAAATAAGTGTGCAGACTTGTTTGGCTTAATTATATTTATTTGTTACAAGAAAAAAACTTTTTTTGAGGGAAAGAAAGTTATAAGGGAGTTTTCAAGAACAGCAATGATACCAGAAAAAAAATAGAAAAATTATCAATGAAAAAAATTGTAAAAAGAGGGCAGCTAGGTGGCACAGTGGATAAAGCACCAGCCCTGGATTCAGGGGGACCTGAGTTCCAATCCAGACTCAGACACTTGACACTTACTAGCTGTGTGACCCTAGGCAATCACTTAACCCTCATTGCCATGCCAAAAAAAATTGTGGAAAAGTATCAATGAAATATCATTCAAAACACATAGGAGACAGCAAAAGTTCAGAGAAAAACACAGAGAAGCAGAACAATATTGGAACTCTCATGTTCTTTTAAAATGCTGTAATGTCATAGAGATCAACAACATTATATATAATCTTTTTTTTGCTCTTCTTTGTATAAAGAACTATTCCTGGTTGTTGATGTTTGTCAAGTTCATAATGATACAAAGAAATTTTTTAATAAATTTTCAATAGGCAGCTGAGCAGTTGATGATTTAGAACTGAAGCTCATATCCACATCTAGAGAAAGAAATATGGAGTCTGAATGCAGATTGAGGCATATTTTCACTTTTTTTGTTGGTTTTTTGGGGTTTTTTTTCTTTTTCATGCTTTTCCTCTTTTGTTCTGATTTTTCTTTCACAACTTGGCTAAGGTGAAAATACATTTAAAATGACTGTACATGTATAACCTATATCATATTGCTCACTGTCTTGGGGAGGAAGAAGGGAAGGGAAAAAGGGAGAAAATTTTGAAACTCAAAATCTTAGAAAAATGAATGTTGAAAATTCTCTTTACATGTAATTGGGAAAAAATAAAATACTATTATTTTTTTAAAAGAACTGAAGCTCATAAAAGTAACTAGGGCTGGATATGTAGATCTGGGAGTTATCTGTATAGAGATAATAATTAGGTTACTAGGTGGTGCAATTAGATAGAGCATGGCACCTAGAGTCAAGAAGACCTGAATTCAAATCTGTCTTCAGACACTTACTAGCTATGTGACACTGGTCATGTCACTTATCCTTGCCTCAGTTTCCTCAACTATAAAATAAGAGTAATAACAGCTCCTACCTCATAGGGTTGTTGCAAGGATCAAATAAGATACTATTTGTAAGGCACAGTGCCTGGCACAGTTGGCACTAAATAAATGCTTATTCTAGTCCTCCCCCTAAGAATTAAATTCATGGGAGTCGAGGTGATCACCAAGAGAAATGAGAGAGGTAGAAGGTCCAGGTCAGGACCTCAAGTTTTGGAAATAAAATAGAACTGGAAAACACACAAAGACCATCTAATCCAACTCCCTCATTTTAGAATTGAAGAAACTGAGGCTTGGGAAGGCTAAATGACTTGTCCAAGATCACACAAACCAATAGGCATAAGAAGCAAGATTTTAATCCTGTTCTCTAATGTGAGAGGCATTACTATTTCAGTTTTAATATAATACAATGTAATACCCATATAACCATTATCTAATGTAGAAAGTTAGTAAAAGATATATTTGTGATCTCTCATAGAATCACAAAATATAAAAATTGGAAGGTATTTCAGAGATTACCTACTGTAACTAATTCCTGATCAGCAGCCTCCTCTATATTTTGAACAGTCATCCAAACTCTATGTGATAGAGTAACCTCCACTGATAGAGAACTCACTATGACCTAATATATCTCATTCTATTACTAGACTACTCTAGGCACTTAATGTTCACTTATATCAAATAATAATATATCTTCCTAAAATTTCTATCTATTACTATCAATTCTTTTCACTGAGAAAAAGTAAAATAAATCTATATAATGTTCTGACAGGTATCTAAAGGGATCTATCATGTTCCCACTAAGTGTTCTCTAACCCAGCCAAATATCACCAGTGTCTTCAACCAATTTTTATATAAATTAGATTCAAATCTCCTTGCCATGTCTTCTATAGAAGCTCTCCAATTTGTCAATGTCCCTCCTAAAATGTGACATTCAGAGTTGAACAAAACACTAAAGATATGGTCTAACCCTGTAAGACTAGGACAATCTCCTTTCTTATCTTGGACACTATGCTTTTCTTAATTCAGTTTAAAATGATATACTTCTTGGCTACCATGTCACACCATCGATTCATATGTAAGTTGTAGTCTACCAAAATCCTAGAACCTTATCTACATCAACTGCTATCCAGCTCAGTCTTCCAAGTCCTCCAAGTGAAATGATGAGGTCCTAGCTATGCATGTACTATATCAGAAAGAGGCTGGGTATATCTTGTGTGAGCAGAGATTTACAGATCTGATCCAGAGTATTTTAAAAGAAAATCTAGGGGAATAGTTATAACATGCTCAAATAAAACTTCAAAAACTGGATACCATGGATAACATCAGGCTTGACTTGTCAGGGCTGGGGGGATGGATAACAGGAGAATACATTAGGAGGGAAAGTTGGAAATAACAATTAAGACTTCAGGTACTATGTCTTAACACCTCAATGAAATGTAAATACTTGTTAGACTGATATTGCATTAGATTGAATTACTAGTATTCTGAGTAATTTGAAGAGCCAAGTTTTTTAATTTCTTGTTATTTTTCCCATAGATCCTAAAATATAGTACTCTACATGAAGCAGATACTAAAAAAAAAAATGCTGTTCACTAACTGGAATGAAAAGTTTTGTTCTTTTAGTTCATTGAAGTCATATTCCAATGATTAGATTCTAAAAATTTTGGAAAGAAAAAAAAATAATATGAGGAAGGCTAAGAAAATCTTATTTACATTCTTAGAAGAATATTATTTTCTCTAAATGGCTATGATTTAAAGAAGCTTTTAATTTCTAAGATATGAGTCAGGACTCTTCTCAGAAATTTTTCTGCCATCATTATGTGAAATTTCACTTCAAGGTCTTGGTAATTACTTACACTATACAGGAATAAAGGCAACATAGGTCCCTGAACTATGTGTTGCAACATTAATGGACATTTAACTTTTGTTTGAGCTGTTCAATTGAGTTTCAAATGCTTCTTTTAAAAAATCTACACTGGGCAAGGGACAGCTAGGTGGCAATGTAGATAAAGCACCGGCCCTGGATTCAAGAGTACCTGAGTTCAAATCCAACCTCAGACACTTGACACTAGCTGTGTGACCCTGGGCAAGTCACTTAACCCCCATTGCCCCGCAAAACAAAACCAAAAAAAAAAATCTACACTGGGCACTAAATTCATTTCAATTGTACCTAGAGTTCAAGAATAAAGGAAAAGTACTTAACTATGAAAAAATATTTACCATACTGTAGGAAAGGAAAAAAAATTGATAATTCATTCCACAATGGAACTTCTCGTCAGAAAAATATCAAAGTAAGTAAATTCAAATATCCTGAACTATTAAAGAGGAATGAGAAGCAAATGTCACAAACTTCTCACTTAACAGTTTTTCCCTCATGAAAATCTTGTTAATCTTGTTAAAGGAACTACTGTCTTTTTCAGAGATACTGAATTTCTGATTTTTAATTTCTTTCTAGTCCATTAAATTTGGGGGGGGGGGGGTAAATGAGGATAAAGTGACTTGCCCATAGTCACACAGCTAGTAAATGTCAAGTGTCAAATTTGAACTCAGGTCCTCCTGAATCCAGGGCCAGTGCTTTAACCACTGTACCACCTAGCTGCCCCTGTGACTAGGTTTCTGAAGTGTAGGCATAAGTCTGAAGATAAAGGTATACGAATTTATATTATCTGCATGGGATTTAACTTAGAGAAATGATGGCTCTGTATCATGGACAGAATGATTTAAAGGGACTGGCCAAACCCCCAGAGAATGCTGAAATATTTACAATCATTTGAACTACCTAGATTTTATGAAAACTGCATCCGTATGTATGTAATCATATATACATACACATTAATTAGAAAATCAAAGAATAAAATCCAAACCTGATATAAAGCAAGAGAGTGTCCATATCTCTGGAGAGGTCCCCTTGATATAGGTGCCACATTCCAGATGCTGCTTTCTAAATTGTAACTAAAGGATGCGTAGAAAAAAAAAAACATCAGCTAACATCTTTTAGTTCAACTTTTTAAAAACTCAATTGCTTTTCTTTTTTATTTGTATCCCAACAAAATATATTTAATTTAATAACAAAGAGTAACTCAAACTTCTATCCTAGAAATTGTTATAACAAAATAGAAATGAAATTATCCTAAGCACATCACATTCATTATCTTGATTTAAGGGATCCCTTGCTCTGCCCATATACTTGACTGTTAAATGCACACCACTTATCGTCAACCCAACTTCTGGCAGATCTTAAAGCATATGGGGAAATCAAGAGTTCCTTGGTTTATATCCAAGTACCATATTGCTTTCCCTTTAGATCAGGATGGTGTAGTGGGAAGAACCTAGATTTCAAGTCCGAAGGATCCCTGTTCTTCCACTCACCACCTGTATGACTTTTGGCAAGTTAATTAAACTCAATTAGTTTCAGTTTCCCCATCTGTAAAATGAAAGGACTGGGGGCAGCTAGGTGGTGCAGTGGATAGAGCACCGGCCCTGGATTCAGGAGGACTCGAGTTCAAATCCGGCCTCAGACACTTTACACACTTACTAGCTGTGTGACCCCAGGCAAGTCACTTAACCCCAATTGCCTCACCAAAAAAAACAAAAACAAAAAAATTAAAGGACCGGGCTAAATGATCTTTAAGATCACTTTCAATTCTAATGATTGTCCTATGAAATGAGAAGTATCTTTTTCATAAGAAATTGGGAACCCACCCATGGAATAAGAATTTTGTCTTGTAATTATTTTCAAATTAATCTTTATTTGGGAGCAATTCAACATCTATACTTTATATAAATTTATTTTGTACTAACACATTCCACCCAAAGACCATTTATAAAATGTTTTAACAGATCATTGGCTCAATGTACAAAATGATAAACCCATTCTTCAGTTTTCATTGACTGGTTTTGTCTTGGTATATTACCATTCCATCCTGATTAAATCACTTTTATCTATAATAGCCAATCTTGATTTCTTGTATTAACAGTTATAATCTCATTACTGAATGTAAATCAAGTTATTACTAGTTATCACTTCTAGAAGCTATTAAAATAACAAATCGTTGAACTAAATTCAGAATAATGAAAAATATTTTCCGTCCATGAATTCAGAAATAAAATTACTTCTAATGTGATTTCCAAAATACAAATCTAATCAAATACTATTCCACCAAGAGAACAAGGTTCTAGAAAGGGAAATGAATCCATTTGCTTAAATGAGTAATGTAAAAGTTCAGAACAAAAATATTCAACATTGATTTTTAAATATATTTAATTAACTCAAATAATGACATACAACTTTCATAGAACTAGAATTCCTGGCATTTTTTTCAAAAACTACACTCATTTTTACAGATCGTTCATTTTTTTCATTATGTGTCATTTTCTGCCTTTAGATTCATATTTTCTTATGTATTCAGGTTCATTTTACAGTATCAACTTTTTTGGATTCATCCCACTAGCTCTTTCAGTGTTTTTATTTGACCTTCTATATCATTTATTTAGAATTCTTGCTGATCACATGAATATTCTTCAGACTATTTCCCCTCATCCCCCTAGAATTCCATTTTCTTTAATTTGATATAATGTATTTTCAATCAATCCTTTGAATCACTGCTATACTCCTTCCCCATGGTGAAATTTCTCACATCCACAAAGTAACTATTCATTTTACACCTTATCTTGCTGAATCGTCCCCTCTCTGATGCCTGATGTTAGGATCATAGACTATTAGAACAGGAAAGGGCCTTAAGATCCAGCCCTTTAATTTACAAAGTAAAAAACTGAGATCCAGAAAGGTTATATAGTTTGTCCAACATTACAAATTGTTGCAGAACTGTATCCAAAAACCAGGTCTTCTGACTCCTGATAAAGAAGTGGATTTCATCCCCAATATACCACGTCTAATAGTACAACACAGTCACCCGCTTAAAATAACAGTAGTGGGAGCAGCTAGATGGTGCAGTGGCTAGAGCACTGGCCCTGGAGTCAGGAGTACCTGAGTTCAAATCCAGCCTCAGACACTTAACACTTACCAGCTGTGTGACCCTGGGCAAGTCATTTAACACCGATTGCCTCACTTAAAAAAAAATAACAGTAGCAACAAAACAAAAATACATATTTTCCCACTACTGTAAATTCCTGTATTGATCACTAATGAAGGAAAAGTAGAAAATTTCTTCTAAGAAAAAAGTCTATTTTTCTCTAGAAATTGCTATCGTTCATTGCAGATAGATATTTATTTAAAAAAACTTTTTGAGGGCAGCTAGGTGGTACAGTGGTTCTTCTCACTTGAAGCTAGCATTATCTAAGTCAGAAATCAGAAAAAAATCTTAACATCTTGAGAGCTTCAGGGTTTTTTTTTAACCCCAAATCCAAACAGTGATATAATGCAACTCTGATATTATACCAAACAAGTAAAGATTCATGGAATATACAATAAATGCATATGTATGTATGTCCTCCTAATTAATCTCATGTCCCCAAAATGTTGGGCAAAATAACTAAATATTTGCATTAGAAGTTATTTAACATGAAAAATAAGAGAGAATCATACTTATATAATAGAAAACAATTTCTAAAGTAAACAATTTGACATAAAATATGAGAAAGACAACTTACTTTAAGACCATTTGAAAAGAACTGTAGTTAAAAGTATATCCACCAATCACCCACATAAATTTTCCATGTAAAACTGCCTTGTGTGAAGCCCGACCGACAGAAGGACTGAAGGGTTTTACATTTGGAAGAATCCAGTAGGACTCCGTGGAAGGTACATTCAAAGAACAATCAGGACCTATTTTTAAAAAGATATCATGCAATAGAGTTTTAAGGAATAGAAACAGAAAACAAGGATTAAAAATTAAAATGATCAACAGTCTTCACATTGAGAAAATGTAGTTTATAGTATCACTTGGGCCATAATTTATTTGTATATAATAAGATTATTATGTAACACATATTATATTCATTTGTGTTTTGGTTTTTTGGGGGGAGGCAATTGGGGTTAAGTGACTTGCCCAGGGTCACACAGCTAGTAAGTGTGTAAAGTGTCTGAGACCGGATTTGAACTCAGGTCCTCCTGAATCCAGGGCCGGTGCTCTATCCACTGTGCCACCTAGCTGCCCCAACACATATTATATTCATAAAAAACAATTTCCATCACAGAGTTTGGAAGAAAATTATCTGTATTATATACAAATTCCAATTTACCTTAGAATATGCTATATTGTACATCTAAAGGTAATATTTCTATTTGGTTCATGATGTATTTCCCCATAATACTCCAATTCTATTGCCTCACTGAGGCATAGAGAGGTGACTTCAGATTCTCCAAGACTAAGACAACAGAGCCCAAGTTAAGGTAGATTCTACACCATGCTGGAAAGTTTTTCTTTTCCATCTATAGTCCTTATAATTGACTCTATCTCTTGCCCAAGAACAAGTCTATGTAAGAATGTAGAGGTTCAGGGCAGCTAGGTGGCGCAGTGGATAAAGCACCGGCCCTGGATTCAGGAGTTCCTGAGTTCAAATCTGGCCTCAGACACTTGACACTAGCTGTGAGACCCTGGGCAAGTCACTTAACCCCCATTGCCCCGCAAAAAAAAAAAGAATGTAGAGGTTCACTATCAGTTATTTGGACATTGCAACCATGATAACAACAACAACAAAAAAAATGGCCATCAGTATTGTGCAGTCTCTTTTAGCTCCTTCTAAGACATTAGTCACAGAAGCAGAAAAATGGGCAGAGGGTGCTAAGAATCATGCAGGTTTTAATGCTGTCTATAAATATTGACTGTTGTTGGTCTAAACATAAAAGCTTTACCCAATAGCTAATAAATCAACAACATGAAGGATATGAACAACATCAATCCTGGCATCCTCATTATAAATGAACCAGAAAAATATATGGAATTTGTGGCTAAATTAAAGGATAGTTTCGCATGTGCTCCTTGGAGAAGCAAATAAAGAAGCTGGTAGAATTGGTTTCATTGTATATCCCAAAGTAAAAAGAAACATTTTAAGGGTTGCTTGGTCATCTTACCTTTCAGTGATCATGGTTAGCATAAGTGAAAAAAAAAGACTATAATGAGGTTGATTGTAGCTTATGCACCTACATCCATTGCAAAGGATGAGGGGTTAGAGTTGTGTGAAGAATTCAATAAAAAGCTCCAAATTAAATCAAAATGTATTTTAATAGTTGGTGACTTCAATGTAAAAGTGGTCATAAGGAAGGATAATGAAAAAAGTTTTAAATGATATGATACAAGATAAAGAAATTATTTTCCCCTCTCTATCTTCTTCTCTAATTGGGTTCATCTTTCACAACATACTTCCAATACCTCTATATAGATGACTCCAATATTTATATTTCCAGCTTAGAATTCTTTTCCATGGATCAGATTCAAACAGCACCTGCAACTCCACATATATCTCCCAAAATTAACTCCTTTACTCATGTCCCTATTTCTGTTATGAGAAAACATTCTGGATTCAAAAATCTCAGAATAATCTCTAATTCCTCCATCATACTACCAAATTTATTGTTTCAGAAAATCCCATCTTTTCTATTCCCCTGACATTTCTTGCTTCCACACAACCTATACATTCCTCCTTTCAGCAACCTGGTTCAGGTCATTACTTCTCACTAAGGTTAAAATAATCTCCTGCTCTTCTCATCCTCAGCTTCTTCTCCCTCCAATTCATCCTAAACAATACAGCTATATTAATTTTCCCAATACAAAGCTCTGATCATATCATTCCACTATCCAGAAATTTTCATTGGTTAACTACTGCCTACTGTTTAAAAAATAAATTATTTAGTTTAGTATAAAAGGCCTTACATCTTTGTCTCCACATTATCCTTCCAGTCTTATAACGTTTCATTTATGTCCAGGATAATTGTCACCATTCATAATCTTGTACTCTTTCACCTATTATATACTCCCTGCTTATATCATTTCCTATACCTGGAATGCCTTCCCACATCTACACCTGTTTAACCTGTTTATATCCTACTTTCAAAGCTTTTCCAAATCCCAAAGCTCAATTTACCCCATTTATTAAGCACATGCACAAAGGCAAAAAACAAAAACAAAAAGTAGTCCTTGCTATCAGTAAAGAATTCCCCTTGGGGCAGCTAGGGGTCACAGTGGCTAAGGCACCAACCCTGGATTCAGGAGGACCTGAGTTCAAATCCGACCTCAGACACTTGACACCTACTAGCTGTGTGACCCTGGGCAAGTCACTTAACCCTCATTGTCCCACCAAAAAAAAAAAAAAAGAATTTCCCTCAGTGGAAACGAAATCTGATCCCCTAAAGCCTTTAGCACTTTCTTTTGTACCTTTCTTATATCCTAACTATATTTAACTTTTTTATTATTAGTTATTTGTATTCATGTCTTATCTTCCCTAAAAGATAAGTGGTCCTCAAAGGTGTTTTATTCACCTAGTTGTCCCACTTAGCACCCATTTACAAGAAGTACTTAGTCTATAAAGCTTTCTGAACTGAATTATCCCATTCACTTTTTCTAGGATATTTGTATTTGTATAAGAACCAATGCCATAGATAAGCATTTAAATGCTACATTTCCAAAGGTAGAATTTTCAGTATCAAAAACAGGCTGGCCAGAGAGACATTTGGGAGCAAATGAGACCTTTCCTATAATTCACAAGTCACATCAAGTATGTAATCATGGAACTGCCTACAAATAAGGCTTGAATTTTGTAATAGTACGTTAGAATTGCTTTCAGAAGAGTAACACTCAGGAATCTACCAATCAACAAGCTCTTTTAGAGCCTATTATATGGTAGGCAGCTTTCTAGGCAGTGAAAGGAAACAATTGCTGACTTCAAGGAGTTTACATTCCATGTAAAGGGGATGACAACAAGCACACATATTAGTACATACAAAATATATGCAAAATACGTACATCGTTAGGTTTGGGGAGAAGGTACAGAAACATTAGGAAGTTAAGAAAGGCCTCACATAGCATTCAAAGAATGAATAAATAATTTCCAGCAAACACTTGAAGAACACTAGGAATCTTAAGTGGCAGAGGTGAAGAGACAATACATTCTAGGCTTCTGGTAAAGAAAGAACCAGGAAACAGAATTTTGTCTGTGAGGAGCAGCAAGAATGCCATTTGGACTAGAATGCAGACCATGTAAAGGAGCCTAATGTATAACTTTGAAAAGGAAAGTTTAGGGAGAATGGAAAGGGATTTAAATGCCAGAGGAGTTTTTATTTGACCCTGAGCCAATGAAAATCTACTAGAGTTTACTCAGCAGGAGAGTGACATGGTGAGGGCTGCACTTTAGGAATATTACTTGGGAAAGATGGATTGTAAAGGAGAAAGACCTGAAGCAGGCACATTATGATAATATTCCAGTAGTCTAGACTAGGGTTAATGGGAGCCTGCATTATGGCTATTTTCCATGTGATTCATAAAGTTTAATTTAATATGAATAGTTTAACTATTCCTAGCTTTCATGCAATTCATCCTCATTAATTTAGGTATTATCTCTGAGTCATCAAAAATTCTTATTAGATTGTGATCCCCTGGAGATCAAGGACTATTGTTGTTGATGATGGTGTTGTTGTTGTTTTCTTTTTGCTTTCTTTGTATCCTCACCATTTCGTGCCATGCCTGGCGCAGAGCAAGCATCTAGATGGCTATTGACTTGGCAGGAACTACAATACATATGTTTGGGCATTGCAGAAGGAATGAGCAAACTCTAGATTCCTATTAAAAGTTTGCATTAGAAACAGAATTAAGTTAGAGAAAAGTATGCACATCCTTAATTAAAATAAACTAATTTTATCACATTTCAAACTTTCAGAATTGACAGAATAAGGTTCTAAAACTTGAGACCTGAATTTGGATATTTTAAGGCTGTCATAGAGCAACTATTGCCAAGGCTTACTGAAACAACCCAGCTCCATCAAATTATCAATATTTAAACAAAAGGAAAGGAGCAAATTTTTCAAGGCTGGGGAATACAGAGGTACTCAGGAATGTTAAAATTTCTATCACCTAGGAAGGACACAAGTAGGGAGAGAAGACAGAGAACAGTGGCAAAAAGGTAAATCAAAACTCAGGAAAGTGTCCCAAGTTCTGGAAATATAAATAAAGCATATATATAGCTG
Source organism: Dromiciops gliroides (assembly GCF_019393635.1). Lineage (NCBI taxonomy): Eukaryota > Metazoa > Chordata > Mammalia > Microbiotheria > Microbiotheriidae > Dromiciops > Dromiciops gliroides. The sequence goes on from NC_057862.1 coordinate 97,013,370, forward strand.
ACCACCAGTGCAGCTGTAGGGAACAGGAAAATAAAAATGTCTTTAGGAAAGCTGAATTTGCTTGAATTTGCCTCTTCCATAAAATAATGGGTACTTCTTAAAAGTTCAAAATCAAATGATTTATACCATTTTTTGGTCTAGATCTCTAATTTCATCAATGAGGGGAATATCTGGCATGGAAACTCTCTTTGCTGATGCATATTGGCAAACCAGCTATAACTTAAGAGTCTTAGAAAGTTGTCTTAGATAATAAGAGGTTAAGGGAGTTGTCGTTTTGTTGTTGTTGTTGCTTGTCCTTATTCTCAAAAAGGACCATGGCATTGGGGTGATGTCATGACTTGCACTGAATTGGATTTAAACGAGGCAGGGCTGTAAAGGGAGTTACCCATGATCACATAGCTACTATATGGCAGAAACAAGAAGAGGACAGAGATTTTCATGACTCAACTATGACATGTTGCCCCTTAAATTGCATTTTAGGATATTCTTTTTTTTGTTAATCACTTCAAGACCACAAGCTACCATTTTCTAATAACTCGTGAAAAGCTGAAAAGATACAAACTAGATGATCTCTGAGGTCTCCTCCAACTAAAAAAAATATGATCCTATGTTTCCAGCCAAGATAAAAATCTAAATTAAAGTGGAGGACTTAAGCTTCAACGAGTTGAAAAGTCTTTATTTTATATAGTATTTATGCTTTTTAAAGCCAGCTTGAAAATGTCTGAGTTTATGAGATGGATTTCACAATCTGGAATATCTTAAAGAAGGCTTTTTTTTCCAGTCCCTACAAGTTAAAGTTTTGACCTGGAAATTACAGAATTATAAACATTCTATAGCAAAGATCAAAAACCTATACTCATATAAGACCAATTAATATTTAGAAAGCTTCCTGCAGTTCCTTGTTGATGGTGGGTTTTAAATTTCCATAGTCATGATGATTTAGATGTTGTTTAGGCCTTTTTCTTGACTGGCATTTCCATTTCTGAAGCCATACTTAACTCTAAGCTGAGGGAAAGGGCAGTATTTCTGTTTTGTTTTTCCCCAAAAGGGGATGTAAAGTGAGAGAAAAGAGAAACCTTGTTTCTTATTAATTAATGATAGAAGGATGGAGTAGTGGATAAAGAGCCAAGGAAAAAGTGGGTTCAAGCCCTACTTTTCATTTATATTAGATATGTGATTCTAGGCAAGCCATTTGCCCTCTTAGACAACTCTTTAAGGTTATACTTGCCATTAAGTTGGAAATCTATATTTTTAAAAAGAGGTTCTTCAAGGCAGCTAGGTGGGTGCAATGGATAGAGCACTGGCCCTGGAGTCAGGAGGACCTAAGTTCAAATCTGACCTCAGACACTTGACACTTAAGTAGCTGTGTGACCCTGGGCAAGTCACTTAACCCCCATTGCCCCTTGCAAAAAATATAATTAATTAATTAATTAATTTTTTAAAAAGATAAGTTTTTTTAAAATAGGTTCTTCATAGAGAACTTCCCTTTTAATAAAAATAGGTGTCAGGGAGGGGAAAAACTAGCCCACTTTCAAATAAATTTACTATCCCCAGACCACTGAGGATATTTTTGTAGGGATTACAGATTTCCACAGAAGGAAGACATCCAATAACATATGTATATATATGCCTTTGCCCAGCATGGTTTAACTGTAACTTAATTTGATACACACAGGAGCATGAGGAAGAAAGCAAAAGAAAAGACAAAGAAGAAATACCCTGCTCAACTAGCACCCAGGGTATACCAGATTCTCTTCATTTCTCCTGATGTGAATAATGATAGCAATCAGTGAGGCAGCTGGGACAAGGATAAGACTATGTAGATCAGAGAGGTTTTGGCTTATGTATCAGTTTCTCACTTCTGATCTCATAAGCAGGGAGGTGCCTAATTAGAGAGGTTGCATAAAGCATGAAAGTTTCAAATGCTAAAGGTTTTAGGCCTAGATTTCAGAAAAACTTAAGGGGAGATTCAGGCAAAAGAATAGCCTATGGCAAGAAAAGATATAGAGGTTTGCTGGGCTGCCACACTTACCTGTCAACAAATGAGTCAATCAACCTTCTCCAAATTGAAAAAGCATTAAGGATCTTACTCCTTAACAAAGTGAAAAACTAGAGTCTTTCTAAAATTACATATTAGCTATGGTTAAAATATCATGGTACCTATACATGAGATAAATACAACAAAACCATGAAACAGAAAGTTAAGATTTTGGTTTTGATGAATGAGAAAAGCAAGCTTAAACAAGTATTGCCCACTAGGATAGAAATGTCTTTATTCTGCTAGTCTGAAATTAGAGTTAATATTTATTGCTTATCAAGGAACATTCATTATTGCTTAATTTTCTTAAGGAAAGAAAATGCTTTTCTTGAATACTTGAGATTTTATGTAAATATATAAGGGATAGGGTTGGGAACTGGACATGGGATTTCATTTATATAGGGAATTCTCACATAAGGAAATTTCCTCTACTAATACAAGCTGACACTTAATTCTAAAATGTAAATTACTAACCCTATAGTATTTGTGCATCAAATGGTTAAATTTTCTCTAAGAGAACATTAGATTTTCCTAAACTAGATCAAACTTAAAATGTTTCTATAACATAAGTGTCAGTTATAAAATGGCATTCTGATGGTCAATACTGCCACCCTATGGCAAATGCTGAGTTCTATCCCCCAGGAGATTTAAAATAGTGTTTGAAATGTTTTAAAAGTCCAAACAACTACAGCTTGGGTAAATCAATAGTTAAAATATTGAAAGAGTTAAAATATCTAATATTTCACATAAAATAGTAATAATACTACTTGGGTGATGAACATCTCATATAACATTTTGTAATATAAAACTAGAGATTATCTTGATGATGAAACTGAATTTTTAAAAATCATTATTCTCTACCTTCCTTATGAAGATTTTAATATATCTTTAAACAATAAGAAAAGAGACATTACATATAAAACAGAATATCAATTTAGTTGAGCAGTGTCCTGAGAGGTTAACACAACCAGCATGTATTGAAGGAGTATTGAACACAGGGCTTGCTAACTTCAAGGCTAGCAGACACTGTCTTGAACCTTAAAATATTAAAGTAAAATGGTATTTAAGGCCACAGTTATAATTTCTGAGAACCCACAAAATGCCAGGATGGATTCCATCAAGACCAATCTGTAATATCACTTTCTGCAGGAGGTCTCTCCATATCCCCAACTGCTAGAACCTTGCTCTGAACTTGCCTTCTACTTACCCGGCATATAGTTTGTATGTATCTAGTTATTTACATACTGTCTTCCTCATGAGACTATGAATTACTAAAGGGCAAGCAACTGTTTTCACCTTTCTTTGAATCCTCACTACTTATCATAGTGAGAAGTATATAGCAAGCTCTTAATATATATTTGTTAACTAATGCATATAAAGCAATGCTCAGCAAATGTAAAATGTTATATAAATGTTAGCTGTTTTTACTATAGTAACTAATTAAAGTCAAAAAATGGAAAGTATTGGCTGGCAAATTACAAAACTATAAGCTTTTGCCATCCAGCAAAATTTTAATGCCTAGAAAATCCATCATCAATTATAAACACCATGAAGAAAATAATTGATATGGCTTTGCAAAGAATCAAATATGGCTCATAACCTTCTATAGCAATGTTATTCCTACCAGATGAGGAAAATATAAATGTAAATTATCTTAAGTATAGAACTTACTTCTCATTCTGTCTTGACTAATATAATCACCATTATTTGGGGGGGGGAGCAATTGGGGTTAAGTGACTTGCCCAGGGTCACACAGCTAGTAAGTGTCAAGTGTCTGAGGCTGAATTTGAACTCAGGTCCTCCTGAATCCAAGGCCAGTGCTTTATCCACTGCACCACCAAGCTTCCTCCATCACCATTATATTCTATTTCAATCAAACAAGTTTTAGTTGACTCAACAAATGAATTCATTTTAGCTGCTATCAAGGGTCAATGTAGTAATATTAATTGAAATTTATGTAAGGCTTTAAGGTTCACAAAACACTTTATATGCATTATCCCATGTAAGTATGAAAAGCAATGTTGTAAAATAAGTTATACAGTCATTGTTATCCCTATTTTATACGTGACAAACTGAGGGTCCTAAAAGTGAAACACACAGGAGCATGAAGAAGAAAGCACAGAAAAAGTGCTCAACTAGCACCAAAAATTCAAGGGATTTGTTTCCACTCACGCAGTTAATAAATAAATGAGATTAAAACCCAAGTCATTCTGACTCCAAGTTTAGCACTCTATTCCCTACACCACATTGCCTCTCCAGGCACAAGTTTCAACTTAGATTAATTATTGCTTAACATTTTCATCACTGACCAGGATAATGGACTAGAGAAAATGCTTATTAAATCTGTAAAGCTTGAAGGGATATGAATGTCAAGACCTTAGAAGATATAATTAAAATCCAAAATGATGGCAGTAAAACAGAGATCAGAAAAAAAAAACCAAATGAAGTAAAATTCTTTCTTTTTAGAGAACAGACCACAGAGGAATTTCCTGCTAGAAATTATTTTATATATTTTGTATTTAATTTTTCTGTGTACATACCTTTCCATGCCCCATTTCTTTCCCTAACATAATGCAAGCTCCCCAAGGGCAGGGACTGTTTCATTTTCATCTTTTTATCACCTAGCACCTAGCAGATGCTCACTAAATGCCTACTGAATGAATGTGTCGCTCACAGGCCAGAAAAATAAATTAGAGATCATATTACATAATAAGCTTACACTAAGCTATAGCACCATAGTTTAAACATGTTGTTAATGGCACACCCAAGTAAAAATGAGACTGTAGGAATTATGAGATGATATTTTCTTAAAGGAGTCTAGCCAAACCCTTGCTAGATAATTATGCCCAGGACAAACTAAAGAGGGAAAAGGAAAATTTGAAAAGATGGGGTGGGGGGGACTGGGTGGTGCAGCAGATAAAGCACTGGCCCTGGATTCAGGAGGACCTCAGTTCAAATCCAGGCTTAGAGACTTGACATTTACTAGCTGTGTGACCCTGGGTAAGTCACTTAACCCTCACTGCCCCACCCAAAAAAAAAGATACAGCAGGAAAGTCACAATGGTGACTAAATTTTTAGAAAATAGGAAGAAAAAATGAGGGAAAAGTAACAGGTAAGAGACTAAAAAGTAATTTCATAAAAGCTTTCAAATGAAGGACACAAAGTATGGTGGTCATTTATTCTTCAATTCTATAGAATAAGAGGTCAAAATAATTTTTAACAAAAATCATTAAGGAGAACCATCTAGATAGTCTGATGTTCTTAAACCCTTGAAAAGTCCACCCTGGAAAACTATAAAATCACCTTCTCTGGGGACTTCACAAAAATAAAACAGTTTCTTATCTCTATGGGAAAATTTAAGTGTTCTCTCTGAAAGAAGAGAATTGCCCAAAACAGGGGGTTCTTAACCTTTTTTTTATCATAAACCTTTTTTGGCACTCTGAGGAAGCCTATGAATCCCTTCTCCAAATACTATTTTTAATGCAAAAAAATCATGATTATTAAGGATTAAATAGTTATTTAAAATATTTTTAAAACAAGTTCATGGACCCCAGGTTAAATACTCTTGATCTACATCATGTCTAACACATTATGCTGGTTCAACTAGTAGAACTTTCAGTTCATGTTCTCCTCCTATTCCCTGATATGGACAACTCTAAGAGGGCATGAGAAAACCATTCTCTCCAACAGGGGATATGTGCCAAGAGATGGTGAAATTACTGATCTCCTCAATTATAATAACAACAACAATAATAATAAACAAAACACTTTAAAATTTATAAAGTGGTTTGCCTACAGTATCTCATTTAGATTCTTTATTATCTCATAACAATGTTGTGATATAGGTGCTATATCTCCACTTTACAGATGAATAAGGGAAAGGAATAAGCATTCATACAGAACCTGCAATGTGCCAGGTACTGTGCTAAGCACTTTATAAATATTATCTCATTTGATCCTCCCAACAACCCTGTGAGGTTAAGTGCTGTTATTATCCTTATTTTACAATTGAGAAAACTGAGGCCAGCAGAGATTAAGTGACTTGTCCAAAGTCACAAAGCTAGTAAATATGTGAAATCACATTTGAATTCAGGTCTTCCTGACTCCAGGCCCAGCAATCTATCCACTGCACCACCTAGCAGTCTACTCTTAGTTATAATTGTACGCTAGATCGGGAATTTATTACTAAAGAAGTCAAGAAAAAAACATGATTAATATTAATTATTTTAAAATAAATAACTAAATGTAAATTCATTTTAATGGATATTACTATAGCACCTAGCTATATTTAAAATGAAGGCCAAAAGTAAGACTAAATGGTAATGAGGTATAGAACAAAAGGTATAGGAATATCCTGACAAGTCACTTAACCACTCTCTCTTTTTTCTTATTTGCAAAATGAGTCTAAACAGATAACTTACTATAAGTTCCCTTCTACCTCTAAATCTATAATAATATGTCATGACCAATATGGATGAAAGAAATTCCATTAAATTTTTAAATCTCACATTTTTAAATCTCACTCTTTAGTTATATGTTTGATGTTTTCATTATGTAATTTATGTCCTGTATGTGAGCATGAATAATGTATAGTATATGTGTAGTGCTTATATATACATATAAGTACAATATTAAATAGTCTGTATTAACTTTATTGATGATGTTTTATGTATTAACTTTTGAACTCTAATCCTCAGTGAACTTGGACAAGCCACGATCTATAAGAAACTATTTCCTTATCTGTAAATGTAAGATAATAATCCTTTCACTCCCTATCTCCCTGAATTTTTGACAAGGAAGTACATTGCAAGCCTAAAAAAAAAAAGTACCAACTATGTAAACGTAAAATTTGTTTATTTTTATGAAACATAGTCCATGTGAGAATCAGAACAGTTTAGCTAATTTCCATAAATAATACATCCTTGCTAGACTGGACTTTTGCCCTAGGAGGAAGCAGAGGAACATATAGACAAGAATAAAGTTAGATAGAATGATTTAAGAATTTATGAGAGTATTTTCAGATGCTAATGGGATTCTACTAATCTTTGTATTGGTCCTTATTTGATATATTCAGGGGTGATATATTCAAAAGGGCCTGAAGTATATGTAATCCTATCCTGGTATACTTGTAAATGACATTGGCCTTGAATATCATAAGACTTGAGTTCAAATCCCACCCCTCCCATTAAGGAGCTTCATGGGCGCCCAAGGTCAAGCCACTTGACCTGAACTGTTTCCTCACTTTTAAAATGAGTGGGTTGAACCAGATGATCTCCAAAATGACTTTTAACTAGACATCTCTTATCTTAGGATCCTTTATCTACCTCTCTTAAAATATCTATATAACCTAACCTGACTCAGGTAAGCTATAACCAATCCATAGTTATGGATGGAAACAATTCCCTACTGGTATTCTATTGAAGCTTATGAACCCCTTTTCCAAATACTGTTTTTAAATCCAAAAAATCATGAGATTATTAAGGATGAAATAGTTATTAAAATATTTTTTAAACAAGTTCATTTTTAAAAATAAGTTCATGGACCCCAGGTTAAAAACTCTTGGTCTACATCATATCTAATGCATTATACTGTAACAACTAGTGGATCATATTGAACTTTCAGTTCATTTTCTCCTCCTATGGCCCAACATGGACAATTCTTGTGAGAGGGCATGAGAAGACCATTGTCTCCAACAGGAGATATATGCTACCAGATGGTGAAAAGTACTGATCTCCTCAAACAGAACACTTTAAAAATTATAAAGTACTTTACCTACATTATCTCCTTTAGATCCTACATTATAATAATGTTGTGAAATAGGTGCCACATTAATATTAATCATCTTTTGGTTTTAACTTCTTTGGTAATAAATTCCCTATCATACAATTATAGCTAATAGTAGGCAACTAGGTGCTACAAGGGATAGATTGCTGGGCCTGGAGTCAGGAAGACTTGAATTCAATATATTGCAGGTTCACAAACAGGTGAAAACACATTTCTCCTTGTATCTTTTTGAGTGTAAATTAGTGTTCTACCAGTTATTCATATACTATTTTTTTTTGCAGGGCAATGAGGGTTAAGTGACTTCCCCAGGGTCACACAGCTAGTTAAGTGTCAAGTGTCTGAGGCTGAATTTGAACACAGGTCCTCCTGAATCCAAGGCCAGTGCTTTATCCACTGTGCCACCTAGCTGCCCCATACACTATTAATAAAAATTATCGTTAAGATTTCAATTGGCCAGGACTCGCTGAAATCCAGAACCAAATGAACTCATCAGGGCAATATAGTTTCAATGTAGTGCCTATCCATAGGCCAATATAATATCACACAAATATACAATGTGTGTAGCTATACTTATATAGTACTATATAAGTACTCCTAGTACTTATATTGTAGATTGCAATCCTTATACAACTTAGTAGATGGTCTTCAATAGCTGATATGGCCAACTATGTCATCAGCTTCAAGCCAAATTGTTGTTAGACTTCTTTGAATGTAGCTACACTGGTCATATGTCACATACAGAGGCCAGTACCACACTCTAATGCAGCTTGGTAAAAACTGATAGACTTCAATAGCCTTGAGATCTAATCTCTATGCCTCTGTGAAATATTGCAGTTGGATGTAAGTGAAGTTATGTAGATGCAACAAATGTTAAAGAGTAATAAAGCTATAAATCAAAGTAGAGAGAGAGAGAGGTAATGATTTATTCTGCCACTTGACTGTGAAGAGCCCAGTTCTCAAGGAGTACATTAAGTGAAAAAGCCCTCTTTATCATAAATTCTCCCTCTCATTTGACACTTACTGAGAACAAATTTGAGCCTAGATTTCCGTATCTCCTGATTCTTCCATCATCCAAAGTTTAAAAACTCTTATCCCTAAACTGACCAGCAACTTAAATTTCTGTCTCTGCTCTTAATTCCTTTCCCCAACATCTTTCCACTAATAACTTTGATTTTTACCCTATCTACTTGGACCCTGCATCTTTCTAAGGCTTAAGGATCTACTACTAAATAACACTAGGATTAGGATCAGGTACAAGGAAGGAAAAACCACCCTGCATACCAACAGTACTCCATTTCTCAATAGAATCATTCTTCCTTCCCATCCCTCTACAGAAAATGAATAAAAACAGAGACCACCAATAAAATGTTTTAATACTAAAGTTTATTAATAAAATGTTAATAATACAATAGTTTTTGCCGCTTAGGGAATATCAATATTTTAGGTACTCCTTTCAATTACTACAATCCAGAAAGCAGAAGCATCTAATGTTTATAAATACAATGTATGGTGAATACGTACTTCATTTAAATAAGGGAAAAGATACCCCTATAAGTAGAAAGTAGCAATTAACTAACATTCACATATAACATAACAATCTTAATAATCTATTATTTTAAATAATATTCTACCTGTAACATTTAAATAAAAGAATAAATCAAAATTAAAATTCATAATGTTTTCACAATGTCACAAGCCATGTTAATTATTCAGGTAAGAAAACTTATTTATTATAAAATATATGCCAAAATATCAGAGGAAAATATAATAGATACATATTGTTATAATCATATTATTATTTCTAAAGCAACATAGCAAAATCAGCTTTGCCATGTTTGCCCCCTAGCAAGTACATAATAGCAGCTAAATGAATTTAATTATTTTAGGCACTAGAGGCAAGGACAAAAATACCACAATGTAAAGAAATCAATAAAGGATGGCAGCATCTTAAGGTGAGAACTACATTACATACCAGAGGAAAACAAAATATATCAATGAACAATTGGGGGAGGGGGATGATGGCAAAAAAAAAAGAAACAAAATATGACAATTCATGAAGAATGTTATGAAATGCCTCCCTGTTTTCAACAAAATAATTAATGAGATACCATTTGTTCAAATGTGAAAAAGACCACTGTAGTGTGTGTGTATCAGTAGGTATTGTGCATGTATATGGAAAACACATTTATCATATCAATTTTGCTTTTTCAGTTATTTTTAAAAGAATCTTTCTAATGCAGGACTTGGTCTACATAAAAAAAGGGTATTTCACTTCCAAGACAAGACCAAAACTACAGGTAAATAATAATCAGAACTATTTTTGTTTTAAGGAAACCTATTAACATAGCAATTAACCTAAATATAAAATCTTAGAGATAAATTTGTATTTATTAAGAAATTCATCAGTGAAAAAGTAATTTTTATATTTTAAATAATTCATATCAATTTCAAGACAATGAGAAAATCTCTTCTATTCTTTCCATCATCCTCAATCTTTTCTTTAAAAGATGACATGAGTTTGAGTTAGGTAAGAGGTTTCATTAATTTTTAACAAGACTAAAATCATTGATCCTCCTAACTTTATCAATTCTAATGTCACAACAGTGAACTCATTAGTATAAGAATGAATCAACTGAAAGAAATATGCCATAAAAAGAATAGCATATAATTCTAGGCAGGTGCTTATAATAATTCTAACAGGAATCACATATTTTTTGTAATAGCTTATAAAAATAATGCCTTTGCTGATCATATTATTCAGAAAAGATTCTCCCTATTAATGGAATTCATATGTTGAATTATTTCTAGAAATCACTTGAGCTGCAAATACAACTCTGAAGGTAGATAATTCCTATTATTCATATCTTAAGATCTAAACCAGTGAATTAATCTCACTATTTTGGAAAATAATTTGGAACGTGAAAAAAGTAAATTATTTACAGCCTTTGAGCCAATGGTATGTACTATTGGAGCATATATATGTATGTAGATATGTATATATATACATACATATATATATACATACATATGAAAATGAGATGAGAGACAGAAGTAAAGTCATATATTATTTATACATTTATAATATATACCTGAGTATTCAAAATTCATAATATACCAAATATTCATAACTTCTTGTGGTAACAAATAAAAACTAGAAACAAAATGGGTCTTTATGTATTGGGGAATTAATAAGAAACAAGAGGCATGCGGAATTCAGGGGAAATGGGAAGACATATGAAAAGATGTAGAAAGCAGAACCAGGAGAACAAAACGTGCAATGACATAAAGAAAAACATTTAAAGGGGGCTAAATTCAGATTAAATGAAATTACTTAATATTCCAGGGCTCCAAGGCTCCAGGGAATAGATGATGAAACACCTCTTGTTAGACAGGTGGAAGACCACAGGAGCAGATTGGGTGAACATATTTTCATACATGGGCCCTGTATCAGATTGTTTTCCTTAACTATTTTTCTTTATTACAATTTGGAGATGATAAGATATTGAAAACTAATTGTACTATATAAAAGAAAAGTTATCAATAAAATATATTAAGTAAAAATGTTGAACTAAAATTATATTTAATATCTAAAACTAATGGTCTCTGCTCCTAGCTATTTACAAAATAATGATTTAGAAATTCTCCTCCAGCTTAGTTGTTAAGTTGTTTTTCAAAGAATCCACAAGAGGTCACTCTTGCTTAAGAAATATCCATAATCCAGTATCCACTATCTACTATCTATTAAATCAGGCATTCATTTTTAGAAATGAATTCTTTAAGTTATTTCCTATTAACTACTATCTTTTTATAGCTAAATTACCATCAAACATTTCAAAAACTTACCAAGGGATTGTTAAAGGGGAAAAAATGATCTTTTTCATTTTTATGAAGACTTAAAAAAAAAAAGATTAAGCAATAGGTTGGCAAATTAAATATTCTGAAGAATCATGGCAAATATATGAGAACCAGAAATCCAAACTAGGGTATTATATTTTAAAGAAAAAAAAGGAACAGATGTAGAATGCTCTTTTAGTCCAGTGGAAATGTTAATTGCTGCTTTAAAAACAATCACATCATACTACTTACCTTGCCAGCTATCATTGCAGACGCATAATTTTTCTCCTGTTAGATCACAGTAGCCATGATCTGGACTGCCGCAATTAGCTTTACAGTAAGGGATGTCACATGCTTCACCTTTCCAATACTTGTCACACTCACAATATACCCGACTTGGAATGGAAACACTGGTTGTGCATTTCCCGTGCCCAGAGCAATTGTTAGGACAGGAATTAATTCTATAAAATAAATAAATAAATGACAGCAAACATTCAAAGTCATGTTTTTAAAGCAGTGGTTAAGATTTTTCTGGAAAATTATCTTACGGAACATTTGAAAACCTTATTAATTGCTAGGTAAGGCATGGGCCACTACTTCAATCCTTTATCCTTTTATCACTTGTTATATAGGCAATACATACTATTTTAATTATATATTACTTTGTAATTATTTTGGTAATTTCAAGACAGCTCAAATGTCACCTTTTTAAGTACCCCAACTGCTAGTATTTTCTCCTTTAAGACTATCTTCTATTGGAGCAGCTAGGTGTCACAGTAGATAAAGCACTGGCCCTGGATTCAGGAAGACCTGAGTTCAAAACCAGCCTCAGACACTTGACACTTACTAGCTGTGTGACCCTGGACAAGTCATTTAACCCTCATTGCCCTGCAAAGAAAAAAAAAGACGATCTTCTATCTACTCTATGTGTATCTTTATACTTATTTATGTAAATGTCTACACATTAGAATGAAACTTTCTTTGGATCAGGAACCATTTTCACTATTTCTACCTAAAGGCCCTAGCACATAATAAGCATGTGACAAATACTTTGTAATCAAGAAAAATTATGCATCTATTTCTGCTTCCAAGATTGCAAAATTATGGGTAAGGACCACACATTCTAATCTATCTAATTCTCCTACTCCAATTTTCTCCTTTTCTATACACACATACACACCATGCCTAGAGTAGACAATAAATGTTTTTGTCATATTTTATAGAACAATTTCAACAAACTCAATTCAATAACTATTTTTTTTTCTTTCTTTTTTTTTTTTTTTTAGTGAGGCAATTGGGGTTAAGTGACTTGCCCAGGGTCACACAGATAGTAAGTGTTAAGTGTCTGAGGCCGGATTTGAACTCAGGTACTCCTGACTCCAGGGCTGGTGCTCTATCCACTGCGCCACCTAGCTGCCCCTCAATAACTATTTTTAAACACTTAGTATGTGCAATCCCCAATGTTAAATATAGGGGAAATAAAGAAAAAAGTCAAATAATTCTTCCCCTGAAGGAGATTTAATTCTACCACTCTACTGGTGGGATACAACACCTATATAGATAAGTAAACACAAGTTAACTAGAGGAAGGAAATAACTGGGGGATCATCAAAAGTTTCATAAACAAAATGGCACCTGAGCTTATTCTTGAAAAAAGATCTAAGTTCTGAGGGGTAGAAATAAGAAAATATAACATTCTAATCATCAAGGATAAGCCTGTGTGAAGACACAAAGATAAGAGTGTGTGTCAGATGTTTATGAAATAAGACAGATAAGGAAGGTATAATCCAGATTGTGAGTTTCTGAGAGCACTAGAGGGCCATTGAAAGTTTGGGGCCAGGGGCAGCTAGGTGGCACAGTGGATAGAGCACCGGCCCTGGAGTCAGGAGGACCTGAGTTCAAATCTGGCCTCAGACACTTAACACTTACTAGCTGTGTGACCCTGGGCAAGTCACTTAACCCCAATTGCCTCACTAAAAAAAAAGAAAAGAAAAAAAGAAAGTTTGGGGCCAGAGGAGTAAAATGGACATGTATCTTGGGAAGATTTTACCCCTATACATCTAAATTCATGTAATAAATTACATTATGTAAGAATTTTCATATTTACATTTTTATGAAGGTTAAGGGACAAAAAATGGTCAAAGGCAAGATCAAGACAAGGCCTACTGGTCAAGGCTCAGGATGGAAGAAAGTCCCTTAAGGGAATGTACCTAGCTATTTTTATGTTCAGAATGTAGGACTATGAAACATATTTAAGGGAAAACATTATGGGGAAGAGAATATAATCCTTTATCTTAGAAACTGATATGTGACCAAATACCTATACAAAAAAATACTAAGGAAAAATAGCCCCAAGTGTCCAGAGAAACATAGGATGATCAGTATCTGGGATGAACTTAGTATAAACTAGGAATGGGTTAAAGTCAATATGCAAATACAGTAAAATGGCTACCAAGACAATGGAGTTTAGATGCTAGTAAATCATGTGTGAAGCTTTATAAACTGCAACTGTACAAAAACTGAGCAGTATATCCAAGAGGGATGGCAGAGATAATTGGGAAAGAATAAGGAAAAATAAATTGTGATGATAGAAATACAATGCTCTGCATTCAGGTGATAGGAAAGCTAACTAGTTAGTATACAGAATTGGATCATTCCCACACCTTTTAGCTGGATTTATTTTGCTTTAATAAAGTACTTAGATTTGATTTTAAGTCACCCGGGGAACTAATATGAATAGCATTAGTGTTGGAAGAACTATAAATAGATACAATCTTTTCAGAGAAAAATCTGGCAATATAGTTTATTTAAAACTTTACAAGGAAGTTTTTTATTGGACCACTGAGACAAATATTTTATAAATATTATGCAGATATATAGAAGGGAATAATATACTTATTTTAATTATAGAAGAGACAAATTTTTATCTGTTTAACTATTAAGGATAACAAAGATCACATAATATTTTAATTCTGCAAAACAAAAAATACAGAACCAAAATAAAAGTCACAGATTGCAATGAGAGAAGCATGAGCTACCAGAAATGTATCTAATAATAGTATGGTTTCAAAAATCACTAACTGATGAAAAATTAAATAATTCATTTAATTTAAATAAGGTAGCATGGCAAATAGAGCCCTGGACCTGGAATCAAGTAGACCTGAGATCTAATCTGGCATTAAGACTACTAACTACTGACATTAAGACCTACTAACTGCTCAGGGTCACCTGAGAATGGGAATAATAACAATACCAACCTCACAGGACTGTTGTGAGGATCAAGCGAGATAATATTTATAAAGGGCTTAGCACAGTGTCTGGCATGTACTAAGTACTATACAAATGCTTGTTCCTTTCCCTAATCCCTTCTCCTCCCTGATTTCCCCATGGATTAATGTCCAAATGACATGAAGAAAATTTATGGAAAAAGAAACACAAATTAAAAAGAATTATTTGGAAAAAATGTTAAAACTCTCTAATAAGAAAAAATTAAAACAAATCTGAGGTGCCAAATTTCACACAGAAGATATGACAAAAGTGGTTAAAAGAATCCAGATTGCATGTTAGCAGGGATAGAAGGAAAACAGCATGAATTGTGGATAGAACTATAAATAGATATAATCTCTTTGGAATAAAATCTAGCAATAAACTGTACCATAAGAATTACAAAACTAGTCATACTCTTTGACCCAGTGATAAGGACTGTATTCTGAGAGTGCAACTAAAAATGAAAATTATACTTACCTGAACAAAAATATTTGTGGCCCTTCTATGTGCAACATCAAAAAGGTGAAAATAACTTTTATGTCCATATGTTGAATGGAATGACTAAACAAATTATGACATAACAATGTAAACAACTATTACTGTTACATTAAAAAGACAATATGTAGAATATGAACATAGAAAATGAGTCATACAAACCAAAGAAAAAGCAATTAGAAAAGCACATTATTGACAACTAAATAAGTAAAATGTTTTGTATGTATGTACATAGAGTACAGAAATTGGAAAGGAGCAGAATAAAATGTTTCATTAATGTCAGTCAACATTTATTGGATGCCTACTGTGTGCTAGAAAGTATGCTAAGTATATATTCTTTTATATGCAAAAACTTCTGGTTATATGGTTTCACAGATTATTTACAATTGTCCCTTTAATTTAATATTTGCTAAGAGTGCTATTAAGGTTTTCAAAAATATCAGAAATAAAATTTATCAAAATGGATTTTTATTCTTAATATCTTATATGATTTAATTGACCTGCTCCTGCTCAGGTGAATGAAATTTGTTAAGCACAAGGGCAGGATGAGATCTATTAATACTATCAGATCATCAGAGTACAAGAATGCTCCTGTTTCTGTACTAAATCATGATTAGAAAGAACTGCTGGCCTGGGTCAAGTTTATTATTATTATTCCTGGCTCAAGCTTTTCCAGTGGTATTTTATCTATCCCCGAGCCCTAGGGATGGGGACTAAGGCAGATGAAGAGGTTCCTTTCTGACCATCCTTGTAATGCTTGATTACATTTTCTGGCTACTACTCTGGTTGCCCAAGTCAGGCACAGAAAAAGCAGCCCTTTCCAACAGTGAGTTCTTGGCACTGATGCTCCAATGTTTCTTGGGTAGCCAGACCCAGGAAGGAGCCTTACTCTTTCCTCATAGTTTAATACTCTAGGAGCTTATTTTTGATAGGGAGAGCACTCCTTCCAAAAAGGCAGATGTCTACCTCTCTAAAAGGTAGATGTTCTTCAAGAGGTGCTGGGGCTAAAAAATGTCATCAAATGGCAGGCAATCTGGTAATATGCCTCTCAAATGTTGACTAGTTACATTCTAACAAGAGATACCCAGCTACCAAAGAGGCCATGCTCAAAGCCATTCTGGTTTGCCAGAACTCTACCGAACTCCTACTGCTGTCTTAGCTTTGAAAACCCGTGTTTCCTGGGGCAGCTAGGTGACGAAGTAGATAAAGCATCAGTCCTGGATTTAGGAGGACCTGAGTTCAAATCCAGACTCAGACACTTGACACTTACCAGCTGTGTGACCTTGGCCAAGTCACTTAACCCTCATTGCCCCACACAAAAAAAGAAAAGAAAAGAAAACTCATGTTTCTACAATGAGTCATCAGAAGGATTTTCAAATAAGGATCCTTATTCAAAGTTTGAAAATATTTATGCAGTTTCAACAGTAATTAATTTATTACTCTAACTTAGTAAGATCTGGTACAACACGATCTGTCTTAGTCCTCTGCCATAAATTATTTTGATTTTGTAGCCTTAGATTGGGATATTGACATGTTATTGGTATAATAATCCCCCC
Source organism: Dromiciops gliroides (assembly GCF_019393635.1). Lineage (NCBI taxonomy): Eukaryota > Metazoa > Chordata > Mammalia > Microbiotheria > Microbiotheriidae > Dromiciops > Dromiciops gliroides. Next base: position 97,030,343 of record NC_057862.1, read on the forward strand.
CAAAAAAAAAAAACAATCATCCTAAGTGACAAGAATAATTCTGAGTTTGAATGAAAATACTTACGAATAAAAAATGTTGAAACCAGTTAGGTTATACGCAGCATCACTGAAAAAGTGAAGCAGGGCATAGCCAGATGTAGTAACAACTTCAGGTACTGTTTCATTCCCCCGTACTTCAGGGACTATCAGGCCACTAAAAAGGGAACAAACAAAAGTGCCCATCATATCAATTATGCACATCATTTTAACACCCCCCTGAAAATGAAAAATTTACAAAGTAACTAGTTTAAAATAACCAAGCAAAAAGAGGGTCAATTCAGCATAGGTTATGTGAACACTGCCCAGATAAGCAACTATGCATCAGCTTAGTTCTGATGCCTTCTTTTTCTTGAACCACTGCCACCTGCTATTTGGGGATCTCAATGCCTTCTTCCATGCCACTACTATCCATCCACCAAAATGCAGATTTGTATAGCAAAGTTCCCTTCCCTCCCATATAAAAGTCATTAACAGTCATATCGCTGACACCACAAGACCTTACAGCATTACTCTTCCTGTTCTCAACTTCAGTTCAGCACAGGATTTGCAGTAAGACCTTGATTAAATGGTTCCAAGAACAATGAGCTCATTATCATATGAAGAAGCATTTTAAACATTTGAAGGGCTCTGATTATTAGAAATGTCTTTAAGTTCAGCCAAAATCTACCATATACTAATTAATGAGTTTTAGAGTTTCCATCTATCCTATTTCTACCCTCAAAGGGAAAAAAAAGTCCAATCTATTTTCCATTTGACAGACTTACAAATATTTGAAAATAGGTATGATATCCCTCCCTAAATCTTCTCTCCTCCAGGCTGTGCTTCTGACTCTCCATGCCTCCAGCAGGTACAGCACCTCACATACCTCTCCCATTAGAATGTAAACTTTTTGAGGGCAGACGCTGCCTTTGTTTTTGTATTTGTGTGTGTGTGTGTGTGTGTGTGTGTGTGTGTGTGTCCCTAGCATTTATCACAGTGCCTAGCACATAGCAAATGCTTTTAAAAATGTGTGTTGGGGGTAGTTAGGTCGCACAGTGGATAGAGCACCTGCCCTGGAGTCAGGAGGACCTGAGTTCAAATCCAGACCCAGATACTTAAGACTTACTAGCTGTGTGACCCTGGGCAAGTCATTAACCCCAATTGCCTCACACACACACACAAAAATGTGTGTTGCTTCTTCATAATCAGAAATAGTTGTTTCCTAATCTGAGGATTATGGTTCTATTGACAGGCTTTGTCCAACTGTTAGCATTGGGATCTCCAAAGCCTAGTATATGAAATAATATAAAGGGAATTTTTTTTTAACAAACTGAAAATAAAGCAGTGAAGAACAGTAGAACTATTTCCTAATTTTTAAAGATATGCTTATATGCCTTAAACTGTAGCAGTAGCCTCTTGCTATTTTGCTGATTTTAAGAAGTCAATATAAGGGGCAGCTAGGTGGCACAGTGGATAGAGCACTGGCCCTGGATTCAGGAGTACCTGAGTTCAAATCTGGCCTCAGACACTTGACACTTACTAGCTGTGTGACCCTGGGCCCTGGGCAAGTCACTTAACCCCTATTGCCCCGAAAAAAAAAAAAGTCAATTGTTTTCCCAAATTTTGTGTAATCTCCATTCAATGTTGATACAGTATTTTTAGACATGTACACAGCATGTTAAACACTTATAAATTTTTTTTAAAAACTAAAGTTATTGTAGTGATGTGAAACATTTCATTTTTGAAGTACTGATCACTTTACAATTTTGTTAGGTGGGGGATAGTGGAAAGGTAACCTATACATGTATCTATAGTTCTAAGACATGAAGGGGGGAAATATATTTTATCCCCCCAAAAAAATGTGTGTCACCTTGTCTTGGCCTTGGTAGAAGGCTAGTTCCTCTGGCGAAGAGGACAAGGTAGGGCAAGGCACAATAGGAAGCTTGAGTAGAAAAGAAGAGATTTGTAACAGTCCCTTTGTAAAGATTACCAAAGACTCAATCAAAGAAGAATAAAAGGACTTCGCTGTACCAGTGGAGGACACATTGTGATTTTATTGCTCTGATCTATACTTGTGATTTCACTGATGTAGAAACTTCCACTATCAGCTCAAGTTTTCACCCACTCTGTTGGTAATGTACAGTTTAAAGAAGATCTTTTATCTGGGGAAAAGTTAGAAGAGATAATCCTTCTTCTCAAAAGTAGCTATAAAAGTTATATCACAATGAAAGCTAGATCTTAGCTTTCTAGCTGCATCTCCTGTTTTGTGTGCTTTTTTCCCCCTGAGCACAGGTGACTGAAGAACAATCTTGAGCTGGATGTTCCTAGTCTAGGAAATAACCAAAGGTCTGTGGCCACTGAGAGGTCCAGGTTGCTGATTGCTCAGCAGGTAGCATGTCCTGCAGCTAAGCCGTTCTAAGAGAAAATAACCTTCAACAAAATGATAGCCACTAGTGTTCGGCAGGCCAAAACATTTGGACATTGAGTGAGATGCTGCTTGGACATTTTAGACTGAGGTGAAAATGAAACCTGTTCAATAATACCTCAGGTCTCCCAGGAGTCTTTCCTATCTCCTGAGAAAGTAAAATAGGAGTGATAAATTACTGTTTCAATATTTTTTAAAATATTTGTAAGTACATACCTATGAGTCTTTAGGGTTTTAAGCATTTATTTTGTGGTAGAGAAAATAAATAACTGTCCTATACTTGTTATCTACTACTGTGTACAGTGAGGCACTTCTTTAAAAAGGAACCTGCTAATCCCCTTAGAGCCTAAACAAAACCAAATCTAAGGTTTAAGAGATTTTTTCCCTGGGGATCCAAGATGATAATGAGGAAATAAAGTTTGATCCTCCCTCTTAGGCAGCAGGCTACCTCAGAACTGGAACATTGGTCTTACAACTCCATTCACATGATCTCCACTATGCTTCTGGACTCAAACTCGTATATGTCAATATCCTCTTGATAAAGAGTGCTACTTTATCATGCATGCTACCACATCTGTTTCTCTCAGATAATATATTCTCTTTAGCTAACAATATCTTTTATATCTATTTCTTTTTCTCCACTCTTAAAGATTACCCTAATTCAGTTCCTCATCACCTCTTGACTAGACTACTATAATCTCCTTCCAATTAGTCTTGCTGCCTCCAGTCTCTCTGCTGTCAAATCTATTCTCCATACAGCTGACAAATTGATATTCCTCAAATACAAGTCTGATTATGTCATATATCCTTGCCCAAGAATCTGCTTTATATAGCCTGCAAGATAAAATTAAAACTCTTTCTATTTGACATTTAAAACCATTCACACTATCTAAACTTTCAGCAAGCATTATATGTAAGAGGGATAAGTTAGAGGCATTCCCAATAAGATCACGGATGAAATAAGATGTCCATTGTCACCTCTATTATTCAATATTGTAGTAGAAATGTTAGCTTTAGCAATAAGAGAAGAAAAATAAAGTGAAGGAATTAGAATAGGCAAGGAAGAAACAAGACTATCACTCTGCAGATAATACGATGGTATTCTTAGAAAATCCTAGAGAATCAACTAAAAATCTACTTGAAATAATTAACAACTTTAGCAAAGTTGCGGGATATAAAATAAACCCACATAAATCATCAGCATTTCTATATATGACCAACAAAGCCCAGCAGCAAGAGATAGCAAGCCAAATTCCATTTAGGGGCAGCTAGGTGGTACAGTGGATAAAGCACTGGTCCTTCATTCAGGAAGACCTGAGTTCAAATCCAGCTTCAGACACTTGACACTTACAAGCTGTGTGACCCTAGGCAAGTCACTTAATCCTCATTGCCCTGCAAAAACAAAACAAAACAAAAGCAAGAGAAACTCCATTTAAAATAACTGTAGACAATATAAAATATTTCAGAGTCTACCTGCCAAGACAAACTCAGGAATTATATGAACACAATTACAAAACATTTTTTACACATATATAATCAGATCTAAATAACTGGGAAAATACCAATTGCTCATGGGTAGGTCAAGCTAATATAATAAAAATGACAATTCTACCTAAATAAATTTACTTATTCAGTGCCATACCAATCAAACTACCCAAAAATTATTTTATAGAGCTAGAAAAATAATAACAAAATTCATTTGGAAGAACAAAAGGTCAAGAATATCAAGAGAATTAATGAAAAATGCACAGGAATGTGGCCTAGCCATACCAAATCTAAAACTATATTATAAAGCAGCAGTCATAAAAATTATTTGGTACTGGCTGAGAAATAATAGTGGTAGAAAAATATTTCACAAATATAGTCCTGACCTATCTTTCTAAGTTTTCATTTTACTCACCCTTACACACTCCAAACTTTAACCAAACTGTCCTAATCCTGTTTCATTTGTTCCATCTCCTACCTACGTGGTTTTTCATAGACTGTTTATCCCTTTTGCCTCTTCCCTTCTTGCTTCTACCTCTTGGAATTCCTGGCTCTCATGAACTGTTATCTCCTATATTGAGGTGATTACTGTCCTCTCCAACCCATCAATTATTAGTGTTCTCACCACTTCATACCATTCACCTCCAAAATTAATTTGTATTGGGTGGCTAGGTGGTGCAGTGGATAAAGCACTGGCCCTGGATTCAGGAGGACCTGAGTTCAAATCCAGCCTCAGACACTTGACACTTACTAGCTGTGTGACCCTAGGCAAATCACTTAACCCTAATTGCCTCACCAAAAAAAAAAATTATTTGTATTTATTTTGCATATATTTGTACTAATTTATCTGGTTTACATATTATTGCTGCCTTCCCTCCTCTATATATCAGAGGAAGGATTTGAATCCAGGTCTTCTTGGCTCCAAGCCCATTTCTTTATCAACTATACCACACTGCCATAAGTAATGAAGATTGATTTACAGTTTAATCTGTAAACACCCCCAGATAGCCTGGCTTAAAAGATTCTCACATAGAGATTCCTGCGGGTTGGCTTTCCTTTTGCTGTTTGATGGAATGTTACAAGTGGTATCTTCTAAAATTTCTGCTCTACAAGGTTTGAGCTTCCATAGTAAGCTAGTATTATCCTTGGCTTACATGAACCTCCATTTAACAAGTAGATAGATTATTGTTGACTGACATGGTTTCTGGGTACTTTTGGTCCTCCAAATTATAGTAACTTCTTCAGGAATTATTTCTCTAAACAACTATAATCAAGTTATACAAACATAGGTATGTGTGTATAAAGATCTAGAAATGTGATTGTACTGTTATATGGAAATTCCAGTGAGAAAAATTCATTCCACCAATGCAAAGTGGCAACTGTTGAGAAATTTATAATCTAAGAGAATTGCCAATGACTTAGAAATTAAATGGCTTGCCCAGGATCATACAAATTTAATGTCAGAGAGGAATGAAGCAAAGTCTTCTTTGTGAAGGGCTTTTTTTGTTTTGTTTTGTTTTGGGTTTTTTTGGTGGGACAATGGGGGTTAAGTGACTTGCCAAGGGTCACACAGCTAGTAAGTGTTAAGTGTCTGGGGCCGGATTTGAACTCATGTCCTCCTGAATCCAGGGCCAGTGCTTTATCCACTGTACCACCTAGCTGCCCCGAAGCTAAGTCTCCTTAACCCCAAGAAGATATGTCGAGCAAAAATTTACAGAATTTGGTATTAAAGTTCTCAATTTCAATGCAAAGAAATAATACACAGTGGTCCAAGGTGTTATGAAGTATGCCTACAAATATGATTTTTAAAAACAAGTAAAGCACATAATCCCCTAGCATGGCAATAAAATTCCTCCAATGATACCATCATTACACAAAAGTTTTTTGAAACTGTCTTTTGGAATTGCCACCAGAGAAACAAACACCGAAAGTGAAGTTTGATTAATAAGATTCAGCCACATAATTGTTTTTGGTCAAAATTAAGCTACAGATTCATAAGATTCTGAGTAAGTCTTGAGGGCAAGGAAACTCTCCCCTTCATTTTCAAAGATAAAGACACTGAGATACACAAAGTTTAACTGACATTCCCAAGGTCATGCAAATTAAGTCAGAGGAACATAACTGTATATATGTAACATAACTGATTTTCTTGCATACTTTATAAACTGAATCAGAATTGAGGCATTCCTTTGAATAAGTTTTAGGTCTCCAAATGTGACAATTCTGAAATACAATATTCATTGTATGCATGTTATGACACATTTTACGAAAATTAGTCCCCCTTATTTATCATCACAGCACATATTACTAGGAAACTTAAAGAATACTGGTGTCATAAACAAGGGGAAAAAAGCCAGGAAAGGATGCAATTGAGAACAGGATAGAAAAAGATGAGTTTTGCACACTGAGTACGAAGAATACATGAGTCATGCATTTAATATAATAAAAGCTATAAGAATAGCCAACCATTCTGGAAAGAAATATGGATTTATGTGAAGAAAGTGGCTAAAATGTCTATATACATTGACCCAGAGATTCCATTACTAGACATATACCAGAAAAAGGTCAATAAAAAAAGAAAGCCCCACAAATATCAAGATATTTAAAGGAACAATTTTGTGGTAGTAAATATGTGGAAACAAAGTAGATGCCCAACAACTGGGGAATGACTAAACAACCTTTGTCCATGAATGTAATTGAATATTATTTTCATGCTATAAGAAATGATTAATATAATTAATACAGAAACGTATGAGATTCATATGAGATGATGTAAAGTGAAGTAAACAGAAGCTGGAAAACAATATACACAATAACTATAAAAATGTAAACTGAACAAACAAATAAAAAACAAAACAGAATGTGATTCCTGCAAAGCTATAATGACCAAGTTTGGCCCCAAAATAGAGATCTGAAAAGACAACTTCTCCATTTCTTGGCAGAAGTGGGAGTGCATATAACATCAAACTTCTATAATATGGTGGTGGCTATTTTGCTGAACTTTTTTTCTTCCTTTTAAAAATCTTTATTATTGGGGCAGCTAGGTGACACAATGGAAAAAGCACCGACCCTGGATTCAGGAGGATCTGAGTTCAAATCCGACCTCAGATACTTGACACTTACTAGCTGTGTGACCCTGGGCAAGTCACTTAACCCTCATTGTCCACCACCACCACCCCAAAAAAAAAGGAAAAAAATCTTTATTATTAGAAATGGCTCTCTGGAAGAAGTGACAAGTGATATAAAATATATAGAGGAAAATGTAGGATCCACAAAAAACAAAAAAATCAATAAAATATGTTTGAAAATATGAGCCTAGCAATCCTAGTCAACAGTCATATTTATCAAAATTCAGAAATCAAAATTAACAATACATACTATACTTCATAGTCAAATGGTTTTCTATGTGTTCCTTCCTTCTGCATATTTACCAAGTAAGAATTTTTCTATTAACAAGTACTGGGGCAGCTAGGTGGCGCAGTGGATAGAGCACCGGCCCTGGAGTTAGGAGTACCTGGGTTCAAATCCGGCCTCAGACACTTAACATTTACTAGCTGTGTGACCCTGGGCAAGTCACTTAACCCCAATTGCCTCACTTAAAAAAAAACAAACAAAAAAAACAAAAAAAAAAACCAAGTACTATATATACTATATGGGAGAAGGTAAATCTTTTATACCCTATTTTATAATTATGTTGCAATTTTATAATTATGAGTACTAGTACTAATTACAACTAAGATTTGTGCAGCACTTTAAGGTTTAAAAGGTGTTTTATATACATCGACTCATTCTAGGTGCTATTATTAATACTATTCCCATTTTAGAGATAAGGAAACGGGTTGTTACTTGTCTAGGATCTCACTGCTACTAAGCATCTGAGGCAACATTTGAACTCAGGTCTCCCAGACTCCAAAGTCTAATTATTTATCTACTATACCAAGCTGATCCATTCCATCAATTTGTGCTAAAGCAGTGAGACACCTCGAGGGAGAGAGCCTTAGTCCCTAGTGCTTAAGTTCAGTGCTTGGAACTTAATGTGAACTTAATAAATATTTATTATTGACTGAAGACAATACAGTAATTCTATTTTATCCCTCAATGTTTCATGACTTAAGAACTATTGCTTATATTATTAAATATAAAGTCAAATTCTACAGTAGTAATATGGGAATATAATATACCTATTTTATGGAATTTAAATGTCAAGAATTCTATTTAATTATTTTGGGCATATGCTTGTACAATTATAACCAAGCTGAATTTTTATAGTTTATTGTTCAATTTATAGACATGAAAGAGTAACATCATTACTCACCTAAGCACAGCTATTAAAGGTGCATATATTGAATCTCCATCATAAACATACATATGGTCCCAACTACATTCCGTAGCAAAATGGTTGAATCTTAATCTTAGGACTGCATTTGGACTAGAAAAAAAATAAATTAGTTCAGAATTAATTGGCTCAGTAAATAAATAGTATAGTTAGAAGAGCTGTAACAATATAAAATATATAGCTATTGCCCCAAATGACTAAATTCAGATGAAATGCTATATTGTGAACAAATTTAAAGATAACTATTGTAATCACTTAATCCATGTGAAAATGAAATTTTTGAATAGTTTTTGATTCCATAAGATAATACTTTTCAAAATTACTTTTCAGATAAATACAATTAAAATTATTTTTTATTCATTACTTGTCCATAATTATATAATAGTCTTATTTCTAAAGCTTCCCTTTCTTAAAATAATAGGAAAAATAATAACCATTTTCTTAAAAATTAAGTAAGAAGGCATGGCAGTTAATGCTTTTTACTGTTCACTGGCACGAACTTCAAAAAAACCAGGAAGTGGCTCCAATAACTATACAATTAATACAAGAACATAATTAAATTTAACCACTGATTTTAAAAGATTTCTAAAATTACAACAAATAAATATATTCAAAAATTTAAGATGTTATAAGTTTCTATAGAATTTTTTCATTGGAGAGATGTCACAAGGACTTGGCAAATTTTAGTGTCAATATTCAACCTGATGTGCCATTTGATAAATTAATGAACTGAGGCATAAACATACCAAAAAGAATTCACAAAAAAATTAAGTAGTATCCCTTAAATCTTAAAATACTATTGGAACAAGTTTCTAGTAGTCATTATTTCACACAGACAAAGTTCTAAAATAAAAAGTTCAAGAAAGACAACTAAATTCAGAGAGAAGGAAGTTAGAAATGTCAGAAGTTAGAAAAGTTAGATCCCTAACCTCTGACAATAACACCAAAAGGAGAAATATTCTCCTCAAAAATGCATCTTGGTTCCACTGTACCATTGTCAGAGATGGAATGCTGAACTTTTTGTCATGGCAAAGAAGTGGAAATAAAATGGGTGCTCATATATTGGGAAATTGTTGAGTAAATGTTAATCTAATTAAATTTTATTGCATCATAAGAAATTATTAATATGACAGATTGAGAATATGAAAAGACTTATATAAACTGATTAAAAGTAAAACAGTGGGCGGCTAGGTGGCACAGTGGATAAAGCACCAGCCCTGGATTCAGGAGTACCTGAGTTCAAATCCAGCCTCAGACACTTGACACTTACTAGCTATGTGACCCTAGGCAAGTCACTTAACCCTCATTGCCCCACCCCACCCCCAAAAAAAAGAATGAAACAGAAAGGACTAAGAAAATAATTTTCATGATAACCAAAAAAAAAGGTAAAACAAATCTCAAAGATCTCAAAACTTCAATAAAAGTAGCAACCAATTATGACTTCAAGAGACTCATGGTAAAGCATATTTTGCATCTCTTAGTAAAGAGATGATGGATTAGAGGTACCTAACCAACCTTCATTCTGAGGGCCTATATCTTGATATTTTAGTGAGAGATCTTTTATTTAGGGGATGGTAGGATGGTGGACAATGATATATAAGAAAAAGTATTGAGAACACAAATAAAAGTTTTAAAGTGAATTTTTTTTACCTAATACTTTTGAAAAATGCCTGTTTTCCAAAAACATTATTTTGTTCCTGTAAAATCAACTAATGAACTGGACCACAGAAATCACTATTAAATAAATATATAGAATCATTTTAACTATAACTGATTGTTCGCATCAGTGTGTTATTTTAAGTTTATAATAAATATTTAATAAAAACATCTGAAAGAATAAAAAAATGCTGAACTGAAGAGGCCAGTGATTTAATCCAGAATGACATTTTTATATCCTTTAATTTTTTTTAATCCATGAAGCACCACAATAAAATCTTTTAAACAACTCAAGAACTAGTCTTCCACCACTAAACTCCATAGCAAGAATATTCAAAATATGGAATAAGACATAGAAATACAACACATGAATTAATCTATCCTTTACTATTAAAAACCAGATGCAATAATGGCAGCATGCTAAATGAAAGAGTATTATAAATATGACATTCCTAAAGATGAGAACTGTCAGAATTTGAATCAGAATTAGACATTTTATTTGTGTAGTCCTTACACTATGACATTTTAATGGTGATCTTTTCACTTATTTTACATTTATCATCTAACAATATAACAAGTCTACAACTCAATGCATACTTACTAGCCTTCAATTAGCCATGTACATTTAGTTTTATATTTGTAGTTAATTGGTCCATCTGTTAAATATCCAGAGGGCTCTGTTAACCTAGAAGAGAAAATAAAATCATAAAACTATGAAGCAGGCTTAAAAGTGTTTTGAGTAAATATTATAGCATAATACATTTATCCACCAAGAGAAAAAAAATGTTATAACACTTAACCCATAATTAAAAAGTAAATATTCATCAACAGACTCTGAAGGCAGGCACTACTCAGTTTTTGTCTTTGTATCCCCAATGCACAGAAAGTGGCATACAGTAGGTATATAATAAATGGTTGTTGATTGGTTTGGTTATCAGTTTTTGTTTTTATCTGTTATTTGTGAGAAGTATGCCACAGAAAAGAGCAAGTCAGCCTTTGAATCTGGAAAACTTGGGTTCAAATTCTGACTCTGACACATGGTAGCTGGGAGACCCTGAACTAGTCACTTAATATCTTGATACCCTAGGCAATTATAACTATAAACTATAAATGAATTACTTAACTGCATCAGTAGAGATAGTTACCATACCAGGGTATTCCTCATATCAATTAAATCATAGTTTCAGGTCATATAAATCATTTATTTGTCATAATTCTTCTTTCACCAGCATTTATAATACAAATTTTCACCAATTTCTGATACAAATGTGATAAATTTGAAGACCAGTAGAATCATTCTTCAATATCTTTCTCTTAAACCTCAATATAATCACCTCCATTAAGGTTATTATATTAAGTATTTTCTTAATACATCTCTTGCAATTTAAGAATATGAATAATTTCTTGTTCCATCCTTTATAAGAAAAATACCATTTAATAAGTACAGCATTTAATCTCTGTATCATCTTCTTAAACATCATTAGTAAAAAAGTAGGACTGTAGTACAATGAGCTACAAACCTAGAGTCAGTCAAAAAACATCTAAACAGATACTGTGCTAAGGGATAGAAATACAAAGTAAGACAGAAAAAAAATTAATTAAAAAAAGTCTCTGCCCTGCAAGGAACTGACATTCTAAATAGGGGGACATCATGCAAAAAACTATATACAAACAAGACACAGACAAGAATTATAATAAAAGATAACCCACAGAGGGAAGGCATTCTAATTAAGGGGGAATAGGATAGGCTTCCTGTAGAAGTCAAGATTGTAACTGGGACTTGACGGGAAGTCAGGAGATAGAAATGAGGATTGACAGCATTCCAGGCAAGGGGAATATCCAATAAAAATACTAGTCAGGAAATGTAGTGTCTTGTGCAAGGACAGCAAGGAAGCCAATGCCACTGGATCATAAAATATGTGAAATGGAGTAAGCCATAAGAAAACCAAAAAGGCAGAGAGGAGAAAGTTATGAATGACCTTGAATACCAAACAGAGAATTTTATATTTGATAATGGTGGTGACAGAGAGCCACTGGAGTTTGAATATGGAGGTGTCATGGTCAGAACAGTGCTCAGGGAAGATCACTTTGGTAGCTAAATAAAGGATAGACTGGAGTGGGAAGAGACTTGAAAAAAGGAGAACAACCAGAAGGCTCTTGCAGTAGTCCAGGCATAAGGTGATGAGGGTCTGCCCCAAGATGGTCATGGCAATGTCAGAAGAGATCTGAATTAAAATGCCACCTCAGAAACTAGCTCTATAACATGGAGAAGTCTTAAGCTATCTGAACCCCAGTTTTCAAATCTATAAAATAAGGATAATAGTAATTGTTTAATAAAGATAATAACTTTAGTAAATACAATATCAGGTTATTATAAAGGTCAAGTAAATGTTTTGAAAAGTTTAGAGCATGACATGTAAGTCAGTTCTTAATGTTATAATCAATAACGATTCAGGGGATATCTTGATTTATTGGGAAAATAATTATTATAATTATTTCTAATTACCATGTAAGTAACTAAAGCTTATTGTTTTTATACATATACCAGATGATAAATCATACTTAGAAAATACAAAATAGTTAATTTTTATTCTTATTAATTTTATATGAGGAAGAAATATGAAGCTGCTTACTTTTATGGCAGGAATTCACATTAAGGTAATAGATTTAGCACTCAAAAGGACATTAAAGGCCATGAAGTCCAGCTACTTCATTTTAGAGATGAGAGAACTGAAACCCCAAAAGGTAAAGTGACCTGCCCAAAGTGACACAGGTAAGCAGCTGAACTAGGTTTTGAGCAACCACAAAGTGTCAGCAGAGCTGTACTTTTAATGGCAACTTTTCAGAGATTTGTAAATGTTACTTAAATCTGGATATGCTTAACCATATAAATTTGTATCATTTCTTTGACAAAATTGTCATTTCAAAAGACTACACCTCAAAATTAAAAATCACATTCTCAACTGTGAGGCTTTTGTGGTAGAGGATGGAGAGTACGTTCAGGAATCTTTGATTATTAGACTACAGGATCTCTCCTGTAGTGTGGAAGTACTTTAGCCCCTTGCTGGAATGGCAAAGTAGCTGTAGCCTGGCCCCTGGGCCCTGGCTGTCATGTTATGGTGAAGACAAATGGCAACTGATTTTGAAAGAAATACCCTAACTGTGGTCTCTAAGAGAACTGAGGAGAAAGGGATCTGCCATTCCCCTTTGGGAACCTTTCTTCATTGCACACTCTCTCCATTGGCCCTACAGGAGAGTGAACATCTGTCCTCATCCCTCTTCCAGTGGCAATGCTGGCTACAAGCACAGATACAGGAATGTGTACTTGCCTGCTCAAACCTGAAACCCCTGAAATGGACAACTTTATGGTTGATAATTGCCTTTTAAATTTTACTCAGTAAAAATTAGTTTAACCAAAATATTCTGCTTGAATTATACCTTGTCCTGCCTCAAATCATGACCACAATTTAAAAGAAACAATATTAAAGGATGTCAATGTGAGTCATGCTTAGGTCAATCAAGAACAATGAAAAATATTTCCTCTTTCCAGGCAATGGAGAAAACATGAATACTTTCTTAGATATCAGCTTACCTATGATAAATACTTAAAGATCTTCAAAGTCTCTTTTCTGGTGTTATAATATATTTTATTCCTTTTGATTTCTGATAACCATTCTGGATAACTTGGGGTGTCAATATTTAATTCAGCAATCATCTTTGTTACTTAGTTTTAATCTCTCTTGTCATTTAAATCACTCCCAATCTATTAGATGTTACTCCTTCATTCAAGATCATTAAAAACTACACAATTTATACAGAACCTAGTCTTGTTTCTGTTCTTGATATTCCTAACCTCAACTTTATAGGACATCAATAAATAGGCTAGGTTTCAGGTTTGGGCAACTGTTTCTTCTGCTTTGTTTCCTTTCCTAAACACAGGCCAATGTGCAGCTAGGTGGTGCAGTGGGTAGAGCACTAGCCCTGAAGTTGAGAGGACTCGAGTTCAAATCTCATCACAGACACTTACTAGCTGTATGATTTCCAGTCATCCTGATCCATATCTTGCCACTGGACCCAGATAGTTTTGGAGGAGAGAGTGAGGTTAATGACCTCGCACAACCCTCCCTCACTTAAATGCAATTCAGTACAAGTCATGACATTACCTCCTGATGTCATGGTCCTCTTTGGGAATGAAGGACAACAACAAACACAAGCCAGTGACAAGAGATCCTGAAAAACTTTCCAACCTGTATAGAACTACTGCCAGTTAAACAAAAGGAGGGCACGAAAGAAGCAATCATCACTACCAGATAACCTATAATTAGTCAACTAAAGAAAGATTAAGACATATTTCAACTGTGCAAGAGATCTGGATCTTGTGAGCTATTCAGATAATACAGATCCCAAGGTAAACAAGAAATTTCCTAAGTATTAGTCCAGCAGTCCATCTAAGCATCTTTGCTTTCCTCAGGGAAGATAATGAGTATAACAGGCTATTTGATATGATTTACATGTTCTGTATTGATTAATGTGTGCCCTTGAGTTCTTTTCTGTCTTAAACATTTTCTGTGCTGGAGGAAACAAACAGTTGTTTATACCTGATATCTGTTATTATAAATTGGATACTTTTTTAGAAAGGAGCATATTACCAAAATCTTGAGGAGATCCTAAACATGAGCCGTAACTAAACTTTACTTTAGAGATTTTCCTGGAATTTTACTCTACAGTGGGACAGAGAGATGATAAACATGATCCCCTCAGAAATAAACCAACCTCTTTTAATGCAGAACAGAGGGTTTTGAAGAAAGAACTTGCTAGGTTATGCATGAAACCAAGCTGTATCATATCCCAGTCTCCCTATAAACTTCATGAATCACATGAGCTAAGAGGCTGGGGGTTGATGGGGACTGGGGAGAAGAGGATAATATGATAAAGATAAGTGGATAAGAGAAATGTGAACAGTTTAACTATATTGAGTTCCTTATAATTATTCTTTCATGTTTATCTTTTTATGCTTCTCTTGAGTCTTCTGTTTGAATGTCAAATTGTCTCATTAACTCTGATCTTTTAATCAAGATTGCTTGCAAGTCTTCTGTCCCATTAAATATTCACTTTTTCATTTGAAGGGATTACTCATTTTTTCTGGGTAGGTTATTCTTGATTGTAATCCTAGATCCTTTACCTTCCAGAAAGTTAACATTTTCTTTGAGGCTTTGCTTGTAGCTGCTTTCATATTCTTGTCTTCTCCTAAGTTTATGTCCTGGTCTTCCTTGCTAAAGTATTAGCTTTTTTGGTCAATTTCTGTTGTTGTTTGCTCATTTTCCCAGCCTATTTCTTCACTTTGACCTCCATGTTAAAGTTGGGCTCTGTTTAGCTTGGGGTATTATGCACTATCCTGAGCTTCAGGCTTTTTCATGCTGCTGTTTTCAGAGCTAGTTTTGAGAATTTGGAAGTTTTCAGTGCTTCCAAGGTGGTATGATCTTGGGAGAGGTACTATCCTGTGAGAGATCACTGCTCTCCTGGTCTATACTACAGTCTTTACTCAGGAAGGACTCCTTCTCTCATGAAGCTACAAGTGCAAGCACCCCTCTTGACCTCAGAACTGTAATTAAGGACCCTTCTCCCTTGTGCCTGACCATCAGTGCTCCTCCTTCCCCTAGAACTCCAACCCAGAACTGCTTATGGGCAATAAAGTTGCCAATCGGCCCCAGCTACATAGGGTCCTTCATAATCTCTTTCTGAGCAGTTGTCTGACTCCCTTTATATCTCTGGACTGAGAGTTACCAAAGCTGCTGCCACTGTTACCACTGTGACTGCCTCCAAGGCCCACCACTGGTGCTTCTGCCATGTAGGGCTGTGTCTACTTTGGTGTTACAGACGGCTCCTGCAGACCTCCTACGCTGGAAAAAATGGCTCTTTTTAACCTTTTGTTGGCTCTAGTACTGCAAAATTTTATTTGAGGTATTATTTTAAGTTGTTTAGAGGCGAATGTTGGGAGGCTTCAGCTTTGTCTTTCAGTCTGGACTCTGCCATATTGAAGAAGTCCATAAAAACCAAGTACGGAGAGGCCAGAAATTGAAGTTCATATTTGAGCTATAAGGTTTAAAGACCTGATTTGAAGGTCAGAATGCAATCTTGCCAAGTTTCTGAGGTAAGGTTTGGGACATTAATTAGTATGGATTGGGGTCCAGAGTTCTAGAGGAGTTATATTTGGGTAAACAATACTATCACTTTACCTCAAGAGTCTGATCTCAGAATATTGTATACCACTTTGGTGAATAGTTCAAGAGAAATTCTTTGGTTTACCAGGTATGATGGCAGCTTATGCAGAAGAAGATTCTGTATCAGCAATATCAATGAAAGTTTAAAACAAAGAAAAACTTGAGTGTATGCTCCTGTAAGGAGGATTCATGATTCTTAGCCCTTAGGTATTGATACTCTAGACTCACTAACCGAGCGTGCCACTGTAAATGCACTAATGAAGGGCTTGGTTGAAAGTGGATTTATAATGCATGGCAAAGACTAATGTGAGGAAATGAATCTACTTTGAATTTATGAAGGAATTGATAAAACTCAAGGGGTTGAAAAAGGTCTTTTAAAATCAATTATGTTACTTCTCCTGCACTCCTCCTTTCCTTCCCTCTCTTCCACCCTCACATGGCATCATGGATGGTCCATAGAAAATGCGTTTTAAACAGAAAGACTATATGAAGATGGTTTCCATTGCCCCTTTTGACTAAAATAGATTGTTGCTGTCTACAGTAAGAAAGCATCTGCTCATTATAGGCTACATAACTTTTTTCATCAACACCCCATAGCAATCTCCAAGGAGCTTCTGGTAGCCAGAGGGAAGGGACTATTGAAGGAAGAGCATGGTGAGGTACTGTTAAAAGCCTCTGGCTTTAAAAGGAAGGCATTACATCATATTTCTACATGAGTATTCCTAAAGCCAAAATTAGTGGCTAGTTAAGCAAAGATTTTTTAAAATTTCTTTCAGCAAGCTGAGAAGGACAAGAAAAGAGAAGATAGGTAAATGTCTGTCCTTCCTTAGACCAATGTAACTCTCTCCCTTACTCTGCACTCTTAAAATGATAGTTTGGTTAGGGGACCCAGAAAGCTAGAAACTAAAAGGTAACTCTTGTTGCTTGACCCAGGATATATGTCCTTGTCCAAATTCATTAGTTCAGTGGGAATATCTGCCATGTTTTCCACCCTTTAGATACTGAATTAGAGATGAAAAAGTGGAAACCTCAGATTCTTTGTATGTATTTTCCTCTCTGTGGGAGGATGTAGGCATTAGTTATACTATTAAATGTAAATTTGTTAACTTGAAATTAGCAATGGGTCCCCTCTCACAACTGCTATATCCTGTTGTTTAAATCCTAAATTTATAACAGGGCTTGACTTAATTGACCTTGTTTTGAGCAAACAAGAAAAAAAAGAATTCCATTATAAAAACCTATTATGGTGACAGGGACACTAGAGGCACAAAGAGAGAAGAGAATGACTCCAAAACATCTAAGCAAAGCCTTGAAGGAAAAAACAGATTGGACATAAATTCAACTATAATGCTGAAAGAGATTAAATGTTTAATTTTTTAAATAAATGAAATAAGAATACTAGGAGAAAAGTTGGAACATAAAATGAAGCTATGAAAGAAAGACTAGGAAAGGGAACTAACAATTTGACACAAGAGGCACAAAATCTTGTCCAAATGATGAATTTACTAAAAGTCAGAATTGGCCAAACAAAAGCCAATGCCCCTATGAGATGACAAAAATATTAAAACAAATTCAAGGGGCAGCTAGGTGGCGCAGTGGATAGAGCACCAGCCCTGGAGTCAGGAGGACCTGAGTTCAAATCCGGCCTCAGACACTTAACACTAGCTGTGTGACCCTGGGCAAGTCACTTAACCCCAATTGCCTCACTAAAAAAAAAAAAAATTCAAAAAATTATAAAAATAGAAGGAAACATAGAATCTCATAGCAAAAACAACTGACTTGGAAAACAGATGGAAGAAAAATATAGATCTCTTACAACTGGGGAAAAAGTAGAAACAAAAAAGAATTTATGTGAACCCCTAGAAGAAACCTCAAAATAATAACTTGAAGGAACATTATAGCCAAAATTCAGAGCTTCCAGGTCAAAAAAAAGCTAACACAAGCAACCAGAGGGAAAAAAAAGAAATCAAGTACTAAGAGACAATAGTCAGAACCACATGTGATTTAGTGGCTACCACTATGAAAGAACAGAGAGCTTAGGATACAATATTCCAGGAGAAAAATTATATAGGATTATATCCAAGAATAATTTGTCAAGCAAAATAGAGTATAATCATACAATGGGAAAAATGGGTTTTTGATGAGAGGAATTCCAAGTATCCCTGATATGATGACCAGAGCTTTGTAGAAACTTTGAAGTTCAAACAGGAATAAAGGAAAATACCAAAAGGTTAACACAAAAGAACAAAAGAATAAAAAAAGGATAAACTGATTATATTCTAATATGTGGAAAACATATATTTGTCCGCTCTGATCCCTCTTATCCTTAGGGATAAGAAATGGAGTCTAATTAGACAGAAGGTCTGGAAATGGTTGTTATATCTTTATAATATTTAAAGAAGAAAAGAGAGAGAAAGAGGAATTAAAGGGGTGGGGAACAAGGAAGGGAAAGGAATACTAAAGAAATTCTCACATAATTAAGTACATAAAATGAAATCTATAGAAACAAGAAGGAAAGAGAAAGTAGCATCAAAATTAAGAAAAGTAATATTTTAAAGTCCTTAATCACTTGGTTCTCACCTACCTTTCTTGTTTTATTTTATATTACTTCTCTTCAAGACTCTCCATACATGAAATGACCTCCTTCCTCACATTTAACCTGTATCTTTAAGTCCCTAAGCATCACAGCAGGGATGGGGGGGGGGGGTAAAAAAAAAAAAAAGTAAGACCATGAACAAGATATTGAATTCCTTGAGAAAAGATAATGACTGAGTTGGCAGCTGGCAGATGACAGTTAAAAGGATTTAGATTAGATAATGATAAATAATGGTGATGAAGAGAAGATCTAGAGGTTTCATTAAGGGATAAACAAGATGTCCACTCTCACTCGTGGCTCAATGTATTTGGAGTTGTGGAAGAATGTAAAACCTCATCCTGAAGAGAATAGTCAATGGTGCAATGCCTTTTGGGAAAGACATGTTTCCATGATTTCAAGAAGATGGAAGGTGTGTGAAAGTAAGAATTATCATCGGAAGAGAAGTTATGGAATGGAGTTAAGCAGTGGAAAATGAGGGAGGGAGAGGTGGATTCAGAGGACATAGTAGAAGAGGAAAAAAGAGAAGGAAAGGAACTCAGGAGGAGTATAGTGGCTTTTCTCTTAAGCAGTTGGTAACTCTGAATGACAGGAATTAGGAAAGAAGGTAAGCATTTGTTAGCCATAGGATGAAAAGTGTGTGTATATATGTATGTATGTATGTGTGTGTGTATGTGTGTATGTATGTATATATGTATGCAGATATGTGCATATTTTATATATATAATTTGACTGGACTTTTTACCCTCAATAGCCCTGTGACAATGGTAGACAGTGTCAATTTGTTTTCTCTTAAACAGGAAAGAAGGGAACTGAACTCAATGAATACCCTGATGTTAGATCTTCAAGAGTCTATATGAGCATGAAGTAGCTCATTTGTGTTATAATTAGGTCAAAGAGAATAATAATACATAGTAAAGAGTAACTTGTGCACATGGAGTATACATATGGCTGCCAGATGGACATCTACATTCCTTTGGTCAAGGTCTCAGGGTCAAAAGTTTTTATGCCTGGATGTTTGATAACTATAGAGAGCTGAAATATCCTTGCTTTTGGTAGTCCTTCCACATGAAGCAATAAGCTCAGGCTTCCAAATTTAGTTCCTAAGTCCTCGGTTGTAAAGAAATAATGAAATATAATTACAATACAGGGCAAAGCAGATGTAGTTTCTACATAGTAAGAAGGATTTCAATTTCCTTAAGTAAAAGAGGTTACATTCTCACTCTCCTAAAACTGGTGACAGAGAATATAGTAGTAGCTGCTAAATCATTGGTATTAATGGAGGTCTCCACAAGCCTGCATGTTCAGTGATAATATAGGACTGAAGTCTTATTACAATGACTCAAGATAGAATAGCAGTAGATTCTAAGGTGGTAGGGACTTAGGGAGTCTTCAAACTCAGGCTCTAAGAGAAGTAAAATACCCAATCACCCTAGTCTACCAGTGGCAGCTCCATTCCAAGTTAGCTCCCAGTTTGGCTATAACAGAGAATTGCAGCATTTTTGCAATAGCAGGAAACATAAGGAAAGCAGAATCCTGAGGGGAGAACTCAAACAGTCCCTGATTGGGGGTGTAACGATTGGAATAACGCCACCTGCTGGATACTTACTGTAGAGGAGTTCTGCCCATGAAGGGAAGGTCTTTGAGGGCAAGACCAGGAGTCAGGAAGTGACGCGGGCCAGTGGGAGGAGGAAGGAAGAGACTGGCGCTCAGTCTCGCTCTCTTTTCCTCTGGACTCTGGTGGAGAAGGGAGCTAGAAATGTGCTCTCCCTTTAATAGATAGAAATCTAGGCCTTTTTCTCTCTCTTTACCAAATTCTTATTCTCCTTAATAAATGCTTAAAAGTCTAACTCTTGCTAAAGCTTATAATTTATTGGCGACCACTCATTAGATATTTTAGACAGTTTAGCTAGAATTTTAGCCCTTAACAGATGGCTGACCACGAAGAGGAAAGCTAAACCTCAGTCTTCTGATCTTCTGGTTGGGTAAGAAATTTCCCCTACCCTTTAAATTGCTAAGTACTGGCGCACTGGCTGTGTTTTCCTTTAAATTTTTTCAAATGGACCTTTTAAACTCCCTAATTACCCTATTTTTGATTTTAGTCTGTTTAACCAGACAAATGGGAGATAAGATCATGTTAATGCTTTGTTTTTGTGGATTTTCTATTTTTCTTTTTATTTTTGTTAAAAGAGCCAGTAACTTACTCACAGGAGGAAATATCTCTCCCTCTCCCAACCATGCTTTTTCAGAGAAACCTGAAGAGATTCCTGCTGCTTTTCCCAGTTCCAACACTAATTGTTGCTCTAATTTTGCATGCCTGGAGGCAATGACCCACCCTCTAGAAGCTTTTAATCCCCTAGCACCTGGAGGCAAAGTGGGGGAAGAGGAATCCAGGCCTGAGTTCAAAATCAAGTCGGATTCAAATTGCGCTGGTCCCTCCCCTCCTCCCCAGACCCCACCCTCTACTCCTCCTATGGCCAAGCCCATAGCTTCCCCTGCCTGGGAAGTCCAGAGATCTGATGCGCATGCTCAACTTTTTCTACCTGCATTTGCAGCTTCAGGCTCAGCCCTTCCCCGGCCTGGCTGTGCTTTTGAGACAATCTTAGAAAACTCTTTAAATTCCAGATATGCTTGTTTTGTTCATAATTTTGCTAACCTGCTTTTGTCTTTAATTAGTAATCTTATAAAGCATTTGTATGGTGAAAAGACTGACAGACAATATAAAGGGGTTAAAGAAGAAAAACTTAAGCTGAATAAGAATGACAACCATCAACATAGTTCAAGACTCTGCTTCTTTTGCCATGGAAGGGTATATATTTTAGAGAAATGTAGAAGTAAGCAGCAAGGTATTGATATGAGTGTTGGGGATTTTAGATATCGGAATCAAAAGTGTTCTGAATTCACTCAGAGTATTAATGTCAGTTCAGAGGTTACATAGGATTTCTATGCTATTATATATACATTTTGAAATTAATGGTATGGGTTTATTTTCATAGAGATTTTCATGCTTTTGAGATTGTGTCTTATACTTAGTTTTTAAAACAAGGAGAATATTTGTAAAAGCTTTTTATAGTCATGTGATCAAGTTTATATTTTATAGTACTCTTATTAATATTAAATTCATATTCATTTAGATTTCCCTAGTTTGAATTTCATTGTCTTTTATTATTCCACGTGTATTTTCTTCTATTCATTCATCTATCTAATTTTGAAACATGGTTTTGATTTCATAATACAATGTTAATTCTAGGAGTATTGTGCTCCCATATTCTGAGTTGTTTGTTTTTGTTATTTTTTTTTCCTCAACTGATTATTTGATCAAACTCTTTAAAGCATTTCCCTGGCAAATTGGTTGCCATGGCAAGTGTAAATTGATTCTAGAAGTATTATTTTTGATAAGCATATTCCCCCAAAAAAAAAAAAGAGGGGAACATTTGTAAAAGTTTTCTTTTTTCAAAAAAAAAAAGTTCTTTGAGATTCTGTTGTGCTTTAACTTGTATTTAAGTATGTTCTGATTTTTCACAAAAGTAATTGTATACTAAGTAAAAAAAAGGGTATTATTTGAAATTGTTGCATAATTATATATTATATTTTGAGTCAAGATGTATTCACATTTTTTGCAATCATTTATTATCCTCAATTTTAAATCCATATGAGACTTGGGCCTGGCATACTGTATGGGCAGTACATATTGCTCAAGTGTGGGAATGCTCATATCCCATCATTTCTCTGTTCTTTTATGGTAACCCCCATAATTATCTCAGGTGTCATGATAAATACAGTGTTGAATTTGGCCTTGACACCTGTTACCAATTATATTAGATTTTTAAATTTCTCATAATGGCATGAGGATAATTAGGCAGATGATGCAAAAAGTGATGAAACAAAGATAAAAAATTATTTTTAATAATTAATATCGCAGCAATTGTCTTCTCAATTACCCTCCATAAGGGGGGGACTATAGTAATATTATAATTTTAAAGAATGGTTCAATTTTTGTTTTATTATATGTTTCATGTGTAACAACTAAGATTCTGAATTCCCTTAGACATGTTTTTGAGAACTTTCATTGTTTGATTTGATTATTGACAAAGCTATTTTAAAGTTGTGTTAAGCTCAATTTTGTAGGAAATTTTCCTGGCTGATTACCAGCATCCACACATCAACCCCTGAAAAGACTTCCATTCCACGACTACACCTAGAGGACATCTGAGAAAAGACTTTCAGAGACTTTAAATGAACAGTTTTGATTTGTTCTTTTTGTTGGTTTTTTTCTCTTTCTGTTATAATATACACCATCTGTAACATGTATTCTCTGCAGAGGCCCTCCCTTTGCAAGACTAATGTCAAAGCGTCGGTTCATGAGGACAAAAAAAATCGCCCCTCTGGACAAAACTTTCCTCTCTTCCTTTTCTATATTGTTGTTCACATATTATTAGTTAGCAATAGTTATCATATTGTTTTTACTGTTCCGTCAAGGAAACATTTTGTTTCTTGAGGAACAACAGGGGGGACTGTAACGATTGGAATAACGCCACCTGCTGGATACTTACTGTAGAGGAGTTCTGCCCATGAAGGGAAGGTCTTTGAGGGCAAGACCAGGAGTCAGGAAGTGACGCGGGCTAGTGGGAGGAGGAAGGAAGAGACTGGCGCTCAGTCTCGCTCTCTTTTCCTCTGGACTCTGGTGGAGAAGGGAGCTAGAAATGTGCTCTCCCTTTAATAGATAGAAATCTAGGCCTTTTTCTCTCTCTTTACCAAATTCTTATTCTCCTTAATAAAT
Source organism: Dromiciops gliroides (assembly GCF_019393635.1). Lineage (NCBI taxonomy): Eukaryota > Metazoa > Chordata > Mammalia > Microbiotheria > Microbiotheriidae > Dromiciops > Dromiciops gliroides. The sequence continues at coordinate 97,053,857 of NC_057862.1, forward strand.
GCTTAAAAGTCTAACTCTTGCTAAAGCTTATAATTTATTGGCGACCACTCATTAGATATTTTAGACAGTTTAGCTAGAATTTTAGCCCTTAACAGGGGGCAGGGTCAGTATGTCAAAGCTGGAGTGTATACTTTCACTGGTGTATCAATTGTAATTCTCCTGTTTATCAGCAAAGAAATGGTGGGTTTTTCGAGAGGCCATGTGCTCCAGCAATGCAATTACATATAAAGACATTCAAATCCAAAGATTGCTATTCATGTTTATGCTATATGATTTAATGATAATAAATTATAATTATGAAAAACTTTGTATATCAGGTACCAGGTACTCCCTGAGATCTCTTTACAAAATGGAAAGCCTAAAGTACATTCAGGAGCCTATGGTTCAAATAATTACAAAAGATAAAACCTGATCCTATAGTTTTTCAAGCATTTTTTTTCTATTCTGGCTTCTTCTGGAGCATTTATGCTACATGAGGTGGGTATAGGTGATGGGGAGAGAAGTACGGCAGTACTAACAATGAAACAGCAAAACAAATTTCCATGTCTATAATGTATTTCTATAGGGTGAGAGCTCCCTGGAACCAAAGGTTCCTTGACTATGCCCTCAATCATTAATTTTTACTATTCAGGTTATACCTAAAACATATCACCTTGGAATCAAAACACCTCAATTAACCATTCTCTTCACATACTCACTACAACCACTGACCTATACCTCTCAGTCTCTACCATCATACCACAAACTTAAGACACATTTGCCACAAACATTTCCTCTTTTCCCATACTGCAAGCTCACGGTATCTATACCAGCCTCCAAAACACATACACCAACATTCTAGGTATTTCCTAAGGATCCTAAATACACTCCCTGCTCCCAAGCTAAATTGCAATCTCTTACTCCTACTCAACACTATCCCTATAACAGTAGGAGCCAAGAACTAATATTCCTGGAAGTAATAACCTTCTTCTTCCATCTTTCCCTTAGCCCTACAGTGTCCCAAGCTCCTGACATAAAGATCATTTTGCATCACAAACTTTATGTCAATAGAGAATGTTTGATTGCCACCTGTAGAAAAGGAATCATCTGTTTAATTTCATCTACACTGAGATCTTCTACAAGCAGACTGGCATTAATAATTCCTCACAATTAGTTTATCTTAATTTGTCACAATAAAAACTAAATCTAAAATCTGTATTATAGAGATCATACTCAGAAAGTAAACAATTTTTAATTCTATACTTTAATCAAATCAGATAAAAGTTTAGATTTCTATGAAAGAAACTGAAAAATGGATAGTTGTTCTAAAAAAAGGTTGACAATAGAATTTTTTAAACTGGTGTACACACTTTCTCTAAAACTCTGGTGTAAATTACCTGAAAGAAGTCATTAATAAGAAGAAAGTCCCCATATACACCAAAATATTTCTATAAATAGTATTTCTGTGATAGTAAAGAATTGGAAACAAAGTAGATGCCAAACTGATTGAATGGTTAAACAAATTCTGGCATATGAATGTAATGGAATACTATTGTGCCATAAGAAATAACAAATATGATGAATACAAAGAAACACAGAAAGACTTACATGAATGGATGCAGAATGAACTAAGCAAAGCCAAGAAAACAATATACAGAATGACTACCACAATGTAAATGGAAAGAACCACCACAAAACAACTGAAAGTAAACACAACAGAATTACAAAGAATAAGCACAGCCCCAAATAAAAGAGAAGACACTGTAACCCACTCCTTTGCAGAGCTGGGAGGTCTATGAGTATGGAATATTGGATATATTTTCTGACTTTTTTTGATATATTGATTGTTTTTTCTGGGATTCTTTTTTTTTTTCTTAAAAATATTCTTTGTTACATGGAACAGCTCCCTGGGAGGGTAGGTAGAAATTTAGGCAATATAATAAACAAAAATCAATTTTAAAAAATTTAAACTTGTTGTAAAAATCAATTTTTTACAATTCAATTTGACAAAACTTCACAAATACATTTTCCATAAATTGAGATATGTAATCTAAATCACTGAACAGTGTTGAACAGTACAAACCTCTCTCTAATTTGACATTGAATCAAACCACCAACTATTAAAACTGATATGTGCATACTATTTTAATATGTGCAAAGTGCTTAAAAATAATTTTTAGGCTCTAATCATTCAACCAGTTCCAAATTCACCTAAATGCAGATTCAAAAATACATCCATTTCTTCATCTTGTCCACATCAATAAAATGAAAGACACTATCAAATGCAACACTGAAATCTAGGTAAACTATAGCCACAGCATAGCCTATTGTTGATCATGTCCCATTGGTTCTTCATGATCACTGCTTCCCTTTATAAAAGTTCAGAGCTTATCAATGTAGTGCCTCAAAAGACATGTCCTTTGCTAGGAATACAAAGACAAAAATAAAACAATCCCTGCCTTCAACATTAAAATAGTAGTGGGGGAATACAACATGTTCATAAACTCATACACACACACACACACACACACACACACACACACACACACACACACACACACAATGTAGTTTAAAGTGAGCACTAACAGCCAGAAGAATCAGAAAAATGTTCTTAAAGCCTTGAAGTTAGATGGCATAGTAAAATGTAAAAAATAAAAAAACTTTGACTGAAAAGTAATCTGGGTTTGAATCTTGCCCCCACTACATAATAGTTTCGTGACCAAGTACAAAATGTTAACACCCATAATATTTGCCTTACAGGGTTATTAAAGATGTGCATTTTCTTGATCAGAAAAAGAGGTGTGGAATAATCATGCAAAGACAGAGATAAAAGATGGGCAGTACGAGTGCTACAACAGTGTTTGTGAAATGTTAAAAAGGATGGAGGAAACCTGCCAAGATTTCAGGCAGGTCTTCTATCAGAGTTCTTCTATGGGAGGTTAAGAATCATTCAACATTTACTTAAGTACATATTGCATGCCAAAGCACACTGCTTTACACTGGGAAAAACAAGGGCAAATATTAAAAGTCCAAGACCCCAACAAGTTTCCATTATGTCAGAGGAAAACAAGTGACTAAATAAGTAAATGCAAAATATGTATAGTCAATTCAAGAGAATTTTGGAGGCAATGGCTACAACAGCAGAAGACAGATCTGCACTGAGCTTTAAAGCAAGTTATGAACTCTGGGAGGAATTATGCTAGATAAGGAATAGACGTACTGCTATCTTCACTTTGGACCAAGTATACACATAGATCACAGAAATCATGGAATTTTAGTGTTGGAAAGGAAATTAGCAATCATCCAGTCCAAAGGAAACAAATAGCCACACAATCTCTACTTGAAGACCTCCAATTAGTGGGGAACTCATCACTTCCAGAGGAAGCAGCCCATCATACTACTGGACAAGCCTAATTGTGAGAGTTTTTTCTGATCTCAAGAATTAATTTGCCTCATTAGAACTTCACCCACTGCTCCTGAATGAGGCCAAAGAGAAATAGTCTAATTTCTCTTCCAAATAAGAGCCCTTCAACCAATATGGAAATATATTTTACATGATCACACATATATAACATATGAAATTGTTTACTGTTTTAGGGAGGGAAGGAAAAAGGGAGGGGAAAATAATTGGAGTTCATTTTTTAAAAAATTAATGTTATGGGGACAGCTAGGTGACACAGTGGATAGAGCACTGGCCCTGGATTCAGGAGGACCTGAGTTCAAATCCAGACTCGGACACTTGACACTTACTAGCTGTGTGACCCTGGGCAAGTCACTTAACCCTCACTGCCCTGCAAAAAAAACCAAAAAAAAACAAAAATTAATGTTATGGGGCAGCTAGGTGACAGTGTATAGAGCACAGGCCCTGAAATCAGGAGACCTGAGTTCAAATGTTTCCTCAAATGTTCAGATTTACCCTGGGTAAATCACTTAATCCTGATTGCCTACATACACAGAAAAAGAGGTGGAATGATCATGCACATGACATATAGGTAAACTATAGCTACACACACACATGCATACACATACACAAATGAATGCTAAAAATTGTCTTTACACGTAATTAGAAAAAATAAAATACTATTAAAAAATAAGACCCCTTCAAATACTTTGTAGATAGCTCTTACAGTTCTCTCTCTCTCTCTCTCTCTCTCTCTCTCTCTCTCACACACACACACACACACACACACACACACACATTTTCCAAATTGAACATTCCCATTTCCTTTAAACTAGAGGCAATTGGTGGTGCAGTAGAGAGACTTCTGAGCCTGGAGGCATGGGGATATGAGTTCAAAACTTGCCTAAGACAATTGTATTACTCTGGGCAAAACATTTCTACTCTCTGCCTCAGTTTCCTTCATTCTAAAGTGGAGATGATAAAGTACCTACCTCCCAGGGCTATTGTGAGAATCAAATGAGATAGTATTTATAAAGTACTTAGCATGGTACCTGCCAAATAGTAGGTGCTTAATAAATGCTTGTCCACCCTCTCCCTTCAAACTATTCAGAAGGTCCTAAGAACCTTCCTGGATGCCCTCTTCTGGATGCTTTCCAGTTTATCAATATTCTCTTAAATTGCAGTACTCAAAATGAAATACAATCTTCCAAATGTAATTGACCAGGACAGAAAATAGAGGGACTATCACCTCTTTCTTCCATGAAGCCAGAGTAATTGTAATTCAACCCAAAACTACATTAACTTTTTTGGCTGCCACATAACACGTCACCAATTGATGTTAAGTTTGCAGTGTGCTAAAACTCTCAGATCCTTCCAGAAAAACTAACTATGCTTCTCCTATCCTGTACTTGTGATTTTGATTATTATTAACAGTGGCAACTTTACATTTATCTCTACTTAATTTCATTTTATTAGATTGAGCCTAATATTCTAATATATCAAGATTTGGGGGGGAGGCTATCATTTGGCATGCTTGTTATCTTCCCTAGCTTTGTGTTATCTACAAATTCGATAAGCATGCCTTCTATATCTTTATCCAAATGTCTGATAAAAAAAAATTTAGCAATATAGGGTCAAGCACAGATCCTTGGGGCAATTCACTACAGCCCTCCTGCCAAGGTGACATTGAATGATTAACAACTATTCTGAGTCTGGCCATTCAACCATTTCTAAATCTATCTAGTTTTATTAACATCTACTTCACATTTCTTCATTTTTTTCCCCACAAGAATATCATGAGATACTTGATCAAATGTTTAGCTAAGATCTAGGTAAATTGTATTTACAACATTATCCTGATCTACCAATTCATTAATGCTAACAAAAAAAAAAGGAAATAAGGCTAGTCTGGTAAAAACTATTCTTAATGAAGCCACACTGGCCCTTGGCAATAGCCACTTCCTTTGTTGGTTGTTCACTAACCATATCTAAAAATCAGTTCTATTAATTTTCCAAGTTAAGTTCATTGACCTATTACTTATAAAAATCGGTTCTCTTTCCCTTTTTTCTTGAAAAGTGGGGCATTTGCCTTTCTCCAATACTAAGGTACCTCTTATATCTCTCATTCCTTATATCTTGCAAATATCACTTTTGGCAGTTCATCAATTATAACTGCCAATTCACTAGTTACCAAGAGATGTAGTTCATTTGGGCCAGGTGCATCAGATTTATCAAGGTCAAGTAACCATTCTTTCATGCTTTCTTTACTTATCTTGCACATCAGGTCCCTGTTAGCCATGTTTTCCTATCATTTCCAGTGCTGAGGTCATTCTCCTTGGCAGTGAAAACAGAAGCAAAGCAAGACTAGAGCAGCTCTACCCTCTCTCTTGTCAGAAATCACTAGCCTGTCCACTCCAGCAGTAGTTCTCTTCCTTCTAGCCCCCTCCAGTCTCATCATATAGTTTTCTTTTATTTTCAATTTATACAATAAAACAAGCATTTCTCTACCATAGTATAATAAAAAATGATTGCACATGAAACTGCAAATATATTATGTACATTTTAAATATATAATAAACTAATCATGTAAATTTCTTTTTTTCCTTCCCCTCCTGCCTGACCTAGAGATGGCTACCATTAGACACAAATAGATATATATATAGGTATGCATATGTATATTACATATATATGTAAAATTATTCTACACTCTTATTTATCAGATAGTGTGTTTCTTCATATGTCCTTTATAGTTATATAGCTTTTTAAAAGGCCTTGACAACCTAAGCTTCACCTGCTAGCCTCAGTTCATCCTAACACTTTTAGGACTGTTCATTTTGTCTTTTTACTTGCCCTTACTTCCATCTCTGGTGTGTAAATATTTAAAGTTACTTCTCTGTGCATTTCCATCGGTCTCTCAGACAACTCCAATTTTCTTTCTCATTGGAATTATTTCCTTTGTATCTCAAGAAATTCTAATAGTTTCCTCAATCCTGTGCTAACTTTCCTGTAGAGTTTTAATCCATGGGATACTCCCTCTAAACCTGTGAAATCTATTCCTATTATAGCATACATTTCAGACAACATCTGGCTTGATTTTATCTCTTTCTCTATCACAAACTTTAGGAGAGACTGATCGATTCTACTCATTGTTCCCATCACTTTGATTCTAGCAGACAACTTTGCACTGTTGGTTAGAATCAAATCTAAGATATAATTTCCCTTTGTTGTTGTTTTTTTTTCCTTTTGAAGGACATGATTATTATTAAAGCAAGACAAGAAGATAATGAATACTCAGCTTCTGTCATGGAGAGCTCCAACAGATTCTGGATAATGGAAGCCTCCTTTCACTACTATGAAAGTATTTTCCCAGTCACACTCTACTATAAGTAAAAAATGCCATGATCTTAGAAAAATCACAATTGAGGGTAACACAAAGGCAAAGGAAATGTACATGGTAGGTATAAGTAGACTGAAGTATAATACCAAGATGATTTATAAACAAGAAATAGCATAAAGACATAACCTAAAATATGGAAGGCCATAAAAAGAAGTCAGCAGTCATTTATCAAGAATAAATGATAACAGGGGCAGCTAGGTGGCACAATGGATAGAGCATCGGCCCTGAAGTCAGGAGTACCTGAGTTCAAATCCAGCCTCAGATACTTAACACTTACTAGCTGTGTGACCCTAGGCAAGTCACTTAAACCCAATTGTCTCACCAAAAAAAAAAAAAAAAAAAGAATGATAACAGATGGATAAGCCAAGTACTACACCAGTATCCACAAAAATGTTAGAACAAAGGACAGCCTCTAGCACATTGGATATATCCCCTATGGAAGTTTTATATAAAAACTCAGAATTAAAAGGAAAACCGAGAGCATCAAAGAGCTTCAATCTTCAAAAGTACAATCTTACAATCTTACAAATCTTACAATCTTCAAAGTAGACATTTTTTAATGAAAATTTTTTGAATTAGGCAATACTTGACTTATGGTGATTATTGTTTTACAAGACTCATAAATTACACCATAGATTTTCTATTTATGGCACAGACGGTAAAAACTGCACAAATGAATATCTCTGCTTCCTGATGTGCTCTTCATGTATTCCAGCATGGGTTCAGCCTGACAGGCACTCCTAGCCTCCCTCCACCTGCACATTTCTTTTCCTTTAATTCTCTCAGCTCCTAACCAATTGAATTCAACAAACATTTATGAAGCATCTATTACTAAAATGCACCAGCACAAACATCTCTATAAAATCTCCATGGTTTTTTAGTTCCAGTGGCAGAGAGAGGGTAAGAAAAGAGATAAGGCACAGGAAGGAATGAAAGGCAATGAAAACCAAAGAAAAATGTCTACATTAGAAAGTGTTGGCAAAAAATGAATGAAAGAACCCCCATGTCATAAACTCAATAGCCCAGAAGATGGGAAAATAAATTTCTCTACTTCTTTAAAGAGGTAAAGGGTTTTGTTTAATTCTTTTTCTCTTGTTGTTGTTTGTTAAAAAAGATAGCTCACATGGTAAAGGGAGGTAGAAATTCAGAAATGATGGTAATATTAGAATTAAAGATAATTTTAAGAATTTTAATATTTAAGGTTATGGTATTGATTTCAATTTTACCATAGCCAATAAATTGTCTCTTTGAAAACAAATGTAAAAGAGAGATTGGATTCAAAAATGAGTCACAAAGTAAAAGTGTTATAAAAAAAATAGTGTCATTCTAGTGTCTTTTTGGCTCCACAAAGTCCTTCCCACTTGCAAATCTGAAACTTTACTAAGGTTGCTGCCCTTAGGCCTCTTCCCTCTATTCACCCTTTGGCTATAAAGGTAGATGAAAATATGGTATGTTAAATACTCAGTGGGCCAAATAGGTCAGACATCTAAACTTGGGTGAATTTCAGAGTGTCTTTACTTCCAAAGACCCAGATGGTGATTTGGTAGTTTAAGCCAACCACCTCTAGTGTCAACTGCTGATGTTTTTGCTGGATAATAAACAATATGAATCACTCACATTTTATACATTGTAGATCAATATTTATAAACATTTCATTATTAAATTACTAAAAGATAAGTATAAAAGTTTCAATAATCAAAAATTTTAGGTAATAGAATATTTTGGTTAATTTTGAGGCTGAGAATAACCCTGTCAATGGTATAATACAGAAAAATAAGTTTCAAAACATTTTGGTTGATAACCTTTATAAAAATGATTAGTAAAAGTTTTCTACCTAATTATAGTATAGTATAGTATATTTTGATTATTTGGAATCATTATAGGACAGCAAAGTGGTAGAGTGCTAGGCCTGAAGTTCAAATCCAGACTCAGACCCTTACTAGCTTTGTGACTCTGGGCAAATCACTTCATTATTTTTTGCCTTAGTTTCCCCAACTCTAAAATGGGGATAATAATACCTACTAGGCAGCTTCTGCCTCCCAGGGTTGTTGTGAGGATCAAATGATATAATATCTATAAAACACTTAGCATATATAAAGCACTGGACCTGGCACAGAGTAGGGATTTAATAAATAAATTTTTGTTTCCTTCCTTTCTACTAGGCAAAGGTACTATAAACACAGAACACAAAGGAGATTAGCAAATTAAGATATGCCCACCAATCTTTTTCCTCAAAAAAAAAAAAATCCTCATCATCTTTTTATTTAGCTCTCTTCTCTTCCCTAAATGTAGGTGGGGTGAAGAGGAATAGAGAGGTGGAAAAGACAGTTAGTTGAGAAACTGGTTGAGATTTGTGTTTTCAATGGTGTGGGAAAATCCCCAATATAAAACCCCCTCAACCATAGGAGACTGTCAGCAACTTATTTTCAGGCAGCTAGGTGGCGCAGTGGATAAAGCACTGGCCCTGGATTCAGGAGGACCTGAGTTCAAATCCAGCCTCAGACACTTGACGCTTACTAGCTGTGTGACCTTGGGCAAGTCACTTAACCCTCATTGCCCCACAAAAAAAAAAAGAAAGAAAGAAAGAAAAGAAAAGAAAAGAAAAGAAAAGAAAAGAAAAGAAAAGAAAAGAAAAGAAAAGAAAAGAAAAGAAAAGAAAAGAAAAGAAAAGAAAAGAAAAGAAAAGAAAAGAAAAGAAAAAACAAGAAACCCAGGGCATCAAGTGGCTCGTCACAAGACTTGAACACTATGGCCTTCCTTACTCCTGAGCACTATTAGCAATTAGAAGACACTGGCCAATAAATGTTGTGCCATAATACTCTATAAGAACATTAGAAAAATAATTTTCCTACCTATGTAATCTTCATTTTTTCATTTTCAAGAAATTAAAAAAAAAACATTTTTCAAGTTGTTGGGGGTTTTTTTTGTACACTAAAGTCATACTTCAATGTGCTATTCTCAGCGGGAAGTAACCCTCACTTCTCAAAGGCTATACTAGCAGAGCGTAATCTTTCAAACTCATCCAGCAAAGGTACTGCCTCTGCACGTAAATGTGGTGCCATCGATGCTATATTGAAACTGAGCTCAGTTTCGAGCCTACTCTCCCAGAGAATGATGTGGCACAAGGGAAAAGATGTCCCAGAGATGGTGGAGAAATATCGGTACATTTGTTCTTACTTTATCTTACTGACATGGGCTTAGTCAGAAGTTTCTTCTGTAAGAAGCAAAACCAAAGATGACCAGATAACCAGAATGAAGGGACTATTAAAGTTTAGATAGGCCAACTAGATATCAGAACAGACACACCTAAGAAGTAAGGAGATGTAAAATTCTATAGAAGGAAAGTCAGTGTGGCTACTACCTGACCAGAGCTAGGAGAAAAAGATAACCCTAAAGGTCAGGACCATCATTTCAAAAAATCCCCTTCAGTTCTCAGGAGTATAACAAGCATCCATGCTTTCCCCACCCCACCCCCAAAAGGAACTTTTCACTTTCAGGTAGACATGCCATCGATCCTCTTTAAAGCTTTGGCCTTTCTTCTGTTCTGGGAGGAGGAGAATATTTCTGAGCCCACATCCCCAGGGGTGAAGTCTTTGACTTAACCCTCAGTCACTTTCTCTAGCACCAAATAAAAGACGACTTTCATTCTAACTGGCACCAAATAAAAGACGACTTTCATTCTAACTGGATAGTGTTCGAGAGTGTAATTCTTTACAGAGGAATACCTAAGGACCTCCCCCCTTTTCCCCTGTGACATTACTATATCTTTGAAGTAACTATTCTTTTGTAAAGGGATATGAGGGGGTTAAATGGAACTTGGTGCTAGTTACAGATCTCTAACAAATAGAGGAACACGGCTAGTGGGGCTTAAGCTGGTAGAGAAAAAAAAAAGATAGTCCCCAAACCCCTGAGGATTCCCAAGAATGCTGAGGGGAAGGTTTAGCCTGTCTGGCCCTATGAGAGTAGGGCCAAAGTATCCACATTATACATTACTCTCAGTTCCAGGGAAAATGGCATATTTTCTGTTCCCAGAACTAGTCATAGCATCATCCCATTGATTGAGAATTTGCTCAGTTTTCTTGTTTTGTAGAAAATGGAACCAAGACCCAGAGAAGTTGAGTGAGTTGCCCAAAATCACACAGGTACCTTGTGTAGAGGCTGGCATGCTAACCCACCTCCCCTATTTCCTCTCCACTTTTCCAGTTCCCATTTCAGTGGCTTTACATGCAGTCCTTCCTCTATGCCTGTAATTCACTCTCTCCTCACCTGTTTTAGAATCCCTAGCTTCCTTCAAGGCTCCATCCAGGTGCTTCCTCTCACAAAAAGCCTTTTCTGACCTACTCACTCCTTTTCACCAGGCTATATTCCACTAGACTTCATCATTATGCCCCAAGAAACTCATCATCCAGCAAGAACACTTCAACCTCCGCACTCATACCTCACCAGTACACTCCCTTGCCCCGGGGCCCTCCCTATGACAAAAGAGTGGAGATGGAAACCTCCCAAAACCCCTTTTTGATGAGCATGCTCAGGCTGTCTAGCTCCTCCTTTCCAACCCTGCTGCACTCTTCTGAATGTTGTTTAGCTTAATTCTAGCTCAAATTTATATGTATGTCAAGCATGGGAGCATCTTGAGAATTTTAAACCCTAAGTCAAACAGGAGTCTGAGACAAAGGACTGTGATTTGGCCTCAGACAATAGACAATTTAAAAGATGGACAATCTTAGCTCAGGAAAATCTGACTGGCTCTTGTTCAAGGCTTGTTCTCAATGTGTGGCAAATATCTCATTGGGTCTATAACTATGGATATATATCAGAAAGAAACTATCAATGGCACCAAAGCAGACATGGCTGTATTTGGCTTTAAAGAGACCAGAGGAGCAACAGACAGCAGCAGTTACTTGCTAGCTGTTACCACAAGACTACAAGCAAGCATCCAACAGAGACATCGCACAGTAAAAAAGCAGGCCCAGCATAAAATACAATAATATCACCAAAAGCACCAGAGATATTGATTGCCCCTCAATCATATGATCTGGCCACTCATGTTGCCTATCTGTATCCCTGTCCATGAGTGTGCCCTAACCAAACATATTCCACTCATTGTATGTTTTCTATGCATGAACATTTTTCCAACTGATGGTATGTTTATCTGTGGGAAATAGTACCTCTGAGCTTACTGGAGGGGGGGGGTGAGGGGGGACATTCTATAGCTACTTTTCTCACCATACTCTTTCACTAATACTTTTGCTTTGTATTGTTTCCTCGGCCAGAGGACACACTTGGAGGGACTCTAGAGTTCTGAGCAGATGCCAGGTGCTATACATATATTATCACATTTGAGCCTTACCACCATCTTTAAGATAGGTACTACAGTTGTTATCACAGTCTTACAGACAAGGAATGGAGGGTCACATGGTTTTGAATGGTTTGTCATCAGTCACAAAGCTAGTAAGTCTCATAAATTGGATTAGATTTAGTTCTGGATTCCAAGCAAGACACTTTCCTACAGCTCTGGGCTACCTCCCAAACACTTCACATACTCCCTTACACACACACACACACACACACACACACACACACACACACACACACACACACACACACAAATGCTTTGTAAATGTCTACTGAATAGGAGTGGAAATTAATTCTCATTTTAACACCTAACATGCAAAAAAATGCTAGAATACAACCTATTAGTTGTGTTTCATTCTTATACTATCTTTTTGCTGGATAATGAAAAGGCAAAGTCTAAAAATTCAAGCCAAAAAAGAAATATATGATGTAATACTCTCAACATAAGTCAAAGTTTATAAATCATAAAATAAAATGTTTCTATCCAACAGAAATCTCCAAGAAAGTAGCAAACAGAACATGGCTTACTTTTACAGATGACAAAATCAAGGTCTTAGGAGAGACTCACTGCTAAGTCATACAAATAATGGAGAGAGAATTGGAACTAGAACCCAGGCTCTATAACCATAAGTCAAGCACTCTTCCTATTGTAGAAATGAGTATATTATAAAATGATAAAGGTAAGGTTCAGTTGAGCCAAATAATAATCAATCACCCCACAATACCTTTATCAGATACAACTCCTTCTTTGGAATCACTGAATCCAAAACACTAAATTAATGCATGCTTACACAAGCACGGTGGATTTTGCATAACATAGTAAGTTAATATGTAACTCTGGCATATGTGTGTCTGGCAGTGTAAAAGAGAGCCATTCCAGTCTAGCTCCTATAACAAAATAGTTTTCAAGGAGAGACACCAGCCTCAATTTCCTCCCCACCCCCTTGACCAGAAGAGGATCCACAAATTTTGGAAGGTCAAAAGATTTTGACTTCTAAGTAGTGCCTAGCAGCCACCCAAAGACATAAAAAACTAATAGCAGTTTATTCATCAGAAGGTGAAAAGCAGCATGAACTAAACCATATCCAAGGGGAACTTCATGAATAACTCACAGAGGGAAAGAAAAGGACTTCAGTAACTAAGAATTCTAAGTTACCCTTTGGTCACATATGTTCTCAAAGCCTGAGCCTACCTGCACCAGGACTCCCTATATACTGGTGGTGACGTGTATCACAGGCAGTTTTGGAGATATTTTGTACCGACTGTTTTTACTATACTACCTCAGCAAATACCCCTGTCTACAAGCTAATTAAATTTGGCTGACTAATTGATATCAACTGATAATCATGGGGGAAAGCATTGCAGTGGGGACTTATAGGCTCACAACCCTGAAGGGAGAAGCAGCCATTGTCCTCTGGGGACCCAGCCTGCTAGTGCAAGTGAGGATCAGGAGAGAAGGTTCACAGCTTGTGCTTCAGCTTGTTGAGGATGTCTCTGTTTTCATTTACAATTTTCACACTGATGAAATCCTTTGTTATTTTACTATATTGTACCTTCATGGCAAAAATTTAAAAAGAAACAGTCATTTCAGACATCTAACACTGGAAACCTGGTTTTTCAAACAGGCCTTGGGTAAAGTCTATGCACTGAGACAATGTGGCAAAAATTGCTACTTCTAGCACTCTTTAACCAGAAGGCAATCTGAGTACTAAAAATCTCTTCTAATAATTAATTTCTCCTTAATGTGGAATCATGGTCCTCTTGGATTTCAGAGTTGCATAGTTGCAATGAGGTACATTTCTCTTTCCCTTACAACATAATGAAGCATATTCAAAAGACATTTCTTCAAATTATTCTAGTAATTTTTCTAATTTTAAAAGCTCTCTCTATAATAAGGATGTTTTAAAACTTCAAAGATAGCAAATTTTAAAATCAATATGCCATGCATAAACAAGTTCAGATAATTTAATTTCTATAGATATGACTATCACTTTCTTATTCATGGCTCATTGAGCTATAATTCAAGAATACAGTTATGCTAACACATGACATTAATATTTCCTTTCCATGAGGTAATTGAAGTAATAAATGATATTTTCACATAAAATGTTTTATATAAATTATTGATGTAATTAAAGTTGTTGAAAAATTAAAAATGAAGCACAGTATTAAAACATGTCAAGGAAAATAGAGCATTTATTTTAAAAAACAAATATACAGAATCAGCAGGAATGTCCAATTTTACTAGGACAGTCCTTTTCCAAAAATTTGATATTGTAACTGAAAAATGTTTTTAAGCTCAAAAGTAAATTTCTGCATCTCAAGTACCTGTTAGAGTGTAACCAAAATTCTTCCCTTTGGTTTAACCAGTCAAAATCTGTAAAATGAAAGAGTTTGATAAAATGATATCTAAAGGTCAATTCCTGCTCTAACATTCCAATTCCTTTTTCCCAAGTCCCTTTTAGCTATTTACATTCTATGGGTAAGGTTTCTTCCCCCCAACTTTAACACTGTCTGTGCTAAGATTCTTTCCATTTCTTCTCTGTCCTATGTTGTAAAGTCCTTTTTGGTTCTTAACATTCCTTTTTTCTTTAACATTCTAATGCTCTCTAACATTGTAGTGGTCTAAAGTTCCTTTCATGTCTTAACAGTTCATATTTTATGATCCTTTCCTACTCTAACATTCTATATTCTCCATCCTAAAGTGCCTTCCAGCTCCAATGATTTAAAAGTCAAAAGTTCACTTGTTTACATTTAAAATTAAAGGCAAGCATAATTTGAGATTACTTTCTTTGATACAGTCTATTACTCAAACATTACTTCTTCCAAACTTGTTATAGTATTATAACTATAAATGGAAATAATCTAACCATTAAGCAAAGTTAGCAACCATTAAGAATAGATTTAAACTGAGAAAAGGAGATTGGAAAAAAATTTATGTATTAACCAGGATTAACAAATTGTTTGTGTCAGTTAATAGCTTAACTACTAAAAGACCCCTTAGAAGCTTATTAAAAACAGAGGCAGAATTGAGACATTTTTTTTCTCCTGCTATACCAATACAGTACAATGGCAGCCTCAGGCACTACAGGATTTAAACAATGGCTTTCCAAAAAGGAAATGCTTTTTAAAACATTTGCTCTTTTTTATATGTATTACTACTAGTAGAATTTGACAAGAGTTATAAGCAGTTTCAGATGCTCACTATTACAGAAATACAGAAGAGGTAACCTCCCATCTAGTATTCCAGTCTACAGCCTCTTCTCTTCTACTTCTCCTTAATCTCACTGGCTGTATAATCTTTCAAACCCATCATTTTCATCAAATCAGTAAGTAGTTCTATATTTCCAATAGAATAAAGCATAAATTCCAGATCCTGGCATTCACAATCTGGTTACCTTTCTTGTCTTATCTCATGCTATTTCACTGCTTATACTTTATTTTCCAGCAAAATTATACTTCCTCCCTATTCGTGGACCAGGTGGTCCACAATGTACCCCTTTGTTCCTATTAAAATCCCTCCTTACAAAGTCTACTTTTACCATGAAGCCTTGCCCAAGTGAAAGTGATCCTGCCCTACTCAAACTTCAAATAATATTTTGCATGGAGCTTACCTTTGAACTTCACATTCTGTCTTACATTAGAATTATTTAGAACAAAACTTACATTTGTAAAGCTCTTGAATGTTTGCAACATGTTTTTCTCACACTGAGACCCAACATGGCATATGGAGAGAGTATTAGATTTGGAGTCCAAGGACCTCTGTTCTGTCCATGTCTTTGCCATTCTCTATCTATGGAACCTTGGGTATATAACTTAATCTCTTTGGGTCTCAGTTACCTTATTTGTTAAGGTCCCCTTCCAGATTTAACTCTGCTATCACATGAACCCTTTGAGGTAAGTAGTACAAACATTATTATCGACATTTTACAGATGAAAAAACTAAGGGTCTAAGAGATTAATTTACGTGCCCATAGATCCAGGAATTGGTTCAGTGTCTTCATCAAGATTTGAAATCAGTTCTCCCAATTCCAATTTTAGCATTCCACAACTCTACTCTGCATTTACATAAGTCATGGTCTTGCCTATTAGATCATAAACTCTATTAGAACAAGAACTGTCTTATTTGTCCTTTTTAAACCCAGTGCCTAGTGTAAGGTTCTTTACACAGTATATTCTGAATACTGAAGTAAATAAGCACATGTTTATAATCCCTGCTACCAGAGATGCTAAATCCGATGATGTCTTGAGCTCAGGAGTTCTGAGCTACAATGGGCTCTACGAATCAGCTGTCCACACTAAATTCAGAATGAATATGGTGAGCTCCCAAGAAAAAGGGCTACCATGTTGCCTAATGAAGAACAAATAGGCCCAGATAGGAAACAGAACAGGTCAAAATTCCCATTCCAATCAATAGTGGGATCAGGCCTGTGAGTAGCCCCTGTACTTCTAGCCCAGGTGAGATAAGGAAACCCAACCTTTAAAAATTTTTCTTTTGGGGCAGGTAGGTGGCACAGTGGATAGAGCACCAGCCCTGGATTCAGGAGGACCTGAGTTCAAATCCAGCCTCAGACACTTAACACTTACTAGCTGGGTGACCCTGGGCAAGTCACTTAACCCCAATTGCCTCACCAAAAAAAAACACAATTCTTTTAAGTATAGAATTTTGAATTGATCTTACCCAAGCAAAGACAGCAGAAGGGAAGGGAATATGCATTTATAAAGCACCTACTACATTATCTCATTTTATTCTCACAATAAAGATGGGTGCTGTTATTATCCCCATATTACAGATGAGGAAAACTGAGCTAAACAAGGTCTTCTAAGCTCCAGGCCAAGCACTCTATGCACTGAATCACCTACCTGCCTCAAAGGAAGAGAAATGGGGGGTAATCTGACAGCCACTCTAAGTTTGGGGAAAACACATTTTTTAAAATCCAGAGAAAGAATTGATAGGATCTCAGAGACTAAAATTCTACAGGGGATATTAAGTGGGAAGCTCTCAAAAATGACATTCTGAAGAAACAGAGGAATACAATTTTAATGAAAAAGGAAAGGGGAAGATAATTGTCCAAAAAGAGCAATGTGGATGCAAAGAAAATTCATCAACCAGTTCAAGTTTTTAAAAGACATGAATATAAGATAAAGGCTAAGGGATTAATGCTAAAGCATAGCAAAGTCCTGTAAGAATGTGTCAGGAGTGCTAAAGCTCAAAGATCTGAGACTAATGAATAAAGCAAAAAAAAAAATAGCAATTAAAAAAAGTTATTTTTGCTAGTGCAGGAAGGGAAAGGAGAATGAAAAGTGACAGAAACACTCTTCATTGTACATGGAATAATTACAAAAGGGAGAAAAGGAGAAGTGCTGACCCTTATTTTGCTTTTGTTTCCTACAGGAATGAGAATGAGCCTTAACCTGGAAAGGGTAGAACAAAAGTGGTGAATAGAGAATAGATACCTGAGATAAAGAGTAAGAGAACTACAGAACACCTAGCTTTCCTTTACATCTTTGTGTCACCAAGCCCAAAAGAACTATAGCCTAAGGCAATTACTGCTATCTTTGACGGATCGCACAGAACAGGAAAGATATTAAGCTGTTGGGAAAGGAAAACATCCATGTCTACAAAAAAAGAAAAGAGAATGGAATGTGCAAACTATAAACCAATGAGCTTGATGTTGATTCCTGGTATAATTCTAGAATATATCAATGAGAGAATTAGTTAGTAAATAGCAAGAAATGGAAATGATGAGCACAAAGCCAGTGTGGCTTCATTACCAGCAAGTCATTTTAGGCTACCTTCAGTTCACTTGTTAGAAGTAAGGCAGGAGAGAGACATTCATGTTATTTAATACTAGAGAGGCAGAATTAATAGTTAATGTATATGCTGGACTTGGACTCAAATGACTTGGGTTATAATCCTGCCTCTGACACTTATTAGCTGTAAGACAACAGGCAAGTCACAACCTCTCTGAGACTCTGGCAACTTAACAAGATTAAAATTTAAGGACAGAATCTACTCTGTGGGAGTGATAGTCTCCTCCACCAATGAAATCATTACTAAGTTATACTAGTTCATACTGATAGCGCATTTTGAATCCTATAAAGTAGGTTGTGATACCTCCCATACTATCTCCACCCTGGTAATGGGGCAGCTAAGTAACACAGTGGATAGGGAACCAGGCCTGGAAGTCAAGAAAACTGTTCTAAATCTGGCTTCAGATACCTTGACTAACTGGATGAGCCTGGACAAGTAACTTAACTTCTGTTCATCACAGTTTCCTCTTCTGTAAAATGGGCATGAAAACACCAACCTTCCAGGGTTGTCTTGAAGATCAAATGAGAGAATATTTGTAAAACAGCACAGTGCCTGGCAAATAATAGACACTATATAAATTTTGGGTATTATTATTATTATTATTAAAGAAGTATTTCAGAATAAAAACACCCCCTTATCAAATATAATAGTGTATTATATTCAACTAGGACACATGCAACAGAGATCTGAAAAAAGATAGAAAAAATCTATACTGCTTATATTTTCCAAAAGCATCAACAAACACAAGGAAATGAAAGCCAGCTGCTGATTATTTGAAAACATCATATATTCATATAACTTTCCAAAGCAATATTACTTTCTTTATAAGAATTCAAGTTTAATAAAGAAATGCCATACCTTATTTTGGGTTACATCAATAGCTATAATAGGTTTGTTCTGGTTTTTCATAAAGCTTTAACATATATGGAAAGCCTTTTTTTAAAATTTGAAATATTAATTATCTTTTTAAATTCCAGTTGGTGATTACTCAATCTGTATTTGTACATTTTAACATTAGCTCAGTGTTAGAAAGTTGGCTTCCCAATTGTGAATTATGGGTCAGTTTACAGTAGAATGAGTGTTGGTATATCCAAATCTACTAAGTAGAATCACCTTACTCTAGAGCCACCTTAAAGGTCCCTTTATGGTGGGTTTCCACAACCACTGCATAATATAATCACAAAAGGTATAGGCTCTTTCAATGAAGGGATTTCCTTATAATTTCATCATTATGTGTAGACAAGCACATTTGAAATGATCATGGGACTTCTGGCTACCAGATGAAAGACAAGACCATGGCACCCAGAAGACATCTTCTGACTGGTTGAGAAGATCCAGGATTAAATATAAAATCCTCTATTTGGATTTTAAAATTCTTCATAACATCCCCCAAAAGAGAAAAATACCCATTTGCACAAAAATATTTATAGCAGCTCTTTTTGTGGTGGCTAAGAATTGGAAATCAAAGGAATGCCCACCAATTGGGGAAGAGCTGAACATGCTGTGGTATATGATGGTGATGGAATATTATTGTACTATAACAAATGACGAGCAGGATGATTTCAGAAAGGCCTGGAAAGACTTATATGAATCGATGTATAGTGAAGTGAGCAGAACCAAGAGAACATTATGCACAGAGACAGTAATACCATTTGATGAAGAACTGTGAATGACTTCACTATTCTCAGCAATACAATGATCCAAGACAATCCCAAAGGAATATCGATGAAACATACTATCTACCTCCAAAGAAAGAACCGATATTGATGGGACAGACTGAAGAATGCTATTTTTCACTTTTTCATTTTTATTCTTTTATTCAGGTTTTCTTGTACAAAATTACTAATATGGTAATGTTTTTCCATTAAAAAAAATTCTTCATAAGCTGGTCCCCTCTTGCCTTTCCAGTCTTCTTACACTTTACTGCCTTCCACATAGTTTGCAGTCCAGGGACACAGGCCTCCTTGTTTTTACTGGCACAAGATACTCCATCTCCCAACTCTGTACTTTTTCACTTGTCTGTCTCCCATGCACAGAATGTTCACCCTATTTACCTCTGCCTCCTGGCTTCAACTAAAATTCAAGTTTCAACTAAAATTCCACATTCTTCAAGGAAGCCTATGGTAGTCCACCTTCATCTTTGAACTTCCTTCTAAAGTGACCTCCAAATTATCCCGTATTTATATATATACATACATATTGTTTATAAATAGTTGTTTTTATGATGTCTCCCAAGTTAGAATGTGATCTCCTGAGGCAGCTAGGTGGCTCAGTTGATGAAGCACTAGCAGCCTTGGATTCAGGAGGACCTGAGTTCAAGTTCTGCCTCAGATACTTGATACTTACTAGCTGTGTGACCCTGGGCAGGTCACTTAACCCTCATGACCACCCAAAAAAGAATTAAATTAAATAAAAAAGACTGTGATCTCCTTGGAGTAGGGACTGTTTTTGCCTTTCTTTGTATCCATAGAGCTTAGCACTGTACCTAGTACATAGTAAGCACTTAATAAATGCTTGTTGACTAACACCTCTTGAGCTACATATAAAAATAGACCAGTCAAGCAGTGGACCATCCCAGGAGTAAACAGCTCCAGGTTCAGGTTCCTGAGAGGTAATTAAATAATGGGGGAAGTGAGAAGAGAGAAGGATGAGTAAGAAAAAGTTTCACCCTCACTTTCCCCTCTCCATTCCACTGAATTGATCACACCACTTAGGAGAAGGGACCAGTAGAAGCCAAGGTGTCCAGCTGAGAGCAGAGAGAAATTATTAGGATAAAGGATGACCTAAGAAAGCAGAAGCTATATATAGTACTAAGGAACAAAAAGAGAGACACCAAAGAAAAATGTGAAAACAGCTGGATGCAGAAGGAAAGAGGGGGGGGGGAAGCAGCTTCAAAGGGTATGACCCCCCTGCAACGGAGAAGAGTGCTAACAGGGAAGTGGGTATCTAAGTGGTACAGTAAATAGAACACTGAGTCTGGAGTCAGAAAGATCTGAGTTCAAATTTGGCCTCCAACATTTACCAGCTGTGTGACCCTCAGCTAGTCACTTAACCTTGTTTGCCTCAGTTTTCTCATCTGTAAAATTGAGGTAATGATAGCACTTACCTACCAGGGTTGTTGTGAGGATCAAATGAGGTAATGTTTGTAAAGTGCTTAGCACAATGCTTGGCATATAGTAGGTGCTAAGTAAATACTAGCTATTATTATTGTTAGCTCTGGAAAGGAACTCCATGGCATAAAATGCCAGAGGTTATGAGTTACCCCTTTGACACTTGTGTATTTTCCATGTGATTCACCATGATTGTACTCTAAGTTTGAACCCAGTCTCCCCATGAACCTCTGTGTATTTGTGGGAGAGTTCACTCCAGTTTCTTAGGGGAATATTTTTGCCAACTATTTTTACTATGCCATCTTAGTAAATACCTTTGCTAAAAGATAATTGGAGTTACTGGATGATAAACAATTGGAAACACTGGGGGGAGGGGCGGCTATAAGGAACAGTACTAAGAAACCTAATCCCTCAGAGTCATTTCTAGAACCTTGAGGAAAACAATGCTCAGCTGCCAGCTGGAAACCCAGTCTGCCAATTCAAGTGGGAGTCAGGAAAGTGGCCCCAGAGAGGGGGATAGAGCAGCAAAAAGAAAAAAGGTGCCATGTTACTGGCTACATGCCACTGTGGCTAAAATAAAGGAGTGAAAAATATCTAAACCCACACAATCCTTCTACAGTGTAACAAGGGAGTCTTTATTTTCTTTATAGGTTATTTCAAATAGATACTATCATTCTGAACATGTTTAACTACAAGCAACACATATTAAACCAGTCTGGAAACTGAGAAAATGAACACCTTTTTTTTCCCCAAAGGTTCATCTATGCATAAAAGCATAAACTAAGAAAAACGAAAAGTTAATTTACTTATTATGCTATTCCTATAATATTTGTGCTAGCATAATTTTAATTTACTTTTTTCTTTCCTCTTTAATTTCATTTCAGACTATTATCTTAATTGTTGGCAAAACGTGAATTCAATTAATTTAGGAGCTCCAATGTGATTTATTAGAGATATTATGAATGACTCCACATAAAAGGTGATATATTTCTATTTATTGAATGATATAACAAATTTTGGACATGTGATTTGTTACTCAATACATGGAAAATATAAAATGCATAAGGATACAAAAAAAATCAATCTAACTTCATTAAAAATACTTATTTCCCTCTTATTAATGAATATAATTTGAAATCTATATATTTGGGAGCAAAAAACATTATATTCATTCTACCTCACTTTTCCTGCCCATTTAATAAATTAATTGCATAAACTTGTTTTTACATCAAATTTTCAATAAGCTGTCATAGAAATACCATGCTTTAACTGTAATTCTTATGTAAGTCAATATGATTGTTTAACTTCCTGTAAAGATAAAGTTCCTGATATATTTACAATTTTTTTTTTAAAATAGAGAAGCTTTTATGAAGGATTGCTGTTCGTGAAAAATATGCTACATATTAAAATAGTTTCTAATATCAAAAATTAATTTATTAGTGACTTCATATTAGTTCTCAAACTGTCAATTAGCAAGAAAATCTTAGAATAAGACTAGAGTTTGAAGTATGTATTCAGTTTATGAAATAATTAACAACTCAACTTCTACAATAATAGTTTCAGTAAAATAATGCTCAATAAAATGATTTTAGTTACGTTCAATGCAGATCAGTACCAGGATAAAGTGAATATAATTAAAATGTGATAAATATTGATCACTTTACATTTCACAAAGTGGCCATGATCATTGCTACTCTAACACCTTGGAAACTTCCAGTCTGTCTTTATCGAATGATAAACATTATGTTTTACCTGTGAGAATATGAACATAACTGAGTATTCTTCTTTTCAAATAAGGAATAAGTGGAAGACTACAATCAATTCTTTTAAAATGGAAGTAAATACACTAAAACACATACAGATTTTGCTATAGTCTCTGCTTTTTCTTCCCCCCCCCCTACCCCCCATCCATCAATCTTCCTTCCCAGAGAAGCATTTGAAGAGTACTCTTATTCCCCAGTGGGTTCCCTATAGTAGAAAAGCTAGGTTACCATGGAACCAGCCAATTAATTTTGACACCTGCTTACTAAGATTGATCAATCATTTCTGATGTCTGTTTGCTAGGTTGCTATCCTTCAGTTTAGAAAAAGATTTCTCAGGATAATTAATGGCTTGAGAATTTCTATTTAGAGACTTTCCCAGTGTATTAATAGTTCAACAGCCTGATAAAACCAGATACCATCCTCAAAATAAAACCTTTATCAATGCATAGGTTGCCATGTACTTCATTTCAATATTTTTTTCTTTTAAAGATAATACTTCCTTTCTTGATTATTATAAAAGACAAAGAAAGCAGGTTTATCTAAATTAATGTGATTATGATCACAAATTTAGAAATAAAGGGAACTTAGAGATCACCTAGTCCAACCCTCTCATTTTATAGTTGAGGAAAATAAGGGACAGAAGGGTTAAGTTATTTGCTCAAAGTTATACAAGTATTAGTGGCAAAGACTGGATATGAACCAAGGGCCTTTGATTCCAAATCCAGGACTCTCTCCACTTTACTATGTTGTCAAATTAAATCTAGAGATAAGAACAGCAAGCATAAGTACTGGAAGTCGCAGTGAATAATCCATTCTTTAATAATGGTAAATGTGTTAAACAATCATTTTTTGAAATATTTTAACTTGTGTGCAAACATTTAAAATTCTCTTCATATAATTGATACATGTTATTTAAGCCTGTTTTTATTTGATTTACTATCTTCCTTACTGACAGAAGCAACATCTGCTTGTGAAGTCACTAGCAAAGAGCCTCCCCATCCCACTCCCTACACCACCACCCCCATCCAGCTGGTCAACAACTAGCTCTACTGCTATAAAGTACAGCTGTGAGCTTCTCATAACTCTGCAGATGTTTGTGCTTTTTAGATAGAAGGGAAGGATCCACCATACCAAGTCAAATTTCCTTAAGTTACATGTCATTCAGACAACTTTCATGTTCCTAGCTAAAGAGATATTAAGAAATACATATGGCTTCTTCATTCTCAGCCCCAGTTGACAGTTTTTACCTTTTAAAACTCTATCACTTATCAGATAATGAAGTTGACTGCTATTGTCTTAACTAAAATTTGAGAAATAATTAAACCACTTGTCCTAATGGAAAACAACAAGCAAAAGCTGAAAATGAAACTTAATAAAATGTCACTTTCCTTATCTGTTAGCTCACTTATTTTTTCTAACACAATCTTTATTAGCTTCTCTTAAAATAAGAAACCTAGATTGTGCTTATTTTAAAGGCATGTGCTAAATATATGCTCTAACCTATATAAGTAAAACAAAAAACAAAAGAATCAACTCTGACTGGAAACTGGCAGACCTTAACACAATGTCCATAGATTTCTTTCAAAAGGAGCGTGTTATTTAAAATGTTATACTTTTTCACATTAAGTTCATAGTCTTTTCATAGGGCAAATCAAAATTTTGTGAATCCTCTTTTGAAAGGGCTATTGGCAATTATTTTACTAGTCAAAAAGCTTGGGGGGGGGGTAGAGAGAGCAAAGCCAGAGGTTTTAAAAGGCTCCAAAAACATTATTTGCCTCCCTCATAAAGTAATAAGGGATTGCTCTTTTCCTGGCACTGAGATTATGACCTAGATATACCGCATTTCTCTCTTTTCCAACATACCTACAAATAGAACATAATAGGGGTTTCACCTGGATTTCTCTTTCATTCACAGTAATTGTGAGTAGTGTTCAGTTTTCCAGGCCACAGGCCAACCACACGCTCCATATTCTCAACAAGAGCACTGAGCAACTAATGAACTTTACAACTGTCCATTACAAGTTAAAAGCAGAAATTACAATTCAATAGCTAATTCATATGCTGTTGCCCTTATCTTTTTTTCCCCCTAAACCAAACTCCACCAAAGCAAAAGCATATAAAGTTGTGTGGCAAATTGTTCACGTCGATATACCTAAGAAATACCCTCAGTGACTCTTTACTTTCACAATCTAATAACTTTACTTTGGGGGGCGGTGATCCGACAATATTCCCCCACGTACACAGTTCCCAAACTAAACAGTTATTCCCAAATCTCTTGGTTATTTCCTTCTTTCTTTCACACTCCCGAAGTCACCCTCTACAATTCACGACATCTCTGAATCCAAAGTTCCCCTCAAAAGAATAGCGAAAGTGAGAAGGCACTTTTGGACGGAGAAATTCAAAACTGCAGGATTATTCCTTGCTGCCGGAGCCTGGAACGGGTGACCAGGACATGCCCGAACACAGGGCTCCCCCAAAATCCCCGGTCCGCCCTTGGCCTCCGTCCTCCACAGGCAGTCCCACCCACCCGCACCCACCTTCCTCCTCCTCCTCCTCCTCCTCCTCCTCCTCCTCCTCCTCCTCCTCAGTTACACCTGTCTCCTCTTCACCTTGATGCAGGTGATGATGATGCTGCCGCTGCTGCTCTCCAGGGCACGACGCCGGTCCGTGCCAGTGTCTGATGCCCCGGGGCTGGGTTAGGGATGGACATTAACGCAGAAAAGGAAGAAGACGGGACGGGACCGAAGGAGAGAAGAGGCGAGGCCTGAGCTGTAGGGGCGGAGAAGGGGAAGGAAAAGGTGGCCAAACTACTTACTTGAACCTGCCCTGGCAGTGCTGGCACTGGTCCCCCACCCAGCCCTGGTCGCAGAGGCAGGTGGCGTTGACACAGCGGCCCGAGAAGCAGGAGGAGCTCCTGTCGCACGGCTTGGACTGGGACACCTGAGCGTAGAGCACCAGGTAGAGGAATCCGTAGCCGAGCAGCCAGCTGGGGGTATCCAGCAGCCAGGAGGAGGCGCCCCCGCCCCCGCCGGTCCGGGCTCGCCCCAGCGCGGGGGCCGCGGGCTGCGACGCCCCCGGCTCCATCATCCGCCGCCCGCGGACCCCGAGACTCCGCAGGATGATTGGGGCCGGGAAGCCCCGGAGGCTGCTGCCGCTGCTGCTGTTACTGCTGCTGCTGCTGCTGCTGCTGCTGCCGCCGCTGCGGAGGCGGCGTGGGCGGAGAAGGCGGTCTCTGCCGTCGCCGTCGCCGTCTTCACCGGGGCCGGCCCCCGTCCCGCTCCCCCCGGAGGACGGATGGAGCTCCGCTGCCGCCGCCGCCTCCGCTCGGCTCCCCCAAGTCCAGCACGGGCATCGCCGCCCCTGCCCCCCGGCCCCCTAGGACTCGTGACCTTGGCCTCGCCGGGGCGACCCCACGATATAGATAAGCGGGCTCTGGACGAAGGGACTGCACGGGATGGCAGGCGGAGGGCACCGCGGCCGCCTGCCACCGTCCCTCCACGGGGGACCAGATTCGGGGGATTCGGAGGGAGGGAGAGGGGCGGGGAGGGAGCGCCCCGCGCTCCCGGCTCCGCCTTGCCCTCCGCGCCCAGCCAACTGCCTCGCGCCGGATGGAGGAGGGGGGCTAGGAGGAAGGGGCGACCCAACGGGAGAAAGATCCAAGGGGGAGATAGGGACGATGGAGAGGCGGGGGTTAACCCCAAATAGCCGCTCTAATTGGCGAATGTCCCCCCAGCAGCCATTTTCTCGCTCGTCCAATTAAAAGCACGTAAGGCTTGCCCGTTTTAGTCCATAGAACTCTCAGCCGCCCCCCACTCCTACCTTTTCAGGGTACACCCGCTCCCCACGCACCAGCCCAACGGTTTGGTCTCTTCCCTCCGCCTCCTCCCAAACCATTCCCTCTCCCAAGCTTCCAGGTCCTCTGACACCGGCCAGGGTTCTCTCTGTGTGTGTCTCTCTGGCCCAGGGACTAAAGCACTAGAGGAAGCAAGCAGTCGTCCTCCGGCAAAGGATGCTTTGGCAGCTGGGGGGAGCTCAGTCGGCTGCCTCTGATGGAAGAGTGAGAAGACTGGAGCTATCTTTTTCTCTCCCTAGGTGTTTTTCTTTCCCTCTTCCGAAGCTCCTGACAATTGCCGCTGGCCCTTCTCATGGGACCTGGAAGGAGGATTCCACCACTTCCCTTCCCATCCTTCGAAGCTACACCCAGTCCCTCTCCCACTACTCCTTTTCTCCAAATCCTGTCGGATATTTGGGGACGGGTTGGGGGAGGGGTGGAGGGCAATTGTCTTGCAGTTTCAGCAGAAATAGTCCACTCCAGCCTCTGTGTTTAAAAGAAAGTGCACTGCATTCCCAGCTGCCTGCCTGTTCTTTTCCTTTCATATTCCGCCCTCCCCATCCTCCTAGGGGGGGGGGGGGGAGAGAGAGAGAGAGAGAGAGAGAGAGAGAGAGAGAGAGAGAGAGAGAGAGAGAGAGAGAGAGAGAGAGAGAGAATATGAATATATATACAGCACAAAGAGCTGAGCGTGTACAGCAAGAGAAAGTCTTAGGGGTACTTCAATTAGGACCAAGGAATTGTAGGGTTCACAAGGACAGAGAAGAGGGCACATAGTGTACTGGAAGGAAACGAAGGACATGAGAGGTGCTGTATTTTCAAAGAGAAGGGGAAAATTCCTTAGAACATCATAGTGTGTTTTTATATTGCAACCCAGTAGCACCTCTTCTCCCAGGGCACTACAATCAACATGAAAGAACCTGAATTCCAGCCCAGCCTGCCTCTCTTCCCAACTCCACAAGGGTTAATATTCACCTTAAGTTAGTGTTTCCCTCTCCATCTGGGACAACATCAGTGTTGGGTTGTTTTGGGTTTGTTGTTTTTTTCACGTTCACAGAAATGTGAAAGGAAGAAGGAGCTTTCCTTCTGCAGCTGCAACTTTTCTTCCTTTTGATGGCTTTTCCAGATTTTATGGCATCTGTTTAAGTGTATGGTTTGTACTTTTTCACCTTCTCTAATAGAATATTTGGGCCCCTTTAGGAAAAGAGAGCTGTTTGTGGTTCTCCTTCAGAATTTTTAAGGTCCAATGCCAAATAAAAATAGTATTTATATGAAATTCCCAGAACCCCAGGGAAATAATTTCTGACCACAAAAAAAGTTTTAGCAGTAGTTAGAATCATAATTACAATGCTAACAAAGTTACACCATAGACATCTTTTCTTTTATTGCTGAGCTCCTAGAAAACATGAGAATACTTTACATTCTCCTTTATCAAAAACAGTTAAATTTCAGGGAGCTTACAAAATAACTATCATTTATTGAATTGACTGCTACTGCATATATAACGAGATTTCATGGCTCAGAAGATAGACCACTTTTCTCTCCCTTTTTGCTAATAACTAGATAGGTGACCCAGGAAGGCAATCGATAGGAAAGATGGAGCTTAACTGATTTAGGTTAGGAGGGTGGGAGAAGACCTTAAGTGTACATGCCCATATTTATATATAATCACTACTGGGGGCAGCTTGGGGGCAGCTAGGTGACACAGTGGATAAAGCACTGGCCCTGGATTCAGGAGGAAGGACCTGAGTTCAAATCCAGCCTCAGATACTTTACACTTACTAGCTGTGTGACCCTGGGCAAGTCACTTAACCCTCATTGCCCAGCCAAAAAAACAAACAAACAAAAACATATATAATTACTACTCCTATCCTCCAAGAAAAAGAGGGGTCAGGTCTCCCCATTACCTTAACCCTTTCATTGCCCTTTGGGGGCTTCCTTCCTTCTTCTTTCCTGTCCTGGATATTTATTTTACCCTGATTTCACCTGGATATAAATGTTTTACAAATGTAGAAAAGATAGAGAGATATAAGATACATACATAATTGACTTGGATAAATTCAGAAATGTTTGAATGTCCAAACTCAAACTAATGGTAAAATGTCATAAGGGCAAGAGAATATCACTGGAGTGCTCCTTGATTCCATGTTTGGCTGTATGCCATTTGATATTTTTATTAATGACTTGAATAAAGGCTTAGATGGCAATCCTGTCAAATTTTCAGATAACACAAAACAGGGAGTGATAGTTTAATATTACTGTATGACAGATTTGAGGTCAGAAATAATCTTGAAGGCTGGAACACTGGGCTGAATCTAGTAAAATGAAATCTAATGGGAAGCAAAAGCAGTGTGAGTGTGTGTGTGTGTGTGTGTGTGTGTGTGTGTGAGAGAGAGAGAGAGAGAGAGAGAGAGAGAGAGAATTGTGAAGTCTCGTTCAGTCATGCCCAACTCTTCATGACCTCATTTAGAGTTTTCTTGGCAAAAATACTGCCATTCCCTTCTCCAACTCATTTTACAGATAAGGAAACTGGGGCAAATAGGGTTAAGTGACTTCTCTGGAGTCACATAGCTAGCAAGTGTCTCAGACCAAATTTGAACTCATGAAGATGAGTCTTCCTGACTCCAGGCCTACCACTCTACTGTGCCACCTAGCTGCCCCATATGGTTTTGTACTTCAAAAAATCAACCTCAAAAGTTGCAAGGTGGTGACCATAGTTAGCATGTCTGAATAAGATCTGACAATTTGGGGTCACTATAAATTAATAAATTGATATAGCACCCAAAAGAAAACCAAGAGAATCTTGAGCTGCATTGAGGCAAACCGTCAATAACAAGGAGATGACTATATATGCTGCTGTATACTGCCCTCTTCAGACCATATCTGGAGGACTGTGTTTGGTCCTGGGGCCCCATTTCAAGAAAGACACTAATGAACTAGAGAGCACGCAGAGTACGGTAACCAGAAAAGTGACAGATTGACTTTTAGTCCATGTCACATGAGGAGAAGATAAACTGGAGATGGTTAATTCTGAAAAAGAAAAGACTAAGGACAGGATAATTCTGTTTTTCCGATTTTACTCATCCCATACTAAGCCATTTATTCTCCTCTAATTCTTTCTTTAGCAGTCTCGTTTGCTCTCTGATTCTTTCTCCTACAGATATTATTTTATTTATAAGATTTTTAACCCTTTATTTATTCTAGGAATTCCAGTAAAACTTGTGGCATAGCTATGGATTTCACTGAGACATTGTTTATAGATTATATGGAGTAATTCTCTTCTTCTAGGTTTGTTTCTTGGGTATCCCTGGCTCCAAAATATTTCTTTCCCTTAGGTATTTTCTTCAGTTTACTCTTTTCTCCAGACAGTTTATGAATTGGGACTTTGTATCAGGGCCAACCTCTGTGTGTTTCTAGAAAGAAAGGTTAGGCCCTCTTTGATACTGATCTTTATTATCTGGTATCTGAGTAATAAACAATACATTCTGCAAGGACGTAGCAACAAGTTCTCTGGATAGAGGGAGGAGGGAAGGGTCTACCTGGGGTAGTTCCTACCTTGGTGGTCTACATAGGGGCTGTCTGTGCCATCTATGCAGATGGTCTATGCTGGGTTGGTCTACGGGGGGGGGGGGGTAGTCTGTCCATTGTACACCTCCCTGAGCTTAACATGCTTTTGAGGTCCAGTTTAGTATCAGAGTGATACAGATAAAGGGTCCTGGCATCCTTGCTTCCATGCTGGTTCTTGTGCTGAAAGGGTAATATACCCTGAGCCACGAGCTAGACTTTTCTGACTCAATCTCTTCCCTAGTGTCCATGGGAATCTTTGTGTGGATTTAGCTGGCAACACATATTTACTGTAGTTTCTTCTTGAATTTCTTAGTTGAATTTCTTGAATTTCTCAGGCTGGTGCTGCCTTTTTTAAGTCCTTGCTGGAGTAATCATGAAAATTACACTTTTCTGCTTTCTCGCACTGGTTATCATCGGGACTGTTGTTTGGAAGAGGAATTTGACTGGTTATTTTTTGCGTTGGAGGTAAGAACTAGGAAAAATGGGTAGAAATTGCAAGAGCAAGAAAGTAAAATGACTCTCTACTGAGGCTTTACAAACAGCTGAAAAAAGAAAAGGGAAAGGAAAAGATATATTCAATTGAATGCAGAATTCCAAAGAATAGAAAGGAGAGATAAGAAGGTTTTCTCAAATGGGCAATGCAAGGAAATAGAAGAAAACAATAGTGTGTGAAAGACAAGAGATCTCCTCAAGAAAATTAGAGATATCAAGGGAAACTTTCATGTAAAAATGGTCATAATAAAGACCAAAAAAAAAAAGGTTAAGGATTTAACAGAAGCAGAAGAGAATAATAAGAGGTAGCAAGAACACACAAAATAAGAACTATACAAGAAAAATCTGAACATCACCCATAACCATGATGGTGTAGTTACTGATCCAGGAGAAAAAAGTCAAATGGGCCTTAGGAAGCATTGCTAACAATAAGGCTATTGGAAGTGATGGAATTCCAGCTGAGCTATTTAAAATCCTAAAAGGTGTTGCTGTTACATTGCCCTTCTCAATATGACAGAAAATTTGGAAAACACAACAGTGGCCAATGGATTGGAAAAGATCACTTTATATCCCAATCCCTAAAGAAAGGAAATGCCAAGGAATGTTCAAATTACCAATCAAATGCACTCATTTCACATGCCAGCAAGATTATGCTTGAGATTTTATAAGCTAGGCTTCAGTAATATATGAACCAAGAATTAGCTAAAGAGTTGTCTTGTTTTTGAGGAGGCAGAAGAATTACAGACCTAATTGTGAACATTTACTGGATTGTGGAAAGAGCAAGGAATTTGCAAGGAAAAAAAAAACATCCATTCCTGCTTCATTGACTACACTAAAGTCTTTGTGTGAATCACGAGACAATGTGGGAAATCCTCAAAGAGATGGGAATACCAAAACATCTTACTTGTCTCCTGAGGAATGTGTATGTGGGCCAAGAAGCTAGAGATAGAAGCAAACATGGATTTGATTGGTTTGAGATTGGAAAAGGAGGATGACAAGGCTGTATATTGTCACATTATTTAAGCTATATGCAGAGTACATCATGCAAAATGCCAATCTGGATGGATCACAAACTGAAATTAAGGTTGTTGGGCAAAATATCACCAATCCCAATATGTAGATGATAGCAGAAAGTAAAGAATTAAGAAGCCTTTAGATGAAGGTGAAAGAGAAAAGTGTAAAAGCTGACTTGAAGCTTAATATCAAAAAAACTAAGATCTTGGCAACTGGCCCCATAACTTCAAATAGAGGCAAATAGAGTGAGAAGAAATGAAAACAATGTCATATTTTATAGTCCTGGGCTCAGAGATCACTTGAAGACATTGACTGCAGGCATGAAATTTAAAAATGCTTGCTCTTTGGAAGGAAAGCTATGGCAAATATGGACAGCATACTAAGGAGAAAAGATATCACCTTGCCAACAAATGTCTGTGTGGTCAAAGCTATGGTTTTTCCAGTAGCAATGTATAACTGTGAATGCTGAACTATCAGGAAAGCTGAGCATGGCAGAATCCACACTTTCAAATTGTGATGCTGGGAAGCGAGTTTTGAGAGTCCCTTGGACAATAATGAGGTCCAATCAGTCAATACTTAAAGAATTTAACTTGGGCTATTCACTGGAAGTTTAAATACTGAAGCTGAAGCTTAAATACTTTGGCCACATAATAAGTCAGGATTTATTGGGAAATACCCCAATGTTAGGGAAGATTGATGGCAAATGGAGAAGGGGACAGCAGAATGGAAGATGGATAGATAGTATCATGGAAACAATGAACATGAACTTGGACAGACTTCAAGAGATAGTGAAGGATAGAAGGGCCTAGTATGATATAGTCCATGGGGTCACAAAGAGTCAGATATGATTGAACAACTGAACAAGAAAAAAACTTGGGCTTACTATTAAAAAATCCTTCCCAACAATTAGAATTATACATAAGTGGTATGGACTGCCTCAAACAGTAGATTTCCCCTTATTGGAGGTCCTTTAAGAGAGGTAGATAACCACTTCTCAGGTATGTTATAGGGCAGATTCCCTTTTTGTTGGACTAGATGGCCAATTCTTAAGATTCTATGATCCTGGGGCAGCTAGGTGGCACAGTGGATAAAGCAACAGCTCTGGATTCAGGAGGACCTGAGTTCAAATCCGGCCTCAGACACTTGATACTTACTGTGTGACCCTAGGCAAGTCACTTAACCCTAATTGCCTCACCAAAAAGAAAGAAAGAAAAGAAAAGAAAAAAAAGATTCTATGATCCTATGATCAAGGGAAGGGTAAAAAAAAAGGGGTGATTTGCTGAGTTGCATCCTCTTGGAAAATAAATTCCACAAACAATTATTAAAGACCTGGTTTTTAAGGCACTGTGCCTTTAACCAGGGATACAAAGACAAAAAAAGCAATCCCTTATCCCAAAGAGAGCATTTCATTTGCAATTTATATTACTGGAAATAATATAAATTCATAGCTAAGTTAATAAGTATAAACAAGGTAATATAAAGTAATATGAAGGAGACATGCTAACAAATGCAAAGATTGGGAAAGGCATCATACAAGAGGTCAGTCAGTCAGTCAGTCAGTCAATACCTGACCTGTTCTTTGAAAGAATCTAAGAATTCTTAAAAGTGAAAAGGGAAAGACCTCCAGCCAAAGAAAGGTCCCCTGTGCAAAGGGAGATATCATTTTCTGGCATCAACTAGCCAGCCGGTTTGACTGGTACAGGAATTCATGAAGGGAAATACTATAAAATAAGACTGGAAAAATCTGATATGTTGTGGACCAGATTGTGAAGTACTTTAAATGACAAGGTAAGGTTTAAAAAAAAAACTATCCTAGAGAAAATAGGTGGCCACTAACAATTTCTATGTAGGGTAATAACATGATCATATCTGTGTTTAGGAATCTGATGTAGCAGCTGTAATTTAAGTAAAACTAAAAATTGTCTTGTCTGAAATCTTCATTATAGTTTCCGTCATTTAATGTAAAAACATGAACTCCAGGGGAAAAGTTCTTTCTAAATATGTTTCACCAATATCTGAACATTTGTGGCTACCTTTTCTTCTATTCCCCTCATATTTAAAATCAGTTCTATCTTCCTCATATCTGATGTGCTTGCAGATACAAGGAAAGTTTCCTCTTCCCAAAACAGCCCTGATGATGACCAGTGAGAGAAAGCAGAAAAGCCTAATTCTCACTATTACTCTTGCAGAAATGGGGGGGGGGGGGGTGTGTGCGGCAAAAACCAGCCAGAGAAATCCAAGTTCTTAAACCGGTCAATGAATAGATAGGTAATTCATAGAAGAAAGTGGTAGCCCTTTAATAAAAGACATTTCTGGTCATTAGTACACTGCTTCTAGCCTTTATTCTGCTAATGGATCTACACATTAAAAACAATATAATACATAACAATTGAAAGTTAAAATCTGATTTGTTTTTTTTACTGGAGGTGATGCATTCCTGAAGACTTCCCATCTCTTATGCCCACAAGGAAAATCAAGCTGGATCTCTTGGAGTTTTGGAGCACTTTTTCTTCCTAAAGATCTTAAAGTATTTCCCACCTACATATTGTCTCATTTTTCTTCACCGATTCCCTCTGGTGTAAAGAAAGGCAATGAAAGCAACTGATTTACAATGATCACACAGCTTATAAGGCTGATCTAGGGTTCTGATTCTCCGGATGGCCAATCAATTAGTCAACAAGCATTTGTTAAGTGCCTACTCTAAGTAAGGTACTTTGCTAGTTGCTGGAACTAAAAAACAAAACAAAAGGAAACTCTACTAGGAGGATGCAACATGAATACAGGGCAGGGAGTAAAGTAGAGCAAAGGACAGATCAAAGAACTATAAGAATATCTGGGGCTGGAGACAACTAATAATTTTCCTAAGGTGTATGTCAATGTCACTCTTCTATTCAAAAACCTTTGGTTGCTCCCCTTTCCCTCTGGAATAAAATACAGACTCCTTATTCTGGTATACAAGATCCTCCAAAATCAGGTTCTAATCTACCTCCACTTTTCTGTCACTTAAACTTAAATTTAATATTGGCCTACTTCTCAAGGAACAGGAACACATCTGTATGATACTTACATTAATTCTTTTTGTTTGTTTTTTGAAGGGCAATGAGGGTTAAGTGACTTGCCCGGGGTCACACAGCTAGTAAATGTCAAGTGTCTGAGGCTGGATTTGAACTCAGGTCCTCCTGAATCCAGGGCCAGTACTTTATCCACTGAACTACCTAGCTGCCCCCCCATACTTACATTAATTCTACAGAATTTATTGATAATTTACAGACCATTGATGTTATACACACACACACACACACACACACACACACACACACACACGATACAACTATACATATGCCAAGCCATTCCACTAGTTACTCAATCTAAGTTCTCTACTCTGTTCCTTAAGCAGCATTATATAATAGGTCCAGCATGGCCCTGTCCAATTTCAGACTAGGTCTAAATGGTAATGGTAGTTAACAATAGCACTATTTTATATTCAGGAGGGCAAAGGGAACTTTTTCAAATAAACTGAATTCCAGACACTTTCAAATCCATTAGTAATGAGTAAATGAGATAAAGATGCACATAGGGTTTGATACTCTTTCTTTGGAGAGAGAGGAATACAGAAGAGAGGAACTGTATTCATCTATCAACCATTTTAGCTGTTTTTATTGTAAGAAATAATTATGAATAATCAATATCTGGGGGGACCCAGTGATCTCCCTTTCTTACTCCTTTTCCCCCTCACCTCCCTAATTCCAAAGTCTAAATTCTCTCTGAAAATAAGATTCATCTGGGTCAAAGGAGTCTTGAGGGGACACAGGTCCATTTATCTAGATGATGGCTAAAAGACATTACTGATGAGATTTAGCCTGCAGAATGAGTTCTAGGTGAGAACCATTGTGCCTCCATCAGCTTGGGTAGGATCTAGATGCTTTCTCTGAGGTCCTTCTTGCCAAGATTTGAGTGACCTAAGTCACAGTAGACTTCACCTAGGCTTTGTTTTAATATAACACACCTCCAAATCATATCAACCAATTATATTTAATTGCTATGTAATGGACCTCCTACAGTTAGAAGGTTATATAAACTGTGACCCCAACCCAATTAGAAGTCTTTGATCTGAGAGAGATGGCCATGGACCATCCTTTTATTAATAACCTGCCAGCCTATAAATAAAATTATTAAATTACCCAGAAACTGTCTCTCATATTTTTAATGATCAAACTGGCTTCCTGTCCAGATAGCAACATTTCCCTTCACACACTCTATGTTCCTAGACAAACTGGATTGCTTTTTGTTCCCTGAATTACACTTGCAACATTTTGCCAAATATCTTCTCTCCACCTCCAGCTTACAGAATTAGTATCTTCCTTCAATTTTCAATTCAGGTACCACTTCCACTGTGAGAACTTTCCTGATCTCCCTCTCCCCCCAGGCTGAGGCAGCTAGGTGGCACAATGGATAGAGCACTGGGAGTGGAGTAGGGAAGATCTAAGTTCAAATCCTGTCTCAGATGCTTACTATATGACCCTAGGCAACTTACTTAACCTCTGTCTGCCTCAATTTCCTCAACTGCTGAAATAAAGATAATAGTAGCACTTAGCTTGCAAGGTTGTTGTGAGGATTAAATGAGATAACATTTGCAAAGCACTTAGCACAGTGTCTGGCATGTAATAGGCACTATATGAATACTTATTACCTTCCCTTCTCTTTCTCTCCCTTCCCCCCCCCCCCCCCGCCAAAAAAGAAAGATACCTAGGTTTGTTTCATAACAATCTACTTTTGTACATAGGTCTCTAAATATTTGAGGATTTTTGAAAATTTTATTTCATGAAGGTTAGTGACTTCTGCTATCACATGATAGAGGAAATCAATAGAATTTAGGGAGGAAAACTTAAAGATTCTTTTTCATCAAGAAATAAAGGGTGGTGTAGATCTATTGATCTTTTGATTGATGCACACAAATTTCCTTCCTCAGTTGCTTGATTTTAGAATGGCCTCTAGTCCAATTATTATTTGCTCTTTGTGCTAGACTGGAGGCTACATGGAAGCACCTGGGTTCCCAGGATAATGAGCACTGCAGATATGGTAGCAGAGAGAAATATAAACATTCACACAAAGGCATCTTTAGTAGACTTAGCTATTTAAAAAACAAAAGGTTCAAGACACTGAGGAAGAAAAAACAGTTGACAAGTTTAGAAAATGGAATGTCAGGAAGACTATATGCACAACTATTTTTAAAATGTATTTCTTTTACATCTGCCTCACAAAGCAGAACTATCTAATTCAGTCTAGAATAGTATTGTACACTCAGGCACTCCTTTAAAAATTATTGATGACGATCTATTTATGAGTGTAAAATCATTTACATAAGTAGTGAACAACTACATCAGATCTAATAGTATTACCTCTCTCTCTCTCTCTCTCTCTCTCTCTCTCTCTCTCTCTCTCTCTCTCTCTCTCTCTCTCTCTCTCTCTCTCTCTCTCTCTCTCTCTCTTTCTCACACACACACACCAAGAAGGGAGGGATACAGTAAGCAACAACATGTTTTAATAAAGGAGACAATGGAAAGAGTCAGGAGGACCTCAACACTTAAATGAAGGACATGTGTGGTCACATTCTTACAAATGTCTTTACTTAACTTAGCATTTATCTCACCCATTTAGGTACTTCCCTCCAGCAGAAATAAGGTTAAAGGACTGTGGCTGTAGGGGTGCCTCTTCTCTTTTCTACACCTAACTAACACTTCATGGAAAAGAAGGAATAGAAACCTTTGTAGGAAAAGAATTTTCTTTCAGTTCAGTTGATCACAAATTCAACTTAACCCAGATAATAAAAGGGCAGGAAGGGAATCACTATACTGTTGTAATGGCAGAACTCATAATTGTTTTGTTTTCGATGGATTAACACCATTTTAATAAATGTCTTTAGTTAAGAATCTTTGCATTCCATTGTATTTTCTTAAAATGAAAATGGAATGACTTTAAGAAGCATCAAACACAGCAATGGGTGTAAATGAAAATACAAAGAAGCATATCTATAATTTCACAGGATAGAGAGCAGTGTTTTGACTGCAAGCTGCAATCCATTATGGCTACACCCAGACTCTTGAGTGATCTTCAATGGAGACAGATCAGGTAGAATGTTTATAAACAAGCCAACTGATGTGGCTTTTTCCCCCCTCTTTTTATTTTGTAAATGAAAAGTCAGTCATTGTGGAGAGAATGGAAGTGTCTGAAATATAGAGTCTCCACAAATATGAGCTTTCATCAGTTTTTCTAGAGGTCCTGACACTAACAGGAAAATATGCTAACATTTGCAAGAAAAAATAGCTTCTCAATTCTTAAATGAAAATTATTGTCTCAAACTAAGAAAAAAAAAAGAGATGGGGAAGGCAGAGAAATCACATTGCATTGCACTTCAAGGCAAAAACAAACTAAAAAAGCAGCCCCCAAAAAACACAAGCAATGCTGGCAGATGAAAGCCAGGCCCCACAAATCCCGATAACATGACATCCTCTTTATTAAAAACATCAGTCTTGGATGACTCTAAGCACAGTGATTTCGAAAATGTATACTGGTAAATTAGAACCACGTTTATGATTCTTCCTATTGCAAGTCCTTCACCCGTATCCTTCTGTGAGGAGGATGTGAAATTTTCAATTAAATGAGGCAAATCAACATGAGCATTGCTGATTTTAGCATGATAGGCCCAAATTTTCCATTAAAGATTACTGCTTAAACTGAATCTGTCAGGGCATTAAAAGGACAGGTTTCCTATCCAGAAAAAGAAAAGAAAAGAAAAGAAAAGAAAAGAAAAGAAAAGAAAAGAAAAGAAAAGAAAAGAAAAGACAAGAAAAGAAGAGGAATATCTAAATGAACATTTCAGAAAGTACTAATTCTTCTATGATCTACCTCATGGGATGGTTGTGAGAAAAGTGGTACCCCTGCTCTTTGGTCCTGGAGGGGTAATAACATCACTGATATTGTATATTGGTACAGATACTATTGCATTAAGAAAATCTCCTATAAAACAGAAATCTAAGGGCATTGTCTATAGACAGATTCAAGGCATGAAAGAAATCTTGTGGAAGTCATGGATCTTTTTTTGCCTAATACAAGTGGAGAGATAAAAGGTGGTGCTTACTTCTCCTGAATACCCTCCCTATGAAGAGGAACTAAAGCAAAGTAAACTAATTGAAGAAAAACTAGCTCCGGAAAGTCACTGACCACTTCTGTCAAGGAGAATTTCTTTTCTGAGATATAACCTAGTCTTAGGTGATCCACATATTCACCAATCCAGGAAGGTCAAAGAGAAACTATAATTACTTTCTCTCAAATATCCCTGATGGGGTGGGGGGAAGGAGAGAAGAAGGAAAGAGAGTGATGGGGGAAGTGAAAGAGGGGAGACAGAGATAGAAAAAGGAGGAGGGATGAAACAAAAGGACAGACACAGAGATGGCCAGATCATTGCAAAATATTAGGCAAAGTTATCTAAGATTCAGAAGACCTGGATCTGTTGCTTACTATCCATGTATCCTTAGCTGTCACTCAGCATCTCTGATCCCCAGCTTCCTTATCTGTAAATGAAAGGTAACAATACTTACACTCCTCACCTCACAAGACTATTGTGAGGAAAGCTTTGTACATCTACAAAGGCCACTATGAATAGAAATCATTACTCTTATTATTAATGTCAGCAATAATGGTATTGTTTCCATCTCATATAAGAATAAACCAACCATAAGAAAATGGCAAGTCAGGATTAGTTCAGCCTAAACCAATATATCATGTAATTTCATCAACATCTATTGGGTGACTATTATGTGTCCAGGGTACATTAGGGCTTTGTCAGTCCATGACAGCAGTCATCAGTAGAACTAGCTTTAGGATAAATTATGAAGTAAGGCAAATGTTTATTACAGTGAGCCAGCATAGCTTCATCAAGAGCAGGTCATGACAAAGTAACCTCATTTCCCTTTTTGATGGAGATTCTAGGCTGGTAGATCCAGAGACTAGGGCAGATACTCCTAGAAGTTAGGAAAGCATTTGACAAAGACTATTTAGATGGAAAAGATTAAGAGATGTGGACTAGACTATAGAACAATTAGGTGTATCCAGAACTGATTAAATGGGTGGAACCAAAAAGTAGCCATTCAAAATCACCCTAGAAGCTATCCTCTAGAGGAGTGCTTCAGTGATCTCTACTTGGACGTGTTCTGCTTCAAATTTTTAACAGTGACTTGGATAAAGCCATAACTAATTTGTAGATGTTCCAAATTTAAAAAGCATAGCTAACACACAGAGTATGATAATCACCTTCCAAAAAGGCTAGAACTAGAGGCCAAATCTAATCAGATACAATTTAATAGTGATGATTATAAAGTTCTACACTCAGGTTCCCAAAATCAATTATTGGGAGAAATGCCTAGCTAACAATAGATATGACAAAGGATCAATGGATTTTAGTTGCTCTAACCTCAATATGAGTCAACAGTTGTAATGTGACAGCCGTTTAAGCTAAAACTATCCTAGGCTGGGGCAGCTAGGTGGTGTAGTGAATAAAGCACTGGCCCTGGATTCAGGAGGATCTGAGTTCAAATTCAGCCTCAGACACTTGGCACTTACTAGCTGTGTGACGCTGGGCAAGTCACTTAACCCTGATTGACAAAAAAAAACCCACAACTATCCTGGGCTATATTAAAAGAGGCATAATGTCCAGACTGGGACAGCTAGGTGGCATTGTGGATAGAGTACTAGGCCTGGAGTCAGGAAGACTCATATTCCTGAGTTCAAATCAAGCCTCACACAATAGCTGTGTGACTCTGGGCAAGTCACTTAATGTTGTTTGCTTCAGTTCCTCATTTGTCAGATGAGCTAGAGAAGGAAATGGCAAACCACTCCAGTATCTTTACCAAGAAACCCCCAAATAGGGTCACAAAGAGTCAGATATGACTGAAACAAATAAACAACAATGTCCAGACTATGAGGGGTGACTGCCACATTGAACTTCTGATTTGATTAGTCCACATCTGGACTTCTGGTTAATACATTTTTAGAATGCTGATAAGCTGGAGCATGTCCAGAGGTTACCAGGATGGTACAATTGTAGAAAGCATACTATATAAGATGAGTTGAAGGAACTAGAAAAAGAGAGTGGGATTGGGGGGGGGGGGGCGGAGTAGAAAAAAAAAGCTGTTTTCAAGTATTTGAAGGGCTATCTTATGGAAAAAAAAATTCTGCTGTGTCCCTCAGAACAGAGCCAGTAATAATGGACTGAAGTTATAGAGAAGCAGATTTCAGCTTATCCTAGAGAGTGGCTTCCCAAGAATCCTAGCTGGCCAATATTGGAATGGACTGCCTTGGTGGGCATTGGGTCTATTAAGCGTAGATAATCACTTATTGGCAAAAATGTAACAGGAATCCTTATTCAGATATAGGTTGTACTAGATGACCCCCCGAGGTCCCTTCCAGTTCAGAAACTCTGAGAGTCTATGATTTTCAGGGATGGGATCTTACTATTTCAGGTTATTATTGAACAGCTTTGATTATTATACTTATTGATTGTACTGCTCTGAAGCAGGCCACTCTTTTTTTCTTCAGAGTTAATCCTCTTTCCATGCCCAACAGCATTCTCCTTTCTAAAAGGTGCCCTGGTAAGTGGAAGATTATGTGGACCAGTTTGATTGCATGCTGATCTAGTTCAATTATCTACTTGGAAAAAAAATGTCAGCCACAGTTTAAAAGCACAGAACATGAGCCTCATAGTTCTAGGAACTCATGTATATACTCTCCAAAAACACAGTTTTCTTCATACATATTCAAATGGAACTATGACTACATGGAAATAGCTGTGAAAAGAACACACTGTATTTCATTTGAATTTTGCATCAATCCCTCTTGTTTGATGGAAAATGAAGTGGAGAAAGAGACAGAAACAGGGAGGGAGAGAAGGAGATTCAAAGATGAGAGAGAGAGAGAGAGAGAGAGAGAGAGAGAGAGAGAGAGAGAGAGAGAGGGAGAGAGAGAAATTTGTTGTTCATGGAAATATGGTTAGTGTTAAAAGTTCAATGACAGTAAAGGAAGTCAATTGCATATGTTAC
Organism: Dromiciops gliroides; assembly: GCF_019393635.1. Taxonomy (NCBI): domain Eukaryota; kingdom Metazoa; phylum Chordata; class Mammalia; order Microbiotheria; family Microbiotheriidae; genus Dromiciops; species Dromiciops gliroides. Next base: position 97,095,672 of record NC_057862.1, read on the forward strand.
AATAACATTGGGTATCTAGATTGGGACCAGACATGAGGTGCATACACACAGATACAGATCATTTGGAGAGCAAATCACGGTCCATGATCTGACTGTGCTAGCTGACACCACTACCAGCCTGAGGCAAAATTATAAAGTTGGAAGGGTTGGACTTACATATTTCCAGCCTCCCCTCTTGGATATGAACAGCCTGAGAGCTCATGAATACCCTTGGGATATTTAAAGAACCAGAGGAAACTCTGTAGTGCATTGGGTGGATCTCTCCCTATGTCAGTTTCCTTGTCTATGAAATGAAGATAATTCATAACAGAATCGGAGAATCTTCAAGTAGGAATAAGTCTCAGAAGTCATATAGTCCAACCCACATCTGACTGAGAATCCTTCCTACAATATTCCTGACAAGTGGTCATCCAGACTCTTCTGGAAGTTCTCTAAAACCCTTCCCCTTAAGAAAGGGGATAGATCTAAAGACTAGGAAGTTTGGAGTCTAAATCAGCCTATCTGTAAATCCTATCCTTTGCTATTTGTTTTGTTCTCAGCTGTCAAGCAGAACAAAGCTTTTACCAATGAGAGCCCTTCAAATGTGTGACGACAGAGGAAGGAACAAGTTCTCTGGATTTGGAGTGGATCTAGGTCCAAATGCTTTGTGACTTTCAAGAAGTATGAACTTAGGCAAGTCCTTTGACATCTAAGAGACTCAATTCCCTCATCTATAAAGGAAAAAAGTTGATCTAGATTACCTCTAGGATCATTTGTAGCTCTACATCATATGATCTTATTCCCCAGAAGCCTTCTCCAGGCTAAATATCCCCATTTTCTCCCATTGATACACATATGGCATGATCTAAAGGCATCCTAACTGCCTTCTTCTGGGTGCTCTCCAATTTATCAATTCCCTTCCAAAAATGTGGTGCCCAGACCCACATGTACAAAAATATTTATAGCTGCTCTTTATGTGGTAGCAAGGAATTGGAAGTTGAGGGGGTGCCCATCAATTGGGGAATGACTGGACAAGTTGTGGTGTATGAATACAATGGAATACTATTGTGCTGTAAGAAATGATGAGCAGGAGGAGTTCAGAGAAACCTGGAGGGTCTTACGTGAGCTGATGATGAGTGAGATGAACAGAACCAGAAGAACATTGTACACAGTATCATCAACATTGAGTGTCGATCTACTGTGATGGACTATATTCTTCTCACCAATGCAATGGTACAGAAGAGTTCCAGGGAACTCATGATAGAAGAGGATCTCCAAATCCAAGAAAAAAAAAAAAAGAACTGTGGAGTATAGATGCTGAATGAACCATACTATTTCTTTTGTTTTTGGTGCTGTTGTTTTTTTTTCTATTTTGAGGTTTTTCATCATTGCTCTGATTTTTTCTCTTATAACAGGACTAATGCAGAAATAGGATTAATGTTATTATGTGTATATATATATATATATGAGTGTATAGACATATCTATATGTATATATATATAGATATATAGAAATAACCTATATCAGATTACCTGCTGTCTAGGGGAGGGGGGAGAAAGGGGAGGGAGGGAGAAAAATCTGAAATTGTAAAGCTTGTATAAATAAAAGTTGAGAACTATCTTTACATGTAATGGAAAAAATAAAATACCTTATATGTTAAAAAAAAAATGTGGTGCCCAGGATAGGATTACAATGTTCTAGATGTGGTCTAGCAAAGATGGGCAGGCCTCAAGGTACACACTATTCCTCTAATCATTTTTCATCCGAGATCACAGTTGCTTTTTAAAAATTATTATTACCATACCACACTGTTGGCACTAAAATCCCCAAGGAAAATTCTGGGATGGGCAACTCATTAAACAAATTTCCATAATTTATTATAAGATGTGAATGATTTTCCAGATCAAATGAGATAATAGAATCATGGATTTAGAGTTAGAAAGGACCTCACAGATTGTTTTGTCCAATCCCCTCTTTTTACAGTTGAGTAAACTAAGGCTCAGGAAAGTCATTTCCCTACCATGGTCACTCAGCTAGTAAATATCAGGCAAGAGATGTGAATTCAGGTCTTCTAGACTCTTCCTTAATAGCTTTGAAGTTCCCTGGTGAACTTCTGTATCAGACCATGCCATAAATTGTATCCTCTCTGGCACAGAGATTAGCAAAAGGTTTATTACTCTGTTCCTGTCCACACCTTCTTAAATCTTCCTCATTCTCTCAGGCACACCTGCCTACCTTACAGAATCCTTGTTAGAATGAAATAAGTTAATAGATGGAATGTACTTCTAAATGGCAAAGTGCTTATGATAATAGCATGTATATAGAAATATAAGATTTGCAAAGCACTTTACCTATATCATTTCATTTGATCCTCCTAACAACCCTGGAGGTTAAATGACTTGTCCACGGTCATACTGCTGGTATGTGTCTGAGGCAAGATTTAAACTCAGGTCTTCCTGACTCCAAGTGCAACACTATCCACCATCCCATACCTTGATGCTTCTATATGTTATACAAGTATGTGCCATTGTCATTGCTCCTAATATTCAAATCTGGGAAGTACCCCCTAGAAATACTTCACTTACTCTCATTGGCACAGAGAGTGCTTAAGGAAAAGTGAACCTCCAGGATTAATGCAGACTTCCTCTACCTAAATAATGACATCATTACTGATACATTTTTGACTCAATGTATCTAGTTTGAAATATGTACTCTAGTGAAAGTGAAATATTAAAGACTAGACAAGATGAAATGGGAAATTCACACTGAAAATAAGAACTGTATTTCATTCAAAGGAAAAATGGAAGTATAGATTGCATAACATACACACATAGATGAATACATACCTACACACACAATATAGCATAGGAATCAACAAAGCAGCTGCAGAACTATAGGACTCAGGGTAACAATCCCTAAGGTCTGCATAACTAAGTTATGCAAAGTTAAAAAGAGAACTTGATCTAAGGAACCTAGGACAGCAAGTATGGACCATATACACAACCCAAGCCTCACTCCCTTGCTTAGCTTCACCTGCAGATCTATAATATTGTATCATGGAGAAAGCTTTCCTTTAACCTGTGAGGACTTTCTAGCATTCATTTTTTTATTATTATTATTCCAGCTCTGCCACTCCAAGAGATCTTCTGGTTTAAGAATACTGAATCTTTGCAAATCTTCCTAAACTATGTGCCTCAATAACATACCATGATAAAATTTTTAGTTAATTGTCATACAAAAAACACTCTTTCTTTTTATTAGTTAAATTTTTTCTTCTTTTTAAATCTTATCCTATGTCCCCTTATTCTATTATTATTAGAAAGAATAAAGAGAAGTGCTAAATTATCCTATTCTTTAACATTTATTATTTCATATCTATCATCAGATTTCCACTTATTCTGTTCTTTCATCAACTAAATACTCCTGGTCATTCAACTTGTCCTTGCCTCTCTCTCCTGCCTCTAATTACTTTAGCTGACCTTACTTGAGTTCTTTTGTCCTTACTATGTCATATTTGAAATTAAGAGATTAAAATTAAATAGGATATTCAGAATGAGCATGTATTACATACAGTATTATATATAGTGACATAACAGTCTCATGTTATTTTCTACAAATTTTCTTATCCAGTCCAAGATCTTATTTGCTTTTCTGACTATGACTACCCCTTGACAAATGATCTCTTCAGACAGTCCACAACAATGACTAGGACCCGTTCCCAAAAAGTCAAAATTAATTCATAAAATAATTGAAGTACTTCTTTCAATGCATAATATTTTGTAACTTGCTGGATTCTATTTGTCCAGTTAAGTAAATTCTTTAAATCCTTCTAGATTGCCATGATAATGCTTGATAATCCTTGGGCAGCTAGGTGGCACAGTGGATAGTGCACTGGCCCTGGATTCAGGGGGACCTGAGTTCAAATCTGACCTCAGACCCTTGACACTTACTCGCTGTGTGACCCTGGGCAAGTCACTTAACCCCAAATGCCTCACCAAAAAAAAAAAGGGTGTGGGGGTTAGGTAGATAATGTTTGATAATCCTAGGTTTTTATTATTGAGTGATGTTTGATAGAAATCCCAGATTTGGAGTCAGAAAATCTCAGATGAGACCCAGCTTTGAACTTAACTGTGGGATACTAGCTGCCACTTAGTAACTGTTAAACCTCTTGGAGACTTAATTTCTTCCTATGGGCAATGGGGTTGAGGAAACTTAGATTTCTATCATAGGGTGTGTTATAAGGAAAGCACTCTTTGTAGAAATATGAACTATTATTGATATTGTTAACTGCAAACTAATAATAATAGCCCACACATATAGCACATTAAGACTTGCAAAGTACTAAAAAGATTATTTTACTGAGTTAGAAAAAATAATAGCAAAGTTCATTTAGAAGAACAAAAGATCAGGAACTTCAAAGAATGCAGGAAGAAAATGTAAAGGAAATAGTTTCAGCAGTATCAGACCTTAAACTATATTATAAGGTGAGGGCATTGTTGAAGTGTAAAATGGATAATTTCAATTATTTTAAATTAATTTTTTTCTTTTATACATAAAACCTATGTAGCCAAGGAATGCCAAAAAATCGAGGGAGAAAACTTTCATGGACAATCTCTCAGATAGGATGTCATTGGGTAGGTGTAATGAGCTGGTTGACTTGGAAAGGCATTGGACTTCTGAAGGAAGATGCTCTTCACCTTCAGAAAAACAGGTGATAGATGTAAATAAGCATAGTTCAGTCTTACATATATCTGTATGAGCATATACGTGTATGTGTATGGATATCTATGTATATGTATGTATGTATATATACATACATACATATACATACATATGTGTGTATATCTCCATGCTTAATTGTAGCCTTCTTTGGGGGCGGGGGGGGGGAATAATAAAGTAAAAAGTACACAGCAGAGAACAAAAGAAAAACAACAAAGAAGCAAAGAAAAACTGGGTGGATTTGAAAACAATGTATAATATTTATTGTATAGGTTTTCTTGAAAAGGAAATTTATTGTTTTATATTGAATCCTCTCCTATGTTCTGCTGTGTACCTGGTGACATTTTTTTCTTTTCTCATTTTGTACTTGAGTCTAAAATAAATTTTCAAATGTACAAAAAAAAAGACTTGCAAAGTGTTTCATGTACATTCTCTGACAATCCTGTCAGTTGCTGTTACCTGGGGGGTAGCTATTATTAGCCCCATTTTATGGATGAAGAAACTAAAAGCCAGAAAGGTTAAGTGATTTCATTATTTCTGTTGATGTTAGCATTATCTTTGAGTTATCCAGTCTTGTTACTCATCATTGGCTCCTCTCTCCCATGGCCCCCATATCCATTCAATTTCCTGTTGATTCTATACTTACATCTGTTCTCTCCTCACTCACATTGCTCATCACACCTCTCTGGTTCAGAAATCGATTACTTCTCACCTAGATTATCGAAATGGTGTCCTACCTTGTCTCCCTTCCACTAGTCCCTCTCCTCTTTTATCCAGCTTTCACTTTTCAAAAATCTGTGATTTTATTGTCAGTATGGATCATATATCCTCTGAAGCAGATTAAGAGGGAGGGGGAGTTTTCCTTTAAAAAGAAAATTTCCAAAAAAACAAACATTTCTCATCATTGCATAAACATCAGACAATATCCATACTCCATATTCTATATTCCATATAGCATCATGAACCCTAACTAGTAAAGAAAAAAGAAAATCTCTCCTTTTAATAAACAAATGCAAGTAGTTTTGGTGTTTAAGATTTCAATATGCTACAAAGGATTTGGTTTGCATTTCCCACCACCACCACCATGACCAGTTACTCTGAGAAGAGGAATTCATATTCATGTGGAAGATGTTTGGGAAACAGGTATTTTTTGGTTTTTTTACTGCTACATGGGACATTGGAAAAGTCAAGTCTAGCATAAAAGATTTCACATTGCCAAAAATGTCTTGGCATTGCAGCAGGTACTAGAGTGATTCCAACTTTATCTTTTAATTTTGGAAAGTATCAAGTCAGTCATTAGAATCTTATTTTTAGGGAGCAGCTAGGTGGCGAAGTGGATAGAGCACTGGCCCTGGAGTCAGGAGTACTTGAGTTCAAATCTGGCCTCAGGCACTTAACACTTACTAGCTGTGTGACCCTGGGCAAGTCACTTAACCCCAATTGCCTCACCAAAAAAAAAAAAAAAAAGAATCTTATTTTTAAATTACCCTGGAGTCAGTAGGACCTGAGTTCAAATTTGACCTCAGACACCAGCTATGTGACCCTGAGCAAGTCACTTGATCCTGATTGCCCCCCCCCAAAAAGCAAAAAATTTACGAGCATGTCTCCCTATAAAGTTGCCCTGATTGATGTTATTTTGCAGTCACATTAATGAATTACAATCAAACCCCACTCTAATGTCAAAAAATTTTTCCGTAATTTCATTTGGCAAGTCATCTGAGAGATTAAATTAGATTAAATTTAAATGGTTTAACTTCAGAAATAACTTCCATTACACAACTATTATTGTTATTGTTTTGCTAACATCTTGATTTTGAAAACCATTTAATAATTGCAGACAAGTTTTGCCTGGTATAGTAGAAAGAACCTTGAATTTGAAAGGGAGACAGAGAGAGAGAGACAGAGACCCAGAGAAATAAATGGCAAGGAGAGAAAGAGACAGAGAGAGAAATGCTTAGTATATACTAGGCCCTGTGCTAGGTGGGGATACAAAAACAAGAAAACAAGATGACCCCTACTCTCAAGCCACTTACAGTCTAATAGAAGAGGACAACACATAAAGGAAGGTCATATACCTAGTGACCATAAGAAACAGTATTAAAACCAAGGTCTAGAACTAAGGACCATTGGGCTTTTCAGTCTGGTTGAAGCTGAAATCTCTATGTGTTGCCTCCCCCTATTAAAGTGTGAGCTCTTTGAGATCAGAGGGACTATCTTAATTTTCAATTTGTATTCCCAGCATGTGGAACAGTGCTTTAGGCATAGAAAGGACTTGATATTTTTTTTATTCCTCCAAAATTTATCAAGAGATTCTTTAGTTCTGCTATTCAATATCAAGAGTATATTTGAGGGGCGGCTAGGTGGCGCAGTGGATAAAGAACCGGCCTTGGATTCAGGAGTACCTGAGTTCAAATCCGGCCTCAGACACTTGACTTACTAGCTGTGTGACCCTGGGCAAGTCACTTAACCCCCATTGCCCAGCAAAAAAAAAAAAAAAAAAAAGAGTATATTTGAGGCTAAGACCTGTGGTTATTTGCATCAGATATCATGTGGAACAAGTATTTAAAGAAAGCAACCCCCGGATTTTGGCCCTAATAGCAACTTTATTTCCTGATCATCACTAGAAAAAAATTTCCAACTATTCAAGAGCTATATCAAAACCAAGTACCCTGTGATTAAAAGGTAACATTTTATATCAAACTCAACAAACAATAAGAATCTATTTGTTACACTAAAAATAGAGATAACAGGAATTCTTCTAGCAGTTCTAAAAAAAATTCCAGCTGCGAACTTGACTTCAGAAGGCAGTCTGTTCCCCATTTTAACGGCCTGGATTTGTTTTGCTTGTTTTACTTCAGAAACAAATTTCTCCTGACAGTTAGTATAATAATTTCTTACACAGATTTTTTTCTTAATTTTTCCTGGGAAGAGAGAACTATTTTAATTGACATTCATCATAAGGCTGTATAAGAGATCATTTTGGTTTCATTCTTTTAGAAGAGGCATTTCCCATCTGTTTCAACAGTCCAAGTGGCTAATTACATTGCCAAGGATAGTTTATCACAAAGGGAAACACCATTCTGTGGAGAAATCATACTGTTTCTTCTTACATCACTTGCTGATAGATGAGCAGTTCCACAGACGTTAAGACACTGTTTATGACACATACTTATAGATCCATTCTATGAATAGCTAGTAAATTGTACGTTAATTGCCCGTACAGGCCACCAACTCTTCTGTGACTTAGTTTAAGGTATTTTGAGACTTGCTGGGACTAAAAAAGTCATCACCCCATGGCCAATCAAGTGATAAATCTTTATGAACTTAGCTAGACTGACCCTCAATCAATCAACAGGCATTTATTAAATACCTACTAAGTGCCAGGAACTGTGACACACACTGTGAATACAAGGACAAAAATGAAGTAATCCCTGCCCCCAAGGAAGTTACATTCTATAAACAGACATATGTAAAGGCTAAAATTCTAGCTATACTATCTAAAATATCCAATGAGTGGTCGCTAATAAATTATAAGCTTTAGCAAGAGTTAGACCTTTAAGCATTTATTAAGGAGAATAAGAATTTGGTAAAGAGAGAGAGAAAGGCCTAGATTCCTCCATCTATTAAAGGGAGAGAGCATTCCTAGCTCTGCTCTCTGCCAGAGTCCACAGGAAAGAGAGAGAGTCAGAGCACCAGGCTCCCCCTTCTTCCTCCCACAAGCAAATGTTACTTCCTGATGCCAAAGAAAAGATGCATGGTTTTGCCCTCAGAGACCTTCACTTCATGGCGGAGCTTTTCTACAGTAAGTCTCCACCAGGTGGCTTCATTCCAATTGTTACACATATATTTTAGCACCCAACCATTATTAATAGCTTATGCTTTGCTGGGAGACTTTTCAGGGTCAAAAACCCAAACACCCTCACTACTGGAGTAAGCACTCACCATATGACAAAAACTGCTGGAAAAACTGAAAGGTAGTCTGGCAGAAATTAATTTTAAACCAACATTTCATACCATATACCACAATTATTTCCAAATGGCTATATTACCTAGAAATACAAGGTCACATCAGAAAAAATAGAGGCACAGAGGAGATATCATTCACAACTGTGAATAGGGGAGATCATAGAAGTTAAAATAGTGAATCTTAATTACAAGAATTTTAAAAGCTTTACACAAACAAAATCAATGTAATAAATTAGAAGGGAAGAACCAGGGGGTGTCTTTGCAGCAAGTTTATTGGATATTTAAGGTAAATGGGGAATTAAATGAAATTCATAAGAACAAGGGCCATCCTCCAATAGATAAATGATCAAAGGCTAGGATCAGATAGTTCTCAAAAGAAGAAAAGCAAGTTATCAATGACCATGTAAAAAAATATTCTTAATCACTATTAATAAGAGAAATATGAGTTAAAACAACTACCATAAAATTGGCAAAGATACCAGGCACACTAGAAAACTGTTGGTAAAGCTGTGTTGAAGTGCCCTTCTCCTTGCCAAGGCTAACCCCTCCACATGTACAAGTGTTCCCATTCCATCCCATCTCTTCCAGCAGATGGTCTCTTCTATCCTCCCCACTCTCACTTGTTTTCAGTCTTTCCCTGTCTGGTTGCTTCCCTACTGTCTTCAAACATGTCCATATCTCCTCCATCCTCAAAAATACCTCACTTGATCATATCCATTCCTGCTATCATCCCATATCTCTTCTAGCTTTTGTGGCTAAACTCCTTGAGAAGGCCATTTATAACAGATGCCTAAATGTGAGTGTCCCATAGGACTCTGCCCTGAGCTCTTTTTTTATCCCTCTCTACTATTTCACTTGGTGATCTCATCAGTTCCTGTGGATTCAGTTATCATCTTTATGCTGATCATTCTCACATCTACTTATCTAACCTAACTTCCCTGCTGACCTCCAGTCTTGCATCTCCAACTACCTACTGAATATTCAGGCTTAGTTAGTGATAAAGATAGATAGATAATAGGTGGATGGATGGATGGATGGATGGATGGATGGATGGATGGATGGATGGATGAATGGATGGACAGAAAGATGGATAGATGATGAATGGATGGATGGATGATGAATGAATGGATAGATAGATAGATAGATAGATAGATAGATAGATAGATAGATAGATAGATAGATGAGAGATGAGAGATGCTAACCATGACTCCAGAGGAATTATAATGAAGCACACTTCTCGCCTGTTGACATAGAAGTGGGGGGGGGGGCTAGAGGTGCAAAATGAGGCATGCATCTTCAGACATGGTCAATGTGTAGATTTGTTTTGCTCAACTGTGCACACTTGTTATAAGGAAAGAGTTTTTGGAGAGCCGGTGCTAGTGATAGTGATTGTTCAGTTGTTCAGAAATTTTTCAGTCATGTCAGATTCTTCATGACCCCATTTGGGGTTTTCTTTGAAAGATACTAGAGTAGTTTTTTCTTTCAGCTCATTTCATATATGAGGAAACTGAGGCAAACAGGGTTCAGTGACTTGCCCAGGGTCACATAGCTAGTAAGTGTCTGAAGCTGCCTGGGGCAGCTAGGTGGCGCAGTGGATAGAGCAGCGGCCCTGGAATCAGGAGTACCTGAGTTCAAATCCGGCCTCAGACACTTAACACTTACTAGCTGTGTGACCCTGGGCAAGTCACTGGACCCCAAATGCCTCACTTAAAAAAAAAGTGTCTGAAGCTGGATTTGAACTCAGGAAATTGAGTCTTCCTGACTCCAGACCCAGCACTTTATCCACTGTGCCAGTCAAATATTTAAGAAGGAAAAAAAGTGTCAATTAAGCAATTTTTTAATGCACAAGAGAACAAAAGGAAGTCCAGATGGAAACACAAACAAGAAAGACAGCTTTAGAACTAACTTTCTGAATTTATATGTACTTTTCCATAAAAAGATGTATGTAATAAAGAATTGAGCTTTCACATGCAATCCTTTTTTTTTATTCTTCCTAGTATATGGAAACATTCCCTCTTTTTTAGTGTTTTCCAAGTCCAAAATAATGAAAAAAAAAATTTTAAGGAACCCAAGGTGACTTCTATACCAACAAAGTAAGACTTGGAAAGATAATTTGTATTTCTATTTAAAAGGTGCAGACTTTTTGATTGAGATTGTTATTTTGCTCCTTCTACATATACAATCACACCCTGTCCTAGAGGTATATGTAATTAAAATATATATATTTATTAAACATCAAAGGAAATTTAGACTGTGAATAGGGATTAAAACCACACCTACCTGAAGGTTTTTTCCCCTCAGAGGGCTCTGTACTCTGACATCAGCCTGACCACCTTCAAATCCAGTAAACCAATAGATTTGAATGATGTTAGCCAATTAACTTTCATCAATGTGGAAGGGTAGGCTCTCTTCCTACCTTCAGCAAGCTTACACAGTGACTTGTGCTCTTGGCTTGGAATGCTCAAGGAGGCAGGACTCAGATGATTTCTCTCCCCTAGATCCTAGCTAGGCTTTCCTAACCTTCAGGGCCATGTGCTCTATCTTTACTAATATTTAATATGCTTTAATAAATGCTTAATGCCCCCAAACTGGTGCAGTAGCCTCTAATTTCTAAGTAACAAATATATAATAACCCCAAGCTAATTTTCCCTAAACTTGGGACAGTAATAAGGAAACCACATTTAATTTTACTTGTCACAATTCCAAAAAACTCCAGATAATGCCATTACACAATTCCTGGAGCAGAAGAACCCACAAAAAGATGGCCGAAACCATTTTCCAGCTAAAGATGGCCTAGAAGTTTGGCAGGAGGGGTTTGTTGTACCGGGATGGGAGTGGAGCCCAACTCTAGCAGCTGTGCTGACACAGATCCAGCCCCAGGCCATGCCAGAGAAAGAGACTGTGGAAGCACAGTCAGGATAGCACAAGATCTATCAGCTTCTACATTAAAAGATCAGAGGGCATTGAATATGATATTCTAGAGGGCAAAGAAATTGGGATTTCAACCAAAAATCACCTATCCAGCAAAATTGAGTATAATCTTTCAGGGGGAAAAAATGGGACTTCAATGAAAAAGAATACTTTCAGGTATTCATGATGAAAAGACTTGAACTGAATAGAAAATTTGATTTTCGAATATAAGACCCTAGAGAAGCATAAAAAGGTAAGCAGGAAAAAGCAGGTAAAAGAAATCATGAGGGATGCTAAAAGGTTAAACTGTTTACATGGGGAAATGATACTTCTAATGCATAAGAACTTTCTCAGTATTAGGGCAGATTATAGGAATAAATTTAGACAGAAGGCACAGGTGGGAAATGATTATGAAAGGAAGATATATGTAAAGCATTTACTTTTTGTTTATCATTGGGTTTTTTTGTGGCATGGTCAGGATTGGGTGACATGCCTGGGGTTGAGGAGTTGGTGAGTGTCTTGTGTCTGGGGCCGGATTTGGGCTCGGGTCTTCCGGGGTCCAGGACAGGTGCATTGTCCACTGTGTCATCTAGCTGCCCATGATGACATATTTAAGGTAAAATTGATCGGGGAAAGGATTGCACTGGAGGAGGGGGAAGAGGAAAGGAGAATGGGTTGAAATCCCACATGAAAGAAGCAGGAAAGGGCTTATGGAGTGGGGGGAGAGATGGGGGAGGAGTAGGGAAGTGAATGAGCCTTACACTAATCAGAATTAGCTCAAAGACCTTACTCTCATCAGAGTCTAACTCTATAGGAAAGTAGGAGGGGAAGGGGATAAGGAAGGAGGGGTGAAAGAAGGGAGGACAGAGTGGGGGAGGGGACAGTCAGAAGCAAAACACTTTTGAGGAGAGATAGGGTAAAAGAAGATAGAAAATAGAGTAAATATCGTGGGGAGGGAATAGGATGGAGGGAAACAGTTAATAGTAACTGAAAAAAAATTTTGAAGCAGAGACAAGAGTAATGTAAGATGATGTTGATGATGATTGGAGGAAGATAAACATTGATTGATGGCAATTGATTGATGATGTGGACTGATTGATGATGGTGACAAAACATATGGTACTTTGCTGGGCTATGGTGAAGAAAATTCTCTGTCAGGTATAAGGTTCTATATAAATGTTATCTATTACTGTTACTGCAATAATCAACCTCATGGGTTTATTTTAAGGTAATCTCTCTTTAAAGTACTATATAAGGGGGCAGATAGGTGGCACAGTGGATAAAGCACTGGCCCTGAATTCAGAAGGACCTGAGTACAAATCCAGCCTCAGACACTTGACACTTACTAGCTGTGTGACCCTGAGAAAGTCACTTAACCCTCATTGCCCCACAAAAAAAAAAATACTATATAAATGTAGTTTACTATTTTAAAAAAATTATGAGCAGGATGCTATCAAAAAGACCTGGAAGGACCTGCATGAGCTGATGCAAAGTGAAATGTACTCTATACAAAATAACAACAATATTTTGAGATGATCTGCTATGAATGACTTGGTTATGTTCAGCAATGCAATGTTCCAAGACAACTCTGAAGGTCTTATGAAAAATGCAATCCATCTACAGAGAGAGAACTGATGGTATCTGAATGCAGATTGAAGCACAATTTTTTGTTAGTTCCTTTATCTGAAGTTTTATTTTTGTCTGTTTCCTTTCACAACCTGTCTAATGTGGAAATGTTTTGCATAACTGCTCACGTATAGCTTATATAGAATTGCTTGAGTTCTTGGGGGCGGTGGGGAGGGAAGGAGGAAGAGATTTTGGAACACAAAGTTTTTGAAAAATTAATGTCAAATTTGTATTTTACATGTAATTTGGGAAAATAAAATTCTAAATATAAAAATAAGAAAGAACACCCTTCACTGATACACATTAATGACTCATCTGTAACTTACAGTCTTAGGCAGTTTGCCTGGGGGCACTGAGCATTTAAACAAGTGGACTGTGCTCACATAGACACTCTGTGCCAAAGGTAGGACTTGAACTCAGGTCTTCCTGACTGCCAGACCAATCATCTATTGATTCTTGTTTTATGTATGAGGAAACTACAACAGAAAAGTGACTTAACTTTTTCACTGTACACAATTATGGAACACCTTGAGGACATGAACTGGTTTTTTTGTCTTTGTATACCTGGTGCCTAACATAATACAAGGCACATAGTAGGTGGCTAGCAAATCCTTGTTGAATTGAGTTGAATTGATTCATGCATCAATTGGATTTGAGTGAGGCAAAGTTGCACGAGGTAGTCAGCCTTACTCTCTCTTTCAGAACTGTCACAGTCCAGTGGCAGGACAGAGTCAAGATGACTAGTATGGTTGTTAATTCAGTGGATGATCTTGGCTTCTTTTAACCAAGCTCTAATTACTCCACAGCATCTGCTTCAATCTCTTTGATGTTTATTGGAACAAATTATTTTCATACACCCTTTCACCAAGGGAACTCTTCACACATGTTTGAAAGCCCTTGGTTACCCTCAACCTGGTTTAGCCCATCTGCTGAAATGGTTTACTGGGGTGTGGCCACTGCCCACCCTACAGTCTTGGAGCCACGGGTAAGAGTTAGAGGGATCAGGTAGAAAGCAGCCCTGAAAAGGGTTCAGCATCCCTCACACCAGAAGTACCAGTCTTCCCTGAACACACCCTACACCCCTTGAACTGAGCTAGCACCAGAACCCAGGCCCTCTGACTTCAAGTTCAATGTTCTTTTAACTAGGGAGGGAAGGGGGTGAAGAGAGAATAAGAAGAAAGGGGAACTAAGAGGAGAGAGAGAAATTATTTCATCAATGAGATACAAAATGAAATAACCTTTGCTCTCAAAATAGTTACTTGCTACTGGGAGAAAAAACAGCAGGTAATCATATATAAATACAAAATATATCAAACATAGATAGAATGATAGGCCCCAAGTCATGAAAACCTAAGTTTAAATCAGGCTGCAGTTATTACCAGCTCTGTGATCCTAGGCAAGTCACTTAGTCTCTGTTTACTTCAGTTTCCTCAACTGTAAGATGAAAATAATAATAGAACATTTCTCCTAGGGTTGTTTTGAGAATCAAATGAAATAATATTTGTTAAGTACGTAGCACAGTGCCGGGCATTTAGTAGATACTACGTAAATACTAGTTATTGTTATTATTATATAGAAAGTAATTGGAAAAGGAGTCAGATGTTATTGTTTCTCCTTCTTTTCTGAAGAGGGCCATGACATTGGGAGGTGATGTCATGACTTGCACTGAATTGGATTTAAGTGAGGGGAGAACTGTGCAAAGTCACCAACCTCACTCTCTCCTCCAGAGACATCTGAGTCCAGTGGCAAGATATATATCAGGATGACTGGAAATGGCCTGGATGTTTAAGTGACTTGCCCAGGGTCACACAGCTAGTATGTGTCTGAGCTGAGATTTGAGCTCAGGTCCTCATGACTCCAGGGCCAGTGCTTTATCCACTGACCACCTAGCTGCCCCTGTCAGATAAGGGCCTCATAAAGGAAGTAACCATTCAGCAGAAGAAGCTAAGAATTCCATTGGGAAGCTAGGTGGCACAGTGGATAGTGTGCCAGGCCTGGAGTCAGGAAGAGACATCTTGAGTTCAAATCTGGCCTTGGACACTTACTAGCTGTGTGATCCTGAGCAGAGTCATTTAACCCTGTTTGCTTCAGTTTCTTCATCTGTGAAATGAGCTGGAGAAGGAAATGGTAAGCTACTCCAATATCTTTGCCAAGACAAAACCAAATGGGGTCATGAAGAATCAGACATGACTGAACAACAAGGATTCTAAGACAGAAACAGGGAAATAGTAGATGAAATGTCATGTGCAATGAACAGGAAGAAAAACCATGTGAACTAGATTAGAGTTCACAAAGGTCAATAATGAGAAATTAGCTTAAAGAGGTAGGCTGGAGACAGACTGAAGAGATTTAAATGACAGAAGAGATTGTTGTTTATCCTAGAGGCTTACTATTATAAGCCACTGGAGCTTCTGGAGTAAGAGTGTCATGGCCAGAATTTCCATGAGAAATATAACTTTTAGAGCTGTATCAAACTCAAATAGAAATGGATGCTTGGCAGCTGCATGTTGACTTCCAAAAATGCAATTAACATTATCTGTGTTGTATTATATTTGTATTTATTTTGTTAAACATATCCCAATTACATTTTAGCCCAGTTCCTGTGACAATCTTGTTAGTGGCATGGGAGATGGAGGTAGGGTACAGTGGCATTTAATATCTCTGATGTAGTTGGTGCATTGAAGAGGTAAGAGACATGTGTGAATGGAGAGTAAGTAGCTAAGTGTGAGCGATGTTGTGGAGATGGAATGGAAAAGATTTAGCAACTCATTAGATATAGTGGAGGTTAGGGGGTGTGAGAAAGTGCCGAGTCAAAGATGACTGAGAGTTCAAACTTCAGTGACTAGAAAAAGGGCATCCTCAATAGAAATAAGAAAACTGGAAGAGAGGGTGTTTCTTCTGAAAGATAATATGTTCTCTTTTGAAAATAACAGTATTAAAAAAAGAAAGAAAGAAAATAACAGTATTGGGCAGCTAGGTGGTGCAGTGGATAAAGCACCAGGCCTGAATTCAGGAAGACCTGAGCTCAAATCCGGTCTCAGACACTTATCACTGTTACCCTAGGCAAGTCATTTAACTCTCATTGCCCTGCAAAAAAAACCCCCACAAAAACAAAACAAAAAAGAAAAGAAAAGAACATTATCATATTCCAAAGAGATAATAAAAAGGGAAAAGGACCCCCATGTACAAAAATATAGCACCTCTCTTTGTGGTGGCAAAGAAGTTGAAATCGAGGGAATGCCCATCAATGGGGGAATGGCTGAACAAGTCATGGTATATGAATGTAATGGAATACTATTGTGCTGTAAGAAATGATGAGAGGGCAGATTTCAGAAAAATCTAGACTTACATGAAATGATGCTGACTAGAACCAGGAGAACATTGTACACAGTAAGGAGCAACATTGTGTGATGATCAACTGTGATAGACTTGTTTCTTCTCAGCAGTGCAATGATCCAAGACAATTGCAAAGAATTCATGATGGAAAATGTTCTCCACATCCAGAAAAAAGAACTGTGGATTCTGAATGCAGATTGAACAATACTGTTTCTATTTTTTCTTTTTGTTTTTTCTTTTTTGAGGTTTTTCCCTTGTGTTCTGATTCTTCTTTCACAACATGACTAATGCAGAAAAATGTTTAATGTGATTTTGCATGTATAACATATATCAGATTGCTTTCTGTCTTGGGGAGGGGAGTGGGAAGGGAGGGAGGGAGAAAAATTTGGAACTAAAAATCTTATGAAAACAAATGTTGAAAATTATTTTTACATGTAACTGAAAAATAATAAAATACTTTTATGATTTAAAAAAACAAAAAAATTTAAAATTTAAAAAACAAAAAAGAAAATAACAGTATCACAGAGCTAAAGTCAGGAGAGACCTTGGTGCTGACTCTGAGATGCCTGTGGGACACTGTAATGATTGGAATGATGCCACCTACTGGAGACTTGCTGTGGGAAAGCTCTACCATGAGGAAAATACCTCAGAGGTATTGTGGCTTTTCCTTGGCATCAGGAAATGACGTTTGCTCATGGGTGCTGTCTATCAAGGCTACCAGCCAATCAACTTGAGGAGCCTCCTATGGTCTGGGAGGAGACAAGAAGGAGGAAAGGGAGCCTGCGCGGAGAGCTCTGGGGTTTTTTGGGTTCCTGACTGGATGGTGGTGGCGGCAGAGGACTTCGCAGGAAATTTGAGGAAAGATAGGAATGCCAGGCTGTTGGAATTCTGTTCTCAATCTTTTTCTTTCTATTTTCCAATAAACCCTTAAAAACCTAAACTTGTTTTATCAGTGATTTTAGTCAGTTTCCCCCAAAACTGGGGGAACAGATTAGAATCCACATTTAGAATCTTAAATTACACAACACCTAGTTGGAAATATCCAATGGGCAATTGATGATGCAAGAAGATTGAAAAGACAACCTTTGCCTGTTTCACATAATACTGCAGAAGTGGCTGTACTAGAAGAATAAGATTAAGATAATTAATTTCCCATAAGCCATAGGTATTTTTGTAGAAAGTCTGATGTAGAAAGCTGATCAGAGCTATCAGCCTCTATCTATAACTTTTTCTGACTTCCCAAATGAACCCTTCTGTTTTTCCATTTGTTCAATACTAAAAAGATATCTGAATCCTTGCTCTTAAACTCAATATGGAAATTTCCACAGGCAACCACATTTAAGTGGTGATAAGCAAACCAAGGACTAATTTAATGTCATCAGTGAGATGATTGGGTTCAACTCAAAGAATTCTTGAAGAAGATATAGATGAGTTATTTTAAAGGAAGGAAAGATTTAAATGCATTTTAGACAATGAACCAATGTTTTTTTAATTACTTAACAAAACTACTTCATCTTGAACTAAAAGGGGGGGAGGAGATTGGTTATCCTGCCTACCAGTAAAGAGACAGAGACTAAATTGTTAAAGAGGGAACAGGAAAAAGGCTTTTCTATTTCTGAGGCTTCATGAAATTCCAAAGTATTAGCAATCACAATAATAATGGTGACTCACATTTCTACAGCCCTCTTCTCACAACAGCCTGGGAGGGGTTGACATCCCATTTTTGACCTGTTTTGACCTTCTAGTGCAAGTACAAAAAACTGAAGGACTAAAACAAATATGAAAACAAACCATTACATTCATTTGAACCATCTATCAAAACATGAAAAGGGCTTTTCTTAGGTTGGAGATGCTCCAGGAGAAAAAGGGCAAAGAATTGTAGGAGGAAAAAACAGAGCCAGAAAGGCCTTTAGAAGATGCTGAGCATAATGGTTGGAATTCTGTTGTCTGACATATATTCGGCCACCTTTGGAACTACTTCTATAAATCGTAGAGGTAGGATCTCTCCCTGCTAAGGGTTAACATCTAAAAATTAACACCATCTTTTGGATCACAAAGCAGTTGAGATTTTTATAACATGAAGGACTCAGCCAATATGGATTTCCTTTGGACCAGACCTTGGTTTTCAGATGGATAAACAAATGAATTAAAATAAGGTTAGTAAACTCTACTGCATTTTCTCTAAGGAATACATTGAACTATTCCCTCATGTGATTTCCTCACAGTTGCTAAGGAAGATTTTCTGTGCCCAAGGGGTTTTTCTCATTCATCATCATCTTCCATTTCTTAAGTGAGGAAAGCTTCTGTGAATTCCAGGAAAATCTAAAAGGGGGTGTAGGGGCATTGTTATTGTTTTTAATGTTCTATGTACAAATTACAGGCTTAGGCCTCAGTGGGTGTCTGCAATAAAAGCTGAAAATACTACATACAGTGGCAGAAGATTAAATCCAGTGGTAGCACAGAGTGTTCTGAGAACATTCTATTTAAACAACATGAGTGTGGCCAAGAGATGGAGGCTTGATTTTTTTTTTCCTGTTTACGATGCTTTTTTTTTTTTTCAACCCAGGCTCATTAAGATTTAAATTGGACATAATGTCACAGGGTCAGAAGCCCAGTTTCTCTGATATCTTTGGTTTGATTTTGTATCTAGGGTTTCATTTAATAGTTAGGATCAAATGGAATTGAGAGAAAAGCCCTAAGCTTTATATTGCAGGAACAAAATTCGGCATCCTGCTTTTAAAAAGTTTTATCTATAAAGGAAGAAATGGTTCATTGTGCAAGATAGATAGTGAGTCCCAGTGCTGCCACACCTCCTTCTTCCTTCCCATTAGGATTGAGATTATGGAAGAAGTCAACTCTGATAAACCAAAAGGCAACCAATAACTGAAGAATTAGAGAAGCAGCAATCCCACCCTTCCCAGATGAACCTTCTATTAAAGCTACTTCTAAAATAGCATTTAAAAAACTTCCATTCCTGGTGGCCATGCTGTTACCAATAGGATCATGGGATAGGGACTGCACCTGTGATTTCAATGTTATAGGGAACTCCTTTCAGATTGGATGAAGCAGCTCCCTTCAAGTTATTACAGGTTGGTACCTTCTCTTAGTTTTAGAGAATTACCTAAAGCACTGAAAGTTTAAATGACTGGTCCAGGGTCACACAGTTAGTATGTTTCTGAGTCAAGACTTGAATCCAGGTCTTTTTGATCCCAAGCTAAGTTTCTATCCACTGTGTCACACAGTTTATCATAATGGGATCACAGCTCCCTTTTTTGTTTTTTCGAGGACTCCTCTGAGGCCCAGCCCAAAGCCAGAGGATCCACACAGCTCACATTTTAAAAGCATTTTACAATATAGAAAATCCTTTCTTCATGACAACTCTCTGAAGTAGATAGGGTCTGGTACTTATATACCTATTTTGCAGGTGAGGAAACTAAAGTTCATAGATATGTAAAGGGGAAAATGGGGTACGGGTTTTGGGTTAGGGGTTGGGGTTCTTAGGAATTCCTCTTTAAAGAATTACACCCTCTTGCACACAAAAAGTAGTTAGAATAAGATGGTAGTTTATTTAGGGGCAAGGGAAGGGAAGGGGGGAAAGGGAAACCATGACAGAAATCCTTGGACTTCTCATGGGGAGATAGGCACAAAGCACATGGCTCAGAGGTACCAATCTCCTCGAGCAGGAGACTGGAAGGTACTTTTATAGGACTGATGCGGGGAGGGGTGACCATTTGACTGTGGAAAGTTCCTTTAATGAGGGAAGACCATCCCCCACTGGTAGTGACTAGAGGAATTGGGTGAGGGGTGGCTATAGATCTCTCTTCAGGACACAAAGGCCACAGCCACACCCAAACTCATCTCCTCAGGGTAAGGGAGACCAGAATGAAGGGTGGGAATCCGAAGCTAGCTCAGTCTGATTTGGTTCCTCTTATCTCTCTAGGCGTTATCTGTCCTCTGGTTTAGTTTCTCAAGGAGAAGATTCCTTGATGTGCCCCAGAGAAATTCTGGGGTGCTCTGTACCCCATGACAGATACAAACTTGCCCATAATCACAGAAACAACAAGCTATTATCAGTAATTGACCAGATCTCTCAACTCAGAAGACTTGTAGGCAGGCAGGAGACTCTAGCTAGATAGTGCAGTGAGTCAGGAAGAAATTCAAATCAAATCAAATTCAAATCAGAAAATCACTATAGCTGTGTGATCCTGGGCAAGTCACTTTAACCCTTGTCTTCCTCAGTTTCCACAACAATAAAATTTGTATAATAATAGCGCCTGCTTCCCAGTGTTGTTGTCAAGATCAAATAAGGTAATCTTTGTAAAGCACTTAGGACAGTACCTGGGACATAATAGGTGTCTGATAAATGCCTGTTCCCCTTTCCTTTTCTCCTCATGCCTAGTAGGGCACTACTAAAATTTAAGCAGAAAAATCAGTCCTTTCATATATAAAACATATAAAGTTGTAATCCCTTTATAGACACCTGTCCCTATCTGAAAATTATAGTACCTACTTCCTTCCATCCAGATGTCTCTGCTCCTTGGGAAGAGAGTGCATATCTCCTTAGGGTTAAAAATATGTTGAAGGGGCAGCTAGGTGGCACAGTGGATAAAGAACCGGCCCTGGATTCAGGAGTACCTGAGTTCAAATCCAGCCTCGGACACTTAACACTTAATAGCTGTGTGACCCTGGGCAAGTCACTTAACCCCAATTGCCTCACCAAAAAAAAAAAAAAAGTTTGAGGAACCCAGATGGGACCTTGATTATTCATTTACATGTGTGAATCAGTTAACCAGACACTTGTCTGAGAACAGATTTTGACTGGATGTAAGTAGGGAGAATAGCATCTGGGAGGTGGATTCCTTTGAGGTTAAAGCAGTGTCCCTGATTGGAGGAAACGAACTTCAAAAGGGGAAGCTGGAAGAGCCTAAGACAATCTTGGCCAATTTTGCATTTTGTCTCAGGTCTGTCCTGGACTCAGCCACCTCTACCAAATGTCTCTTCTTGCTTTGGAAGACTATGAGACAAGATCTGTGTAGACAAGTGTCAATCTAGATACCCAGTGCTTTATTTGTTGTACTTTATTGTCTTTGTGATCACTTCACTTCCTTTTTTTTTCTTCTTTTTTTCTTTTTTTGGAGGCAATCAGGGTTGAGTGACTTGCCCAGGGTACATACATGTCTAAGGCTAGGTTTGAACTCAGATACTCCTGATTCCAGGTCCAGTGCTCTATCCACTGTACCACCTAGCTACCTCTATTTCACTTTCAACTATCACCCTACTTACATGACCAACGAATTGCTTCAGAAAGCTCTCCACTGCCCTCCCTTTTAATCATTATTTTCCCATCTTATCTCTTCATTCTCCCTCAAACAACAGAGATTCCTATGAAAATTCATATCAAATAAAGGGCGTTCTTTTCTCACCTATTCCAATATAATCATACTTCAATTTGAATATGTATGAAGGGAAACCTTTCATTTTAGGAGTATTCATGAGTTCTTAGAATCTTGAGGTTCATGTTCTATGCTTCTGAAACTGCAGCTGACATTTTCTTTTCCAAGTAGACAATTGTGACTTAAATTAGCATATAATTAAACTGGTCCACCTAATCTGCCACCTAGCTGAACACCTTTTAGAAAAGACTCTCTGTGAGGCATGGAGAGAATAATCCTGAAGAAACAAAGGTAACTTATTTAATATAGATCAACATAGGAAGAACTTGTTAACAATCAAAGCTGTCCAACAATGAAACAGGATGCCTCATGAGGTAGTAAGATCTCACCACGAGAGATCACAGACTCTCAGGATTTCTGGGTTGGAATGGACCTCAGAGGCCATCTAGTCTGACCTCTACCTGAACAGGCATCCTTTCTATGATACCTCCCCAAAGTGGTCATATGACCCCAGCTTGAAATTTTCTAGTGGGGGAGGGTAAGAATCAGCCTCCTCCCAAGGTCACCCTTTCCATTTTTTTAATGGCTCTGAAAGTTGCAACCTTATACTGAGCTGAAACATGCTTCTCTGCAGTTTCCTCCCATTATCTCCAAGTTGGCCTTCTAGGGCCAAATGGAATTAAGTCTAATCAATTGTCCCTATGAATTGTTAAAGACAGCTACCATTTCCCCCTTAATCTTCCCTTCTCTAGGGTCCTTCAACAGATCCCCATATGATCTTCAGTTCCCCGCCATCTTGGTTTCTGGGACAGATTAGCAATATATCTCCAAGAAAATGCTGCTTAGAATTCCAGATGTGGTCTGACCATATTAGAGTTGAACTACCACTCCATTCTTTTCTTTATGCAGACTAGGACAGCTCCAGCTTGTTTGGCTGCTGTGTCACATCTCTGACTCATTATAAGCTTGTGGTCCATTAAAATTCACAAATGTTTTCCACACCAATTATAATCTAGCCATGCCTCCCTATATTGTACTTGTGAATTTGATTTGGGGAAACCCAAATATACAAATTTATATTCATCCTAATTATATTTATTCTTCTTAAATTTGGCCCATTATTCTATACTATAGAGATCTTTGGGAATCCTGATTGTTATCCAATGTATTAGTTCTATCTCTCAGATTTGTATTATTTATGAATTCATATAAATTATTGATAAAAATATTGACCAGTATTGAGCCCAGGACAGATCCCTGGTATACTCCTCCAGAACCTTCTCTTCAAGTTGATACCAAGTTATTAATATCTATTTTGTCAAATGATATTGCTGTCTCTCGGCATAATGTTCTCTTGGTTCTGCTCACTTCACTATATATCAGTTCATACAAGTCTTTCAAGGCCTTTCTGAAATCATTCTGCTGACAATCTCAAAGAACTACTGATGAAA
The DNA here is from genome assembly GCF_019393635.1 of Dromiciops gliroides. NCBI lineage: Eukaryota > Metazoa > Chordata > Mammalia > Microbiotheria > Microbiotheriidae > Dromiciops > Dromiciops gliroides. Next base: position 97,119,052 of record NC_057862.1, read on the forward strand.
CATACTATCCACTTCCAAAGAAAGAACTGAATACAGACTGAAACATGCCATTTTTCACTTTCATTTTTTTCTTTTATTCAAATTTTCTTATACAAAATGACTAATATGGTAATGTTTTACATAATAGTAAATATATGACCTGTATCTGATTTTTTACCAACTCAGAGAAGGGGGAGGGAAGGGAGGGAATGAGAGATAAAAATTGGAAGTCAAAATTATAAATAAGAATGTTTATTACTTTTTAAAAAATCAGGGGCAGCTAGGTGGCACAGTGGATAAAGCACCGGCCCTGGATTCAGGAGGACCTGAGTTCAAATCCAGCCTCAGACACTTGACACTAGCTGTGTGACCATGGGCATGTCACTTAACCCTCATTGCCCCACAAAAAAGCAAAAACAAAGAAACAAATTTTTTAACAAATCTATTTTGGGGTCCATTCATTCAATCAGTTCTGGATCTACCTGCTGTACTATTGTCTGATCACACCCATGAATCTTTTATCCACAAGAGTACCATGAGTCCCTTTGTCAAATGCTTTGCAAAAATCTAAGTATACTAGATCTATTCTGATCTAACAATCTATTAACCCTGTCAAATAAGTGAATATCAACCCCTTACATCGAAATATGCCTAAGAAATTTTGTTCCTGCCCTGGCCCAACCTCTGGTTTCCCATCAAAGGTTATAAATATTGCTGTAGAAGGAATGTCAGAAGCCATATCATTAAACTCATTTTATGGATAAAGAAAGTTTAGTAATTTTCTCAAAGTCACTATGATCCCAGAAGAGGAAACGTCCAGTGATCACCCTAAAAATAGTAAATAAAGGGTCTTCTGTAGAAAATAAAACATGTACCTTCCTAAGAACAGTACTTGAAAACTATGGAATGTTAGCACTAGAAAGAACATTAGGGGTTATCTAACCCAATTTCTTCATTTTACCTATGAGGAAGCTGAGGTCAAGAGCTTAAATGACTTGTCTAAGGTCACACAACTAACTTATGGCAGAGACCAGTCTAGAACCTAGATCTCTTGATTCATCATCAGTGATCTTTCTGCAATTGTACACTTCCCTCCACATTCATAATTTAACTTAAGAAAGATACTCATACTTTGACCTTTAGCCCAATCCATGGTAACAAGAGAAGGAAATGGTGTAGTATATATCATATGGAAGAGAATACCATCTATTGCTTAAAAAAAAAAAAGCAGGGAGCAGGCTGGTGGCCAAGGGACCCTAGCCAAAAGTGATTGTAGCACAGGAACACTGAAGCAGATGCTTCATCACAATCAATTAATATCTATGGCATACCCACAGGGTGTAATGGCTCCCTAGAGGCTAAAGGGATCATTGACATTGGGAAGATTATTTGGAAAGGAGGAACTAATGGTCTCTAGGGAATTTCTTTAGAATTATGAAATGCTTGAGTTCTAGTGGGTGGGGTATGGGAATGGAGGAGGAAGAGAAGTTGGAACACAAAATTTTTTTTTAATTGATGTTAAAATTTGTTTTTACATATATTTTGGAAAATAAAATTCTATTCAATAAAAAAGTGCTAAATAAAAAAAATTTAATTAAAAAAAAAGAATTATATCAACCAAAAATTAACAGGACAGACTCCATCTCCTTCTCTTATTTTCCTGAATATAGATATGGTTGCCAACTATTCTTTTCTAGAAGTGCCTTCTTACAAGGAAAAGGTAAAGTGGTGGGATGGCCTTGAAAAGACTGTCTATTCCTTGCTTCCATTTCCTTCCCTTCCACTCTCTTCTCAATCCTTTATGATCTGGCTTCCATCTATACCACTTCAATAAATCTGCTTTCTCTACAATTATCTCAACTACTAAACATAATGGCTTTTTTCTCAGTCCTGTTCTTTCTTTATGGTATTTTTGTCAACCTCCCCTTATTCTTGTTTGTTTGTTTGTTTGTGGGGCAATGAGGGTTAAGTGACTTGCCCAAGGTCACACAGCTAGTGTCAAGTGTCTGAGGCTGGATTTGAATTCAGGTCCTCCTGAATCCAGGGCCGATGCTTTATCCACTGCACCACCTAGCTGCCCCCAACCTCCCCCTATTCTCACAAAATCTCCCCATTGGTTTTTGTGACACTATTTCTCTATGGGCTTTTCTACCTATCTGACAGTTTTCTCTTAGTCATTTTTTGCTGGTTCCTCCTCTTCTTCCTGCCCACTAAGTGTAGTGTATCTCCATAAAGTACCATCCTCGGTCATTGTCATCTCTCTATATGTACTCCCTTTGGTAATTTCATCAGCCCCTGTGGTTACAAAACAGATAACTCCCTACAATATGGACATATATATTATGCATATGGGTATTATAATGATATATAGACACATATGTGTCTATATATATATATGTATGTATTCAAGAGAGAGGATTAGGGCTGAAAAATACATATGTTTATATTACGCATACATAGTTTTTTCAGCCCTAATCATCTCTCTTGCATTCCAGTCCCATGTTAACAATTGCTTTCTAGAAATCTCACATTCAGCATGTCTAAAAAAGAACTCCTGTTTTCCTTCAAGCCTGTTCCTCCTTCAGACTTCCCCATTTTCCCACCACCCTTCTAGTCATCAAGATTTGAAGCACTGGAGTCATCCTTGATTCTTCTGTCTCTTTCAATTTCCATATTTAATCAGTTGCCAAATCTTGTCAATTTTACTTCTATAGCTTCTCTAGCATCCATTTCCTTCTCTCTGATTACATATCCCCTATCTTACTTTAGGTTCTCTTATTACCTCTCACCTGGAGTATTCAAATAGTTTCCTAATTGGTCTCCCCACTTATAGTATCTCCAATCCATCATCTTGGTAAGGTACAATAGGCATACAAGTAAATACAAAGCATTTATAATGCGCTACAAGTTAATTTCAAGAGGGAGGGTAGGAATAAACAGGGAGATATGAAAGGCCTTCTATAAGAAGTGGAACCTGAGATGTGCTTTGGAGGAAGTTATGTTAGGAATTCTGTGAGATGAGGAGATAGTATATTCAAAGCATGGATATCCAAACCATTGATGCAAAAGCAGAGAGAAATGGAATGTCATGTATGGCAAACTGGTAGCAGGGCAATTGGACTGGAATGAAGAATGTGGAAATGGGAGTCATGAAATAAGAATGGAAAGGTGGGTGATAGCCATATAGTGGAGGGGCTTAAAAGCCATGTTAAGGACTTTGTATTTTATCCTAAGGAATAAAATTATTGAACCACTGAAGATTTTTGAGGCAGGAGTGGGAAGGAAGAGTAGTCAGAGCATAATGTGGTTAGATTTGTGTTTTAGGAATATCAATTTTGCAGTTTTATGGACATAGAAACCCTAACCAACTCTAACCTTAATTATTAGCCACAGCAGGTAGCAGAGACAAGCAACCTAAAAACATTCTGCCATTCACATCCATTTCCATTGTTACTGATGGGGCAAGGGATCAGGCTACTAAATGCTAGCTCTGCTGCACTCTCCTGAGTGAGCAGAGCTAAACAGAATTGATTTAAGATTTGTTTGTTTGATGGAAAATGGTTATGGACATGCACACAACTGCATATTTAATATTCCTAAAACAGATCAGATGCCTCTCTCTCTCTCTTTCTCTCTCTCTCTCTCTCTCTTTCCCCCTCCCTCCCTTCCTCCTCATCTTCAATGGTTCTTTATAGCCTCTAGGGTAAAATATCCAATCCTCCACACAATATGGGTGTTACCTACTTTTCCAGTCTTATTTCATATGTCTTCCCTTCCTACATTCTCTATTCAGTCCAGCTGTTCTCTTAGCTGTGCCCCAGATATGGATTACATCTCTCTTTGCCTATGCACCAGTGGAGTCCCATGTCCAGAATGCACTCTCTCTACTTCAAAGACTCACTGATATCCCTCAAGACCTAGTTATTACTACTCTCTTCTTCATGAAATGACCTTTCAGTCCTTTGTAAATGCTTTGTATTTGCTTGTGTATACATTGTATCCTCCTACCACCCCCTCAGTAGAATGTAAAGTCCTTAAAGGCAGGAACTATTCCTTCCTTAGAACTGTATGGTCGGGTAGGTGACTTGCACATAATAGGTGCTTTATAAATTATTATTAGATCATACAAGTATCCACAAAGGCACCAACTAAGCACACAGTGTTGAGCTATGAGTTGTAAGGCATATATAAAACAAGTATGAGACAATATAAAAAATAAAAACCAATATCCATCATCAAGGATCTTACTAACTAGCTGGGGAAATGAGACACAGTCCCCAACGTGACAAGATCCTTTTACATCTAAACAAAAACATAAGATGATATTTTAAAGGTCAAGTTAAGTAATATGGACAGCATCTGCTTTCAGAAATCCAAAGAAAAGAGAGATCAATATGGGCTATGATGGTTAAGAAAAGCTTCAGGAAGGAGGAATATGAGAGTTTGATTCATTGATCTCTAAGATCCTTTCCAGCTATATGCATATATGATTATCTAAATCTAGGGGGTATATAGGATGAAGTACAGTCAATGCAGTATAAACAAATGCTCAGACATGGGAATAAGCAAGGAAAGTTACAAGTAAAAGTAAAGAGAATCATGTAGCTTTAATGTGGGTTTTCTACTGAGGAACAGTGGGAAATAAACAGACATGGTAGACCCAGGCTATAGAGAAACTTGAATGCCAAGTTGAGGCATCTGAATATATCCTGTAGTCAATGGGAGATCTGCAAACTTTTGAGCTATAGAGTGACATGTTAAAAGTGTTGTTTTAGGAAAATTATGATAGTGGTATGCAATATGAATTGGTGAAGGAATATGAATTAGAGCCAGGAAGATTTCTAGAATACTCCAAGCATGAGGCAATAAGGACATGGAGTACAGAGAATATAAAAGCAAGAACTGAGAGAGAACACAGATGTTTTGAAAGTATTAAAAATGATGAGGGCAGTGAATAGAGCACCAGCCCTGGATTCAGGAGGATCTGAGTTCAAATCCAACCTCAGACCCTTGACACTTACTAGCTGTGTGACCCTGGGCAAGTCACTTAACCCTCAAATGCCTCACTTAAAAAAAAATGATGAGACAACGGATTGAATGCAGGCAGGAATTGAAAGAAGGAGATGAACATGGGAATTGAAGGAAGGAGAGCATTAGAGAAGGCTACTTCTCACTTTCCTCCACTACCATTTCTCCACTCTCATAGATCCTACACTTGCCAAGTCATTGTGGATTTAAGAAGTAAAGCTAAGAGGATACAAGGCAAAAGTGAGAACTTGACCAAAGCTCCAGGAGTTGAGATGTCATGGCATTTGTGAATATGTATGGATGTGATTCAGATTGAAGTCAAAGGGTCAGGAGCCATTAAGTTGTTTTTCAGAGGCAGACAATCTGCAGCATTGTTTTCTGCTTTCCTAGACTTAACATTTGAAGATCTTCATTTCAGTTTCAGCTCTATGATTGACTGACTCCATCATTTTGAGGGGCCTTAGTTTCCTCATCTGTTAAATTAGGGGGGTTAGACCAGATGATCATTAAAGTCCTTTCCAGCTCTGACATTGTGTGGTAATATTAGCAGTTTTATGTAGCTGAGTGTTATCTTGAGCAAAATTCTGGCTTACTCCTAAGAATGAGCCAAAAAAAAAAAGAAATGAGGGGGTAGGTTCAGAGAGGACCAGAACAAACTAAAAATAAAATTCAAATCAAATCAAATGGTCTCAGATGAATAAGAAGTACTATTTATCCCAAATTTAGTTATGGGGAGATTGATGACTCCAACAGAATTCAAAGAGCAATAAATACAATTAAACATAGTGTCTAGAAAGTTAAAGTGATCAGTCATAGAAGGAACTTATATGTGTAGCATATTACTTTTGTCAAATCTTTTGTTTTTATTTCTAACCTCTGTAAATTTAATTTTACCTTCAAATTTCAAGATATAATTTGGATTCTTTAAGAATTAATTATTCCATTTCAAATAAGGCTGGCTGGTTCAGTGAATTATATTTCAACTATTTTCTCTAGACATCAGTTACCAGAAACCCTTTTAATGAATGCTTTGAGGACTGTCTGTCCATTATGTTTCTTAGGAGCCTGAGTCAGCAAACTCTTTTAAATTTAAAAATTTAGTTGGATTCCATCCAATCCTCAATCAAAAGCTAATGTATTTTTCCCCAACCCAATCCTTCCACATTCCCTGCCTAGGGAAGATGGCTGAATTAAAACATCTCAGGGAAATAGGTATCTCAACCTCTAGATTTCTGTAGTAGCTTCTTTAGGAGAAATAATATTTTAGTTCTTGTTTTTTCTTAAAATGAATAACATATCACACAGTATCAACAACATTGTGTGTTGATCAACCGTGATAGACTTGATTCTTCTCAGTAATACAATGGTCCAAGACAGTTCCAAAGGACTCATGATGGAAAATGCTCTCCAAATCCAGAAAAAAAAAAAGAACTGTGGCATCTAGATGCAGTTTGATCCATACTATTTCTGGTTTTTGTTTGTTTTTCTTTTTTGAGGTTTTTCCCTTTTGTTCTAATTCTTCTTTCACAGCATGACTAATGCAGAAATATGTTTAACATGATTGTACATATATAACCTATATCAGATTGCTTGCTGTCTTGGGGAGGGGGGAGGGAGGGAGAAAAATTTGAAATTAGAAATCTTATAAAAACAAATGTTGAAAACTATCTCTACATGTAACTAGAAAATAATAAAATACTTTTATGATAAAAATGAATAGCATATCTACAGACAGTAACTATATTAATCTCACATTAATGTAAACGAGGTGAACAATGCTGGTAGCATTTTTTTTACTGCTAGAGAAATATGCTAATGTGTCTACTAATTAGGAAGAATTTGTGAACTGACATCATGATCAGAGAAGCACACACATTTCAGGGAGCTAGGGAAAGAAAAAGTCAGGGGAGAAAAACATTTCCAAACTATGGGAGAATGCTCTCAATCCCACACACATGAGGATCCTGCCACATGAGGATACTTAGAGCCAGTGAATTACTATAATTGAAAATAAATGCTTGGAGTTGAACCAAGCACATGGAAAGAGACTCAGAAGGCCTGGGTTCAAAACTACAGAAGGTCACCTGCTAGGCAATATGACCTTGGGCAAGTGATATTCTCTCTTCTGGCTTCAGTTTTCCCTTCTGTATAAAAAAAGGGGGGAGCAGTATTAATGATGATCTCTGAGATCCCTTTTAGGTAGAATTCTTATGAATCCCCCTAGAACATTTAGAAGCCTCACTCATTGAGGGACTACTGGGCCTGAGCTGGAAGTTACCTTTCTCCCTGTGATCATGCTAACGTTACCATCATTTACCAGCTCATGATTTGTATACTCTAACTGCTACCCCTAGCATCATCTCCAGCACTTTCTTTGGTCAAATCACATTGGCTGAGCTATCAGTGAGCCAGCAAAGGTTTAATAGTAGACATAAACAAATATTTCTTAAGTGCTTACTATGCACCAAGCACTGTTCTAAGCACTGGGGATAAATACAGCCACCTTAAAGCATTGAAGTTCTCAGGACCTTTCCCCCTGGACAACAGGACTGTAATAAATAGCCTTCTAACTGGTTTGCCTGCCTAAAGTCTCTCCCTAATCCACTTCATCCTCCACTCAGCTGCCAAAGATATTTTTTTCTTTTTTTAAAATTCTATTTATTTTATTCTGAACTTAAGAAATAAAATAAGCATTTCCATAACATAGTAGAATAGAAAAAAGATGATTGTACATAAAACTGCAAATCTCTTATATACAACTTGCTATTCCTTTTAAATATATAATAAAGTTATCATGTAACTTTCTTTTTCCCCCACTTTTTTTTCTCTCCCCTGCCCCAGATGGCCACCAGTAGACACAAATAGGGGTGTGTGCATGTGTGTGTATGTGTGTGTGTGTGTGTGTGTGCATGGTGTGTAAAATCAATACATACTTCTATTTATCAGTTTTTTCTCTGGATGCAGATAGCATTTTCCTTCACATCTCCTTTTTATTTAATTTAGGTATTTATAATAGTCAAAATGACTTAGTCACACAAAGTTGTTCTTAAAAAAAATTATTGTTACTGTATAGAATGTTCTCTTGCTTCTGCTTATTTTGTTCTTTATAATTTCACGCAAGTCTTTCCATTTTTTAAAATCAACCAGCTCATTATTTCTTATAGCATATTAGTATTCCATCACAAGCATATACTACAACTTGTTTAGCCACTCCCCAATTGATGGGCATCCCCACAATATATAAACATATAAAGTGAATTTTCTAAAGTGTAGTTATGATCGTGTCATATACACACACCCTTCTCCACTGCTCAATGTACTACAGTAGCTCCTTATTACTGTCTAGATCAAATATAAAATCCTATTTGCTCCAGCTTCTGAGATAGGACTCAGTGTTTGACAAAAACTGCTGGGAAAACTGGAAGATAGTATGGCAGAAACTAGGCATAGACCATCATCTTACACTGTATACTAAAATAAGGTCAAAACAGGTACATGATTTAGACATAAAGGGTGATACCATAGGTAAATTAGAAGAGGAAGGAATAGTTTACCTCTCAGATCTATGAAGAGCACAATTTATGACCAAACAAGAGATATAGAATGTCATGATGGGGCAGCTAGTTGGCGCAGTAGATAGAGCACTGGCCCTGGAGTCAGGAGGACCTGAGTTCAAATCTGGCCTCAGACACTTAACAATTACTAGCTGTATGATCCTGGGCAAGTCACTTAACTCCAATTGCCTTACTAAAAAAAAAAAAAAAAAAAAAAAAGAATGTCATGAAATACAAAATGGATGATTGTGATTACATTAAATATAATTTTTTTTTTTACAAATAGAAGCAATGCAGCCAAAATAAGAAGGGAAGCAGAAAGCTGGGAAACAATTTTTTACAGCCAGTGTTTCTGATAGAGGCCTCAGTTCTAAAATATATAGGAAACTAAATCAAATTTATAAGAATCCATGTCATTCCCCAATTAAGAAATGGTCAAAAAATATGAACAGGCAGTTTTCTGATGAAGTCAAAGCTATCTATTGCCATATGAAAAAAATGCTCTAATAACTATTGATTAGAGAAATGCAAACTAAAACAACTCTGAGATACCATCTCACCTATAAGATTGGCTAATATGACAGAAAAGGAAAATAAATGTTGGAGAAGCTGTGAAAAAATTACAACACTAATGCATTGTTGGTGGAGTTGTGAACTGATCCAAACATTCTGGAGAGCAATTTGGAACTATGGCCAAAGGGATATGGGACTGTGCATACCCTTTGGCCCAGTAATACCACTACTAGGTCTGTATCCCAAAGAGATCATAGAAAAGGGAAAAGGACCCACATGTGCAAAAATATTTATAGCAGCTCTCTTTGCAATGGCAAAGAATTGGAAATCGAGGGAATGACCACCAATTAGAGAATGGCTGAACAAGTTGTGGTATATGAATGTAATGGAATAATATTGTGCTGTAAGAAATGATGAGCAGATGGATTTCAGAAAAACCTGGAAAGACTTAAGTGGACTGATGCTGAGTGAAATGAGCAGAACCAGGAGAACATTGTACACAGTAACAGAAACATTGTGTGATGATCAACTGTAATAGATTTAGCTCTTCTCAGCAGTGCAATGATGCAAGACAATTCCAAGGAACTCATGATAGAAAATGTTCTTCACATCCATAAAAAAGAACTGTGGACTCTGGCTGCAGATTGAACCATACTATTTCTACTTTTTTGTTGTTTCTTTTTTCTCTCTCTTTTTTTAAATTAAATTAAATTTAATTTAATTTAATTTTTTTACATATAAGGCATTTTATTTTTTCTGTTACATGTAAAGATAGTTCTCAACTTTTGTTTATACAAGCTTAACAATTTCAGATTTTTCTCCCTCCCTCCCCTCCCTCCCCCCTCCCCCAGACAGCAGGTAATTTGATATAGGTTATATCTATATATCTATATACATATACATATAGATATATATATACACCTTTTTTCTCTTTTGAAGTTTTTCCCTTTTGTTCTGATTCTTCTTTCACAACATGACTAATGCAGAAAAAAATACTATTTGGCATTTAAAGTTCCTTATAACCTGTCCCTTCCTACCTTTTCAGCCTTCTTGCACCTTAGTCCCCTCCACAAACTCTATGTTCCAGATATACTACCCTATTCACAAATCCTCAAACTTGTTATTCCATTTCCCACCTTCATTCTTTTGCAGTGGCTGGCTGTTGGCCATCCCTGGAACACTCTACCCCTTCACCAATAACTCTTGGTTTCCCTGGCTTTCTTTAAGATTCAGCCCAAATCTCACCTTCTAAAGGAAGCCTTTCCCAGCTACTACCACCCCCTCAACTGCCTTCATCTTTCAGATTACCTATATCTACTCTTGAATGATAAATGATAGCTAGCTAGATAGGTAGCTAAAGATATAAAGACAGATATAGATGTGAATTTAAATGTCTCCTCCTTTAGAAACTAAGATTCATGAGGACAGAGATTGTTTTTGGCCTTTCTTTATAACCCCAGTACTTAGCTTTTTGCTTAGTTTTTGGCACATAGGAAGCACTTAATAAATGCTTGTTGACTGACTACAGGACAAAGGGTGAGGGAGGTGTTCCAAGGATTTACTCTGTCAGATGGGGAAAGCAGCCAGGGGGTGGGGGGGAGGGGAACAGATGACAATGCAGAACATCACAGAGGGGCCCACCCCCAAACACTGGCCTCAACTCTGAGGGTGGGCTAGTGACTCCAACATGCAACAAGATGAGTACTTTTGGTTGATCTCCCTGCCTCTCGTTTCTTCCCATTCCAGTTCATCATTTATTCAGCTGTCAATTTAATTTTGCTAAAAGGCAAGTCTGACCACATCACCCTCTCCCCCCATTCAATATACTCCGATGGTTCCCTTTCACTTCCTGGATCAAATATAAAATATATTCAAAGCCCTTTATAACCTGGACCTCTCCAATCTTTCCATCCCTTTCCCAACCTACTCTCTTCATCCCTTAATTACTCTAAGATCCAGTGACACTGACCTTCACTCACATGGAAACCACCCCAGTTCAGGCCTTTATCAGTTCTCTCCTGAGTTGTGGTAATAGTCTTTTAATTCATTATTTCCTAGCTTCAAGTCTCTAACTTTCAATCAGTGCTCCACTAAACTGCCAAAGTGGTTTTGCTAATGCAGAGATTAGATTTTCACACCTTCTCCCTTCTCCTGTCTCAGGAAACTCCTATTTTCACTTCCTATTTTCTCCAGGATCAAATATAAAGTTTTTTGTTTGACATCAAAGTTCTTCACAGTCTGACTCCTACCTTTCCTGTCTTCTGACACTTGACTTCCCTTCCACTTCCTTTATGATCCAGACATATTAGTACCTGTGTTTCTGCTCCTTCTCTCCATCCCCTTTTCTACTGGCTCTTCCCCAGGCCACAAATCTCCCTCTCAACCTCTGACTCCTGAAGAGCCTATTCTCAGGGGTAGCTAGATGGCCGCAGTGAATAAAGCACCAGCCCTGGATTCAGGAGGACCTGAGTTCCAATCTGGCCTCAGAAACTTGATACTAGCTTTGTGACCCTGGGCAAGTCATTTAACCCTCATTGCCCCGCAAAAAAAAAAAAAAAAAAAAGTCCATTTTCTCCCAGTCTTCCTTGCAGTCTCAGAACAGGCATGAACTTTTCCCTGGGGCCTTTCCTGGTTCCACCCACCCACCCATCTGCTAATGCTAACTCCTCTAAGTATCTTTGGTCTACCCAGTACACACTTATTTATTTATCTTGGCTCACCATTAAAATGTAATACCTTGAGGAGAGGGACTGTGCTTTTTTTTTTTTTTAATTTGAGGAGTTTTGTTTGTTTGGGTTGGGGTTGGTTTTTTGTTTGTTTGTTTGTTTTGCTTTTTCTTTGTATCTTGGGGACTTAGTACAAGGCCAGATAATGGTAAGTACCCCAAAAATGCCTGCTGTTGTTGGATAATACTTTAGGGGATCATCCTTGCCTGGGTGTTTGCATTTTCACAGGTGACTCTGAAAACCTGAGAAATCATCTGCCTCTGCTAATGGAATTTATCAGTCAGTGAATAAACACTGAAGTGCCTACTATGAGTCAGGCACAATGCTAAACCCTGAAAATAGAAAGAAAGGCAAAAAATAGTCACTGCTCCCAAAGATTCACAGTCTGATGGAGAAGACAACATGCCAACAACTGCGTGTAAACATGCTCTATGCAGGATAAATAGGAGACAATCAGCAGAGAGGAAAGGGACTAGAATTAAAGGGAATTGGCAAAGGCTTCTTGTTAAAAAAAAAAAAAGTTGGATTTTATCTGGAACTTGAAGGAAGCCAAGGAAACCAGGGAAGACAGGAGACAGTTGAGATGGGAGCACATTCCAGAGACAGCCGGGAATGGGAGACAGCCAGCTAGCATGACCAAAATCTGGAGAAGGATTGTCTGTTTCAAGCACCGTTACTGGATCAGAATCGTGGAGTACAGATAGGGTGTAAAGTGTAAGAATACCAAAAAGGGAAGAGCAGTTGGGAGGGGGGAGGTCACGAAGAGCCTTAAAGGCTACACAAAGGATTTTATATTTAGCCCTGGGGGTATAGACCAGAGGTACAGAGAGATTTGCTAATGAGGGTGAGTGCAGCCCCCTTCACATTATACCACACAGACTTGCTCAACCTAATTATCCCACTTCCGTTGTCAGTTGATTCTCTTTCCTAAAAGAGTGAGGAGATAACAGAAAGCTGATCTTTTCCCTCCTCTCTGCCTTGAGGATGCTTTGCTAGTTACATCCCAGGGCCTACAAGAAGACAGAACAAAATATTGACTATCTACAGTGCAGTAATATCTACAACGATCAGCCTGAAAGCAAAAATCCCTCCCTCAGAGGAGCCTTATTACAGGGTTAGCCAGAGCCTGTCGGGCCCCAAATCACAGAGCTACATTAATCCCTCCGGTTAAACAGCTCACTTGTGAGCAAAAATGAGCAGCATCATAGCGCTGGGACAGCACTTAATGAACTGGGAAAACTTTGCTCCTGAACAGCAAAGGAGCAGAATGAATCCCTCTCAAACAGGGGAGCTGGTTTCTCCTGGGTTTTCATTTATTCACTTCGATTCAGCAGTGTGCTGGAGCCAGCTCATCCTGGCCCCTGATCTTTAAATTTTCAGTGTGAGCATTTACACCTCAGAAATCCGCTGGTGTTACAAATCAGGGTTTAATTGATTATTTTGTTGATTGTCTAGACTTAAGAAAGTAATGAAGAAAATGTCAATAATGCAGATTCAACTTTAAAATGCACATATTTGGGGTGTGAGTGTGGGGTAGAGGTTAAACATTTACCAGTACAACTCTGCTTCAGTTCCTCCTAAAATTCAGTTTAGCTAAGGACAGAAATGCAAATTTTTCCACAGGCAGCCCTGGACAATCCTCACCTTCTGAGGTATCATATCAAAGACAGCAGTGAGGCCCTATTTCAAAAGGGGTACAAAGGGTCATCATTACCCACTGAAGGTGGAGATGTTGTTCATTAGAAACAGAAATGTTTTTTAATGGAATTCAGATTAACTAATTAAAGGGTATCTTTGCATCCAGGTACTTGTCTTTTCACATAATTTCCTGTCTTGTTATTTTTACCTCTATATTGGATAAACTGGAACCATTCTCTTAATTGTATTTTTTGGGGGGTGGGGCAATGAGGGTTAAGTGACTTGCCCAGGGTCACACAGCTAGTAAATGTCAAGTGTCTGAGGTTGGATTTGAACTCAGGTTCTCCTGCTTCCAAGGTCGGTGCTTTATCTACTGCACCACCTAGCTGCCCCCTTAATTGTCTTTTTAAAAATTTCCTTAGCTAGCTCTTCCTTTGCTGCACATAAGTGTATAACTGGAAAATATTTCTATTTCTTTGGTAAGGACTGGGATAGTGACTGGATCTGTGATTGCTCTGGTATAGGATACTCCAAGATTAAAGAAACTCCTTCTATCCATGCATGTCAGGGCACCTTCTCCACAGTTCAGAGCTTAAGAAAGCTGTCTGCAATACTGAGGAGTTAAGTAACTTGCCCAGAGTCACACAACTAGAATGTGCCAGAGGTAAGTCTTGAACCCAGGTCATCCTGGCTTTGAAGCCAGCTGTCTAGTGCCTGCTGCCTCTCTACCCAATAAGTATTATATAAGAAAGATCTTGGTATTAATCACTATGACCTTTTATCGATCTATCTGGGGAGTAGAAAGAGGACTATCGGGCAGCTAGGTGACACAGTGGATAAAGAACTGGCCCTGGATTCAGAAGGACCTGAGTTCAAATCTGGCCTCAGACATTTGACACTTAACTAGCTGTGTGACCCTGGGCAAGTCACTTAACCCTCATTGCCCTGGAAAAAAAAAAGACCTATAGTTTGGGGCAGCTAGGTGGCACAGTGGATAGAGTACCAGCCCTGGATTCAGGAGGACCTGAGTTCAAATCCAGCCTCAGACTCTTAACACTTGCTAGCTGTGTGACCTTGGGCAAGTCATTTAACCCCAATTGCCTCACCAAAAAAAACAAAAACAAAAACAAAAAAAAAGAAAGAAAGAGGACTATCCTTCCCATTCTCTAGCTATATTTCTGCTTAAGCTTGATCTCTAAACTTTTAACTCCTCCCCTTGTGCCTAAGTAATAAGGGGCACCTAAGTGGCACCTAGGTGGCTCTGTGGATAGAGTACTGGCCCTGGAGTCAGGAGGAGTGGAGTTCAAATCTCACCTCAGACACTTACTAGCTGTGTGATCCTGGACAAGTCACTTAACCCCAATTGCTTTAAACATCCTGGGCCATCTCCAGTTGGCTTGGTATATATCTTGCCACTGGAACCAGATGGCTCTGGAGGAGAGAGTGAGGTTGGTGACTTTGCACAGCCCTCCCTCCCTTAAATCCAATTCACTACAAGTCACGAGATCACTTCCCGATGGCACGGTCCAATTCCAGAATAAAGGATAAACAACAACATATGCAATACCCTCCCTCCATCCCCTTCTCCCCACCCCCACCCCCAATCTGGACTGAACTCCCTGTTCTTTCCCACCTCTCAGAAGCCTTCTCTTTTCTCAAGGCTCAGCTCTTGTGTCTATTATTACAAGAAGTCTTTTAAACCTCCTCCCTTTCCTAGCTGTTTCTGCCTTCTCCTTCCTCAAATGACTTTGCATTTATTATTTCTTCATTTCCCAACAGAACACAAGGCCCAGGAGGTAAGGGACTGTTTCTTTCACTGTATCCCCATGACCTAGGTATTTAATTGATGCTGATTGAATTCGACTTGGATTCAGAACATTTGGGTTCCAGCACTGCTCTATCATTTCCTAGTCATGTGATGGCATCTGAGCCTCAGTTTCTTCATCTGAAAAAAAAGGATCAATAATACTTGCATTCCCTACTTCACAGGAATTTGCTCTGTAAATGTAAGCTATTGTGAGAGAAAGCATTTCTCCTTAGACTCCTGGCTGTATTCTTTTCCTCAAAGAAAAGGCCACCCTATGCTCTCTGTAGGGGAAGACTATTATTAGCAAAGCAAAACACTGCATGAGAGAGGGAACTGTGTGTGAATGACTTCCCAGAAAATTGTACAAATTATCACCTGAATCCAAATGTTTTCTGGAAAGTTGGGGGGGGGGGTGTACAGCAGGGGTGGTTGGAGTAGGAATTCGTTAAAACTGAAGTTAATCAGAATGGCCAGGCTTTCTTCATTGCCTCTCCCAGCCCACTATTATCTGTCTAATCCTGTAGCATTTTGAAGGTCCAGTCCTGGGTGTTCCCTAGCTGGAAACTGCCAGTCACACTAAGATTGTTCAGTGGTTTTGTCATGCAGACGCTTGCTTCCCATGGCAGCCGGCTGGAACCATGACCTAATTCTGAAGAAATGAAGGGCAAAGACAGGATGTCAAAGAAAATGGGCTTCGTTTCTGGTGCTACCTTTCAACTAAAGCTAACTCAAGTGATACCACAGCTATAATAATAATAATAACAACACATTTGCATAGCATGTTAGGCCCGCACAGGGCTATATATATGCAAATCATCTCCTTTGCTCCTTACTACATTTCAAGGTTGGTAGTACAAGGAGCATTATCCTCACTGTACAGATAAGGAAACTGAGACTCAAAAGGTGAAGTGACTGACTTCCAGTCCAATGTGCTTTCCACTTCAGTATGCTGGCTTTCTAATCTAATGGTACAAATGTCAATACTGAGTTCCTTTATAAAAAATGTGCTCTCAGGGGCAGTTAAGTGGTGCAGTGGATAAAGCACTGGCCCTGGATTCAGGAGCACCTGAGTTCAAATCCGATCTCAGACACTTGACACTAGCTGTGTGACTCTGGGCAAGTTACTTAACCCCAATTGCCTCACCAAAAAAAAAGAAAGAAAGAAAAAGAAAAGAAAAGAAAATGTGAGCTCTAGGAAAAAGTGGGGTCTTTCTTGTTAAGGTCCTTTCTACTTCTAATTCTGATCTAAATCTGATCTGATGATTCTTTGGGGCTCCCTGGAATCCAAGGAACCACTTGGCCAGTTATGGCATCTATTAATCCACTTCTTCATTCAAAAAGAGGTACAGGATTTTATAACTTAGAATCATCTGTTTTAAGGTTAGGAGGGAGTTTAGAATGGCATAGATCAATCTATACATTCCTAAGTTTCTTAGGATTCTTTTCTACTTTGTCCCATTTGCTCCTTTGTAAAAAACATTTCAAACGTAAGGAAAACTCTGAGACAATAATCATTTAACACATTAAATCTGGTCTCTTTCTCTCTTCCCCCTACCTCCCCTTTCTTCTTTTCTTTTCTTTTCTTTTCTTTCCCCCTTTCCCTGTCTTCCTCTCCCTTCTCTCTTCCCCCTTTCTTCTCTCCTCTCTTTTCCTTTTTGCTTCTCTCTTCCTCTTCCCCTTTTCTTCCCTTTTCCCCTTCACAAAGAAACAAGGATATAACAAGTGTATACAACACTGACATGCAAAATGTTTTCATTGTTGCTGAATGAGAGAGCATGCAGCTAAATGCTAGACCTACTCCACTCCCCTGGAGTACACAAATATAAATACTTTAATTGTGCTGAGCTGAGTCCTCTAGAGGTTTCTGTTTGGCTTGAAGCATGGTCACTGGTGATGCCCCTGATGTTTTCTACCATTCATTCAGCTCTAAGCACCTACAAAGGAAACATGATATAATGAATAGATCACTGGCCTTGAGGTGAGAAGACCTAGATTCATATCCTGTCTCAGATGTGTACTCATAGTCAAGTCACTTTACCTCCTCCATGCTTAGAGTCTTTATTTTTAAAATGGAGATAATAATAGTGCCTACTTTACAGGGTTATTGCAACGATTAAATGTAATAATGCATGTAAGGCATGTTGTCAACCTTAAATTGTTATAAAAATATCAGCTGTTGCTATGTAATGACATAGGACTAGGCACTGTGGGAGATAACAAAAATGTATAAGGCAGAGTTCCCGCCCTAATGTAACACACAGTCTAAATGAGGACATAAGACATAGATAGAGACACAAATAAATAACAAATAAACAGTATCTTCAAGATAACTCCAGTAGCATACAGGACAATGGGGATGATGCACACCTCCTCTAATTCCCACATGACTTTGATTTTTTCCACTAGGTCTCTAAATTTTGAATATTTTCCTCCCACATAGCTGGAAGATTATAGGAATTTGCTAAAGTGACATTTATTTAAAATGTTGCTCTTAAATTTTATGGATCCGTGCTCTTAATTATTGCCTCCTTGTAGGTAATGGAGACCCCTGCTGGCCTTCTGAGATGGTTGGTGATATAATAAAGGGAGATGGAGGGAAATGACTGCTCCATCTTAGAAGGTACAATAGTAAAGGGTAGGAAAACCAGGCATTTTCTGGTATGTGCTCCAGATTTTGAGAGATGAGATTTCAAAGTGTTCACAGAAGATATTGGTAGAATTTCATGGCCTAAAAATGTGCAGAGGAAGCCAACCATGAAAGTCAAGTTAGATGGTAGTATTGCTGCCCTAGTCCACCCTATATCTGGAGTATTGTGTTTAGTTTGGGGCACCATACTTTTGGATAAACTAATGGACCTCCAGAGGAGGCTAGTGAAGGGCCTTGAGGTCATCCCATAGGAGAATTAGTTGAAGGAACTGGGGATGTGTTATCTGGAAAATAGAAGAGTAGGCAGGTGGCGGATAGGGAGGGGGATAACACCATAGCTGTCTTCAAATATTTGAAGGACTGTCATATGGATGGTTTATATGTTCCATTGATATTCATGCAATGTCAAGAGATCTGGAAGAATAACCTCAGCACACTAGTTGAGCTCCTTGTGGAAAACTGATGGAAGAATAGGGGAAAGTGTCAGAAAGGAGTGAATGGACTGTCATATTAATCATGGGAAGGAGTTCTTTCATCAATGAGGTCATGATCCACTGGAGTATCAGTCATGTGCAAGAGGAATTAGACCCAACCCAAAGCAGAACTTGGAGCAACAGAAAGAACTTACAGATAGACAAATTTTTACTCAATAAGAATGATAGATATAGTTATTAGTAATAATAATAATTCACAGAGGGAGGTTCTATCATTATTCCCACCTTACAGAGAAGGAAACTGAGGCAGATACTGATTAAATGGCTTGGCCATGATCACACAGCTATTAAGCATCTGAGGCTATATCTGAGCTCAGCTTTTCCTGACTCCAAGATTAGCTTTCTATCTACTGCACCATACAGTTGCCTAGCTGGGAAAAAGGTCTTTGAACCCATCATTCTTCATTCTGTAGATGAGGAAAGTGAAGCCCAGAGATGTTCAATTTCTTCCTCAAGGGCACATAACTTATGAATAAGGAGAAAAGAGATTTTAACACCAGTCCTTTGAGTCCAGACAGAGTGCTCTCTCCATTGCACCATGCTTCTTTCTTCACAGAGTTCTACCAAACTGGAATGATATACCAAAGAAGACAGCAGGTTCTCTTTCATTGGAAGGGATCACCAAGCCGAGGCTAAATGATGCCCTGTTAGGTCTCCTGTGGAGAAGATTGGTGTTCAGGTATGGTTTGGAATGGGTGGCCTCTGAGGTCCCTTCTCTATCTTTAGCAGCATTTTACTGTATTGCCCTAGGTGATAAATTCTCTGATTATAATGACCTGGCACAGATAAAAATACAAAATGGCACCTAGTCCTGTGCAGGATTCTTCTACTTCTGCTTCTACTGCGACAGACAAGTGGAAAAGGGAGCAGAGAGTGCTAAAAATCACACAGTTTCTATGCTATCGACAAATATTCACTTAACTACTCTAAATACTCTAAATGTGCTGCCTACTGAGCAACAAGTTGATACGCAACTGGAGGAAGTGAACCATAATCACAGACATCCTTTCTCTAAAGAAAATGAAAAGGCAGAAAGACATTGTAGCTAAATGAAAGATTAGACTCACGCGTTCTCTTCTGGGTGGCAAATAAATTAGTTGTTGCAGTTGGATTCATCATGTGTCCAAAGGCAATAAGAAGCATGATTGCTTGCTATAATTGATTGCCTTATTTTTCAGGGCCTGTAATGAGCAAAGAGATCACCTTACAGTTTATATGCCAGCATCATATGTGTGTGGAGGATTTGAACCCAGGTCTTCTTGGTTACTTTGTCCACTATACCACATTGACATTATTGTGCCACCACATGATTTTCTTCCCAAGTGGAAGGACATGACATAGAAAGGCAGTACTGATTTATAATACAGGCTCATTTATAAAATGTCATCAAAGAGGATAGAAGACTATGAGCAGAATCAGATAACAAAATTTTTTAAATGGTAGAAGAGCATTTGGTAATATGCCATGGGACCTAACTAATTTAGGTCATCCTATTATTGATTAATTTGGGAAAACGTGTCCTTTTGCTGATAGAATACTATAATTTGATCCCTTATGTCATTCTCCAAATTGATTCCAAAACTTTTCTTCTCTCTTCTTACGATCAATTAATTATACTTCCCCACCCCCTACCCTCAACAAGCAGCTTGCCTTCTTATTTCACTGAAAATGCTAAGGCCATCTGACATGAGCTCCTTTTTTCCCCTTTTTCCATTCCTTAAACCTTAGCACTAGCATCCACTCTGGAAGAGATATCCCTTCTACTCATTACTGATATTCCTTCCAGCAGTGTCTTTGATGCCATATCCTCCTGCCTTTTCTGTGACCCTGTTCCTCAAGTAACCCCTTATTCTCATTCATTTTTAATCTATTCATCACTAATGGCTCTTTTCTGTTTGCCTACAAATGTTCAGCTCTCTGCGATCTTAAAATTGTCTTCTCTTAACTTTTATATCCTATCCAGCTATCATTCAATATCTCATATCTCCCTTCCACACATCATGAAAGAGCTGTCTATACCTAATATCTCTACTTGCTAGTGTCCCCAGATCCACCAGATATATACCAGTAAATTGTGAGCAATGAAAAAAAAGTTGTAAAATCAGATTTTTTGTGTATAGTCCAATTGATTGACTAATAATATCAGTCAACAAGCATTTGTTAAATGCTTACTAGAGGGCAAGGGCCTTTTGTAGGCACTGCGACTACAAAGAAAGGCAAAATGCTGTCTCTGCCCTTAAGAAGTTTACATTTTGGGGGCACCTAGGTGACACAGTGGATAAAGCACCAGCCCTGGATTCAGGAGGACCTGAGTTCAAATCCAGCCTCAAACACTTGACACTTACTAGCTGTGTGACCCTGGGCAGGTCACTTAACCCTCATTGCCCTGCCCAAAAAATAAAAAACAAACAACAACAACAACAAAAAAAAGAAGTTTACATTTTAAAGGGGAAGACAAAAAGCAAATAACTACATGTGGTAGAGATGTCCCAAAAGTCTTAATGTAAGATGCATTATCCTGTACAATAGAAGAAATGGAAATAATCTAAAAAAGGAAAACACTAATAGCTGTAGGACCCAGAAAGCCACTGCAGAAGGTAGTCTTTGAGCTGTTTTACAGGAAGCCAGAGATGCTAGAAGGTGAAAGTAGAAAAACAGAGTAGCCAGCAAAGAGTCAGGAGGTGGCATGTTGTATGATGGAACAACAAATAGGCCGGTGTAGCTGGGTCACAGAAAATGAGAAGTGAAATAGAAGAAGCCCAGAAAGGCAGAGAAAGTCCAGGTTGTGAAGGTTTTTAAAATGCCTCAAAGAGGATTTTATATTTATATTTAAATTTGGTTATATTTTATATTTATATTATGTTTTTATATTTGGTCCTAGATAATAAGGAGTCCCTGGATTTTTATCAGGTAGAAGGATGACTGATCAGACTGGTGATTTAGGAAGATCACCTTGGAAACTGAATAGAGGGTGAAAATAAGTGGGAAGATATCTGAGTAACTTTTGTGAATCATGGGTGGAGTGTTTTATTGCTCTCCTGGTGTGAGGTTTAGAAGGAAAATGCCCAGAAGGCACCCGGTGATAGGACTGGTTAAATGTGTCATCCAAGATGTATTAGCTAATAAATGGCACATGTGGGGTTGGAGTCCAGTCTCCTGACTTCCAACTCTTTCCACAAATCTGTGATGAAATTAGGTAGTAGGCCTCCACCAATCGTGGATGACCATGGATCAGCACCTTGAAGAACCACAGGCCACAGTGTGGCTGTGCAGTCCGATAGGGGAGCCGCAGCTCTTGAGTGACTTATAACCGGTAACTGCCGCATCCCGTGTTGTATCTACCCCATAAGGAGTAGCTGGAGTGTCCTCTCCAGGGTGCTGGCCTGGGCGGATCAATATGGAAAACAAGCTGTTGAAGAAATTAGGTACTCATCTTTAATTATTGCACATCTTATTATGGGAACTAGATAGTTCTGGATGTAAGGAAATAGTCCTGTTCAGTACTTATCCAAAGCTGTTTACTGACCTGTGCTTGGCATAAATCCATCCTATAAATAGCTTTTTTTGGTTATATCATATCTCTAAAATGTTCTTACAAATAGCCTTTTTAATAATTAAAAAAAAACTATGTTGATTTTGAAAGTTAAACTAAATGAGGCATGATGGCACATGCCTATAATCCAAGATACTGGGGAAGCTAAAGCTAGCAGATTTCCTATACTCACAAGTTCTGAGCTGTTGTGGGTTAGGCTGATGGCACGTCCATACTAATTCTGTTATTAGTGTGGTGAGCCCTCAGGAGAGGGAGTCCAACAAGCTGCCTAAGGAGAGATGAAGCAACTTAGTCAAAGCTTTTATGTCAATCAGAGTAAAATCAGGCCACTGAGTAGCCCCTGAATTTACAGCCTGAATAAAACAAGGAGTCCTAGATTTATTTGTTAAAAATTTAATGAAGTTGGGCAGCTAGGTGGCACAGTGGATAAAGCACCGGCCCTGGAGTCAGGAGTACCTGAGTTCAAATCTGGCCTCAGACACTTAACACTTACTAGCTGTGTGACTTAACCCCAATTGCCTCACTAAAATAAAATAAAATTTAATTAAAAAAATAAAAAAAATTTAATGAAGTTAAACTAAAAATATTATATATGTGGGATAATAACATTCCTATACATCCTCCATACAAATGATTTTTCATAACCTTTTGCAGAGTTTGAGTGGTTCTTTCTATACTAAGCAGAACATGAAATGAATTCTTAATATTAAATGTTTAAGTGAACAAGAGGAATGAATAAAAACAATATGGCTTTTTAAGGTATTGATTGATTATATTCATTTCTATATTAAAGTATTGCTAATATCAAACTTCTGTTTGCACACATGGAGTGTTCAGTTTTGTAGTCTCTTCTACTCAAACTGCTGTCAATATTCCTAAATTGGTAAGAAATAAAATCTTACCAGTTATAAAAGCTAATTTGAATTCCATAATACACGCTTTTTATTCTTCTAAAACTTAATGGTCCAAGAGGAAATTTTGCTTATGCGTAAATGTAATGATTTTACAATTGCCACTCTAGTCGGCTCAGTAATCTGTTTGTTCTTTTTTTTTTTTTTTAGTGAGGCAATTGGGGTTAAGTGACTTGCCCAGGGTCACACAGCTGGTAAGTGTTAAGTGTCTGAGGTCGGATTTGAACTCAGGTACTCCTGACTCCAGGGCCGGTGCTCTATCCACTGTGCCACCCAGCTGCCCCTGTCTGTTCTTAATAGTCATTAAAGGTCCCATGATGAAGATTGCTTTGAAGTTTCCAAAAACTTTCTGCAAAAAGTTTTCCTTGATGATGTAAGAATAAGAATTCCTTGATCCCTAAAGTTCATTTCCTGGGAAAGAGAAGCTATTTGCAAAGCAAGTCAATAAACTGGCTTTCAGGTTTCAGGTCAGGGATATCTCACCCCTTCATTTCTTTTTTTTTTTTTTTTTTTAATTTATTTTATTTTATTTGTATTTTTGTGAGGCAATTGGGGTTAAGTGACTTGCCCAGAGTCACACAGCTAGTAAGTGTTAAGTGTCTGAGGCCGGATTTGAACCCAGGTACTCCTGACTCCAGGGCCGGTGCTCTATCCACTGCGCCATCTAGCTGCCCCGAACACCCCTTCATTTCTATTCAAAGAGCTGACCCTAGTGTAATGAAAAGATTCAATAGTTCTTACACATACACATGTATAAGATGGACCTTATTATCAATCCCAGGTGTTTGCTATTCTTGAAAAACAAATGAAACACAATATCTTACTTCTCCAGAATTGTTATTGAGATTTGAAGATTCACAATTTTCATTTTTTTAAGATGGAGGGGGAGAAATCTTTTACAGAAATCATACCACTGTATACGGTCATGTGACAATTCTGTAAAGAAGGACGCATCAAAAGCCAAAAAAGGTTTTCTGCATTGGATATGAAACTTCGTCCTTTGTATTTTGACATTTCCTTTGATCCAAGAGTTCCATTTTTTAAATCCTGGAAAAAAAAAAGAAAAACAAAAAAAAATCCTGAATTACATAAAGATCATGAAAAATCTGTAAGCAGAAACACAACAGGCAACTCATATTAAAATGGAATTTAGCCTGATTCTATAAGAGATTGCAGTAGAACGGAGTACCTCTTGAAAAGTCTAAAGTGCTTTAATCTTCTTTCCCATCATCTTGTACTTGACAAAGGTTTAAAATCTAAGTAAAAACTTTTCATAGAATGTAAATTCACTAAATTTCAAACATTATCATTTGAAGCCAGAACTACTATATTTCCAGTATTCTCTGATATGCCTGACAATATATATATGTTGAATTCTAATTTCAATATTTCTAATAGCTTAGCATTAAAAATAAAGGAATGAAACAAGAAAAAAAAGGTGCCATTGTGATTTTTTTTCTGTCTTGACTTCTTGAACCACAAACCTGCCTGGAGCAGTGTTCTTCAAAGTCATGTCTCTTTTCATTAGATAGACCACTCCTCTCATCTTTGCCATGAGGAAGACTCAGTGGGTGCAGATGAATGATGAACATTTGATGTTACAGTTATGTTAAGAATAAGTAACAGATTTGCTATTTGGTATAAATCTAATCTATAGAAAAGACCAGCCAGAACAGACACTCTATAATCTGGCTATGCTTCTGTTGGCATTCTATTTTTAAAGTCTTTTATCTAAGAAGATCTGTTGAGAGAGAATTGCAGAAATTGCTTTTATCAAATTGCCAATGTTCTATGCTTGCTCATCTCTTTTATAATTTTTTCAGCTTCCTAATAAGTCTGGTGAGCCAGTGGTCTAACTTTCATGCCACCATGAAGGCCCAGGCTGAGCTGTTCCAAGCCCCAAGCTCAAGTACCTGTATTTTGTGAAATGGTGGTATAGCTTCCAATCTGGAACCCTAACCTCTCAACTCTAAAGCTTAAAACATGAGATGATAAGAATTATGCTAAAGAGAAGGCACATGCTGAAATTTTTTTTCCTAAGGAATTGAAACAAGTATTAATGACATGCTTTCCAGGTGTATAAACAATTAGCTGTTTCTGTTTACTAAAAATATATCATTGGGGGGAGCTAGGTGGTGCAGTGGATAGAGCACCAGCCCTGGATTCAGGAGGACCTGAGTTCAAATCTGGACTCAGACACTTGACACTTACTAGCTGTGTGACCCTGGGCAAGTCACTTAACCCCAATTGCCTCACCAAAAAAAAAAAAAAAAAAAAGAAAGAGGGGCAGCTAGGTGGAGTAGTGGATAGAGCGCCGGCCCTGGATTCAGGAGGACCTGAGTTCAAATCCAGCATCAGACACTTTACCCACTTACTAGCTGTGTGACCCTGGGCAAGTCACTTAACCCCAATTGCCTCACACACACACACACACACACACACACAAAACAAAACAAAACAAAAAAAGAAAGAAAAAAGAAAAGAAAATACCTACTAAAAAAGAAAGAAGAAAGAAAGAAATGTATTTTGTGTGGGACAAAAATAAATACCTGTGCAACATAATGCAATAAAATATACTTAAAAAAAACTTTACTTCCCAATCCCCAATTTTTATTTATTCATTCCTTCAAAAATATTTACTATAGCATGTCACCAAGACACTCTGCAAGGTGCTAGGGATACAAAAATAAAAATACTACATAGCACAGATATTTCTCTCAAGGAGCTTACAATCTAATGGAAAAAGGCAAATATCTATAATACAGAGATAAGATATAAATCAATAGGAGATCAAAGCAAATTTCTATGAAATATTTAAGAAAGGAGAAATGACTTTCTGGAAAAGATCAGGAAAGGTTTCAACAGGGAAATGGCACCCAAGAAAGGAAAGAATTTCAAAAGACTGAAATGGAGGGTTGAAGGGAATCCATTCTAGGCATGGGTGATATCTTGAACAAAGGCTCAGAAATGGAAGAAGAATGAATAAGAATGGAGCATGATGGAGAGTAGTCCCATTCAGTTGGAACCTCCTTGAATACATAAAGGGACATAGTAAGAAACGTCTGGAAAAGCAGGTTCGGTGATAGGCTCTCTATTTTATGTGGTACACTGAAAGTTTATGGTATACATAGAGGCATGACATGATCAGAGGGAGAGCATAAGGAAGATTACTCAGTAAGAAGGATGGATTGAAGTAGGAAAAAACAAGAGTACATGCAACTGTAATAGCCCAGGAAAGAAGAGTATAAAGTTAAATAGAGTAGGATTTGATGGGTAGAAAGGAAGTTGTGAGAGATGTGGTGGAGGTAAAATGAACTGGACAAAGCAACTGATTGAACATATGGGATGAGGACACAGGCAGGCATAGAGCTGGGAACAGGTATACCAGCATGCCCTGGGGGAACATTCCCACTGTCTCTTCTTATTTTTCTCAGGGCAAGAGCCAATTGGAATGATCTCCCGGGGCGTGTTAGCATATCAGCCCAGAAACCTTTGGGTGAGGAAGAGGGAAGTAAAAAATGATTCCAAAGTTATCAGCCTAGATGTGTGGAATGATGGTAGTATCATCAAGAAAAATTGAAAATTAGGGAGAAAGACAGGTCTTGGGAAAAAATATTAAGTTCAATTTTGGTTATTTTGAGGTACTAGCCAGACATCTTTTTGGTAAAATCAAGAAAACAGTGGGGGAAAATAGGACTGAAGCTCTGGGAAGAGACTAGTCATAGATAGATAGATAGATGAGAGAGAGAGAGAGATATGTGTGTGTAGAAGAGGCTAGTCATATATATACGCACATATATATGACAAAACTTTCTATAGAATGTAAATTCACTATATATTATATATATATGTATATATAAAAATTATAAATCATCTCCATTGAAATAAATTTTCTAGCTGTAGGAATAGATGAGATCACCAAAGGTGACTATAACAGAAGAGAAGAGGAGCAAGGACAAAACCTTTGGAGACAATTATGTTTGAGAGACAGGAGGAAGATAAGGAGCCAGTGAGGAAAACTAGAGGAATTTTCATCAGTGTAGAAGAATTGGGGGGAAGAATTGTTAGGGAATTTAAAGGGAGGAGGTGGGGAAGAGTACCTAAACAATGTATGATGGAAGCAGGAAATGGGCATATAAAAAGGAAGGGATGATCTACAATGTCAAAAATTGGATGACATCAAGGTGTATGGGGGCATTTGATTGACTTTCCATTGTAAAGCATTGGTTGGGTAGAAGGAACACCATAATAGGGGGCAACAGACCTGCAGTAAATTCCAGATCTCCTCTGCCTCTTATTAGCTATGTGACCTGGGATGAGTTCCCCTATCTGGACCAAATTAGTCGCATTTGTAAAATGGGGATTCCTTACTGTTTGACATCTGAATCTTCTGACAGTCCGAAAACAAAAGCTTCTTAACTTCTCTATATGTCTGTGACTTCTCCCTCTGCGCTCTCCATTTTTTTCTATTGATCATGATGCTCGGTACTCAGCATCTAGGCTAGTAAATCTGTCTAAGATTTAGAGCAACCACAAGACACAAGCATACTGAGACCATTCTGTGGGGATCTATACTGGACCCAGAGCTCTCACTCTCCTGGCCATTCAAGGGCACCTGCCTACTTTCCACACACGGTGCAGAATAGGTCCGGCACATCTGCACTCACTCAGGGCTATTCTGGCTACACCCAGACATGGAAGTGATTCTGAAGGTCCACACCCTAAGAGGCTTTTCCTTCCCACACCCTCTCACCTACTTTGCAGGCCTACAATGAACAACACTCTCCTCTCCTCCCTGCTTCCCCTCCCCCCCCACACACACACCCCTCCTAATTTTCTCTCCATTCTTCAGCTTCAGAACCTCATAGTTCCATTTTCACAACACTAACAACTCAGCCATAGACTCCCAGGGGGCCGGCTCAGCAGCCTATTCTACCACAAACCATCTATATACCATTTGAAGCTCTTCCATAGCCTACAGTAATTAACCGTACCTCAATACCATCATGGAATCATTTCCCATCATTTCTGCTCTCCATACCTACATTAAAATGAAATCATCCTTAACGCCCTTCCTCCTGATTTGGATATGTTTAGCAGCACAAATTTTGATGAGAGCTCCCTTTACTTATTTCACTTTGTAGTGGCATTAATTAAAGGTTACATGGGGCTGGAAGGGAATATAAAACTCTCCTAACACACAAGGCCCTCCATGATTTGATGTCACCCCACTATTCCAACTTCATTCTGTACCCTTCCAGACAAACCAGAATACTTCCTGTTCCTAGGGCACACTTGAAATTTCTTCCACCCCACTTCCCTCCCCCAGCCATGACTTTATACTGAAACCACCTGGGATAGTGACAAGAATGCCAGACTTTGAGTGAGAAGACCTGGGTTCTAATCCAACATCTGACACTTACTAGCTACATGACCCAGAGTATATTTTGTAGGAGTTTCCTGCACTCCAGGAAACCCCAGACTGTTCACATATTCATGAAACTTTCATCAAACTGTTAAGTTTAAAATACCTTCTGGTTCTCCACCTACTTAATTCCTTCCCCTCTAAATTTAGCCCAGCTTTTAAGCTCAATGCAAATTCCTCTAGGAAGTCTCTTATCAGCTCCTTCCCAAATCATTAAGGAACTCCCTTATACCACCCCCTCAGATGGTACTTTGCACCTCTCTAATGCATTTGTCATATATTCCTTTACTCTGTAACAGGCTACCATGGTCAACACATTCATCACCTACTAGTCATCTCTATAAGAACAAGGTTGGTCCTTGGAGAGAAGATTCAGTCTATTACTGGAAACCATGCTAGCTTGCTGTAGTGGCAGCAGGTAAGAATTACACTCAGTTGGCCTGGCCTTGAACAGCCCAGGGTCAGAAGCAGACCACTATGAGGCATCTGACAGGGAATTTTGTATCATAGTTTAAGTATGCCTTAAATCATCCTATTACACTGTAAGTTGCATAAGACCAGGGACTCTGATTTCTCCCAGCTCCCAGTGCAATTCTCTGTACCAAGTAGGTGATTAATACCTATTTGTTAAATTGAATTGAACTAAGCCATTAAAAAAAAAACTCTAAGATTCTGTCTTTGGAGGTCATTCCAATTTAAAGCAACTGAAAGAACTCCAGTTTCAGTTTCAATTATATTGATATTTTCCAAGTGACTTTATTTATTTATTTATTTATTTGCACAATATCCTTGAAACTACATGCTTTTCAACATTCTTAGCATTCCTTAACTAGGTTCAGGGACTGGCTTCAGGACCAGCTCTCATTAGCATTAGCCTGCCAGCAAATAACATTCTCTTTTTTTTTTTTTTAAGCACCATTATTAGATTCCCTCAATAAGTTCCTCAAGGACAAGGTTCAAGGTGAAAAACATGTTAGCCTGATTTTGATGACCAAGTAAAGACAAGTATAGGGACCAGATTATATTAAGGCATAAGCAGGTTATTTATAAAACCACATAATGAAACTGACCTTCCATGTCTAATCATCAATGACCACAGGACCACATCCTTTTGTTTGAATTTATTATTTTACTATGACCTTAAAAAGCTGAAGACCTTTAAAAAAACATCCAGCAATTTCTCCACTAACTGCCAGAGTTCCTTACAAGTGAATTGGTTATAACAGTGAAAGACCTATAACTGACAAAATGGGGTATTTTTCAAAGCACTAGAATGATTCATTAAAATTTTAGAATTAACAGCCAAACTTCTTGTAATGTGCTAGTCCCTAAATATGAACATCTATCTCTTAGACCATAAGCTTACAAAATATTTGAGTAGAAAAAGGCTAAAGAGAAAACCTAGTCCATTTTTCAGATGGGAAAACTAAGGACCAGTGAAGTTGAATGATTTCCTTAGACATTTAAGGAAGGTATAAGAACTTCCATTTTCAGTTCTGCTCAGATGGGCTAAAGCTTCAAATTATACTGGTCTGGTGGTTAAATGTCTGCTGAAATGCTTTCCTTTCACAGGATCATAGATCAGGAGATGACAGGGAAATCAGAAACCATCTATTACAACATTCTCATTATATAGATAGAGAAAATAAGGCTAAGGATGGTTAAGTTACTTGCCCCAGGTCACCCAGGTAATAAGTATGACCTGCAGCTCAAAGCCCATTTTGGTAAGACTCTTCTCAATGTTCAGTGTTTATATGAAGCCAAGAGTTAGCAAGAAGTTGAAGGAAAAGAATGTTCCTAGTTTTCTAGCTTCCAGGTTAGAGAAAGAAGATTCATGATTCTAGACTCTCTTTATATCCCTAAAGGGAGAGCAAGACTCTGGTAATAAGCTGATATGTTGAGGAGCTGGCAACTCAGTCATGACTTTAGCTTGCTACACTAGAGACTTTGGGAAATTTCCTACTAGGTGAGACCTGGGACTTTTGGTTGAGCTGAGATATCTCACTCCCAATGAGAAAGTCCATTCACTCTGTGTATTATCTGGTATATTCTCACCTGTATACCTTTTCTTTGATTTCTGTTTGTTATTGCATTGGATAAATGAGTTCATTTGGCTATTTGCTGTGTTCTGTGTGAAACTGCTATTTGGTGGGAAGAGAGTCAAGCCTTGGATAAATAGTTTTGTACATTCCTTCCCCCTTAAAGGATAGTGATCTATATCTTAGCTTGAACCTAGTAATTATTTCCCATAGACTAACTATATGGGGATGGCAGGGAGGACAGATAGATATAATTCTAGCCTAACACTCTTCCTCTGAGGAAAGCAAAATGACCAGCCTTTGGCATCAATCTCTGCTTTCCCTCCTCATTACAATTAGTATTATTTGAAGAAGCTTGGTGGAGACTTTAGAGATCTCTATGCATTCCTCACTGCAATCACATGAACAAATAGAACATACTTGGACAACACAAACACAGCACACTTTTAACCCCAACTTACTTATGCAAGTTATTACTTATGTACTTATAAATTGTTATATCACTTATGTATTTATGAATCAAAGGCAGGATTTGAACTCAAGTGAAATCTAGCCTTTTCATTATTCAGATGAGGAAACTAAGGCTCAAGGAGGCTCAGTGACTTTCCCAAAGTCACACAGGTTATAATCATTACATGCAGAATTTGAAGCCAATTCCCTGATGCCTAAGCCAATGCTGCTACATTCAGCTGCCACATACAATGCCCCAGGTCAAATACCTTCTCCTTCAAAAGGCTGTTCCCAATGCCCACAAAAAGTTCTCTCCTTCCTAGAGATGCTTAATAAAATTTATTTAATTGAATTGAAATTTCTCATAAGAAATGATAACACAGCTACTCATGAATTAAAGCAGTTACTGAACAGCCATCTACAGAAAACATACTTTGAGTAGTTTTCCCCCAGTGTATAGATGAATTTGTGTTGATCTGTTGATATTCTCTTACCCACTCTCCCCTGGAATTCCTTCATCAATTTATTAATTCAACAAGCATTTATTAAGCACCTCATGTTTATCAGACATTGTACTAGGCACTGGAAATCTGCAGAAAAAAAATGAGAGAGTCCCTTCTCTCAAGTTATTTACATTTTATTGGAAGTAACAACATGCATTTGTACAAATGATGTCAAGCTAGGAACAAAGAGACACTAACTGGAATTTGTAGAGGTTGATATGGTATCTACTGAATTAACCAGATACAAAATTATGATGAACACATTTCCCCCTCTGCTAAATCAGAGAATCTGAAAGGGACTTTATGGGTCAGGTTCCTTTGAGGTTATCTAGTCCAACTCTGATTTTTTAGATAAGGAAAATGAGGCAAGGACTGCTAATTCTAATTCCAAAGCCATGTTTTTTCCAATATACTATGCTGCCTCCCATGACATGTAATTTTTTATAGTTTCATTTGTTTACAATAATAATAACAAAAACCAGCATTTATATAGTGTTTGAAGGTTTGAAAAATGATGTCTATGTATTACCTCACCTGGTTTTCATAACAAAATCTAGAGGGTAGGTGCTATTACTATTATTATTCCCATTTTGCAGATGAAAAAACTAAGACTGAGGGAAGTTAAGTGACTTGCATAGTATCACACAACTAGCAAGTGGCTGAGATGGGCTTTGAATTCCAGTCTTCTCAATTCCCAAGTCTAGTCCTCTTACCCACTATGCCACCTGGCTGCCTGTATCTATAAATATTAATAGAAAGATCACTGGAATAGAGACCAGGAGAAATCTACCTTCAAATTCCAGCCTTCACACTAGCCTGGGCTGGTTACCCTGGCCATGTCTCAACTTCTTGGATCATCAGTTTCTCCATCTGAAAAATGGGGGTACAGATACCTGTAGTATCTACTTCACAGGGTTGTTGCTAATGAAGTGTTTTATAAACCTTACAATTCTATATAAACAGGAGTTATTATTATTATCAACAATCTCTATAAATGGGGAAATTCTGGGAAATATACAACTAGAATGCATTATCATGGTTCTAGATTTCCCTGAAATCAGATAAATGTTTTAAGTCCAATTATAACCAGTTGAAACAATTGGTGAAAAGTAAAGTATGGGGGCAGCTAGGTGGTGCACTGGATAGAGCACTGGCCTGGAGTCAGGAGTAGCTGAGTTCAAATCTGGCCTCAGACACTTAACACTTACTAGCTGTGTGACCCTGGGCAAGTCACTTAACCCCAATTGCCTCACTAAAAATAAAAAAATAAAATTTTAAATAGTAAACTATATTTATAAAAAAAAAAGTAAAGTATGAATTGGAATGACCTGCACTCTCTCTGCCCCCTCTCCCTGCCCATTATCATGGAAAATTGAAATAGTGCTAGTTCTTTAAGGCTTATCAAGTCTGACCTAAATGAACCTACTACAGCTATTCAAAAATGGCATTTTATAAATAGTAGAAGTTTAATATAGAATTGTTGCCTAGTCCCAATTAGTAAGGAATTCATAATAAACTAATGGAACTCTCATTAGAGCTTGCTTAATTAAAACTATAATTAAAATATTTTCATTTGCAAGTTTCATTATTTATGATGTTTGGACACCTTGCCCTCTCCTACCCCTCCCCCCTATCTCCAACACACTCTTCTTTCTCAATTTGTCTTTTCTTTAAAACAGCATTTAGTCCCTACAGGTATTTATTTAGTTCTGTTCATGGGTGACTTCAATTTATAGTATCTTTCTGGAATGTTCATTTCACACATGACTGAAAAGACTGAGGCTCATTGTATTTCAGGTACTTTCACCTCTTCCAAGTGCTGAGGAACCTTATAAATTCCATAAGTTTGAATATCTTCGTGGCTCAGATGATCACTGTTGTGGGAAATCCAAGCTAGAATATTACATTCAAAAAGTAGCCTTTTATTATTATTATTTGTTATATAAATAGGCAACATGGTATGGTTGGTGGGAAGCTGGCCTTGGAACCAGGAGAACCTGGCTTTATGTCTTGCCTTGGACATATACTGGCTGTGTGACCCTTGCAGGTCATTTAATCTCCCCATGCTCCAGGTGACTTTTTAAGACTATAAATTATAGAGGAAGTGCTGACCTGCACTGGTGGAGAGGATTTCCTCACCTGGTAGTTTCTTATACCAACCCAACCACAGACTCAGACTTTATCATTGTCTCTTGTTATGAACATGGTGATTCATTTATATAGACTTTAAGGTTTCAAAAAATGGCTTCCTTGACAACACCCCCATAACATATGCCTACTCTTTCTATTTTCCACTTCATTTTGTATTGTTTTAAGAGAATTAAGATGGTAGACCAGAGTCAAAAAGCCTCAACTCATTGTCCTAGCAATACCTCTTACAAACTGGGTGATCATGATCAATCACTTGATACCTCTGTGCCTCAGTTTACTCTGCAGAAAAACAAAAACAATCATACTTGCAATATCTACTTCATAAGATTGTTGTAAGAAATCAAGTGAGATAATACTCTGCAGTCCTCTCTGAAAGTGAGCTATTGTTTTATCACAAGGAAACAGTCAGACATAAAATAAAAAGCTTGAAGGGCTATGGATCTGACTCAGGCTGTTTTCCTCTTTTTATCCTCCTGTATTTGGCGCTGTTATAAAAAATAAAAACAACAACAAAAATCTATGCCTTCTAAAAAAAAAACCCTCCTAGGGCATTTGCGATAGGAACCTTTGAAATTTCACTGGGTAACATGTATGATTGACTTAATAAGAGGTATATTCTCTCTCTTAAGGAGTGAGGGGCATCAGTAGCCAGGTCTCTTCCGCTCTCCCAGGCCTCTGGAGGAATGCCGAGATTTCATTTAAAATGTCAAGAATGCTGCTGATGAATTAAAGACTGCAACTTTGGCAACCCTTTGCACAAACCTTTCTATTCAGTTCCCTCCAGAGGATGCATTACCTTTTTTTAGTGGACTAGTTCGATCTAAGGTTTCAGATGCAAAGTAGCAAGGGCAAAAATATGGCATTGTCTCAAGATGCTAAGAGAGTAAGGTTCATGAATGTGGTGTCTACGTGGAGGTCCATTTTGAAGGGGAGGTAGGGAAGAGACCCTATTCTTGATTATTTAGCAGGCATATTAAGAGGGTAAGGAAGCATAAAACTCCTCTCTTGTGATCCATCTCTACACTTAAGTAGTATGTTCTCAGTAGAGAGCATTTTCGATTGCTTTGCTCTTCCTTGCTTCAGTCATTGAAGACCTGTCTGCTCAGCAGGAACTTGAAGTACAAAACCTTTTCCAAAGAGCAGGATGTAGAGAACTAAGTGGCTCAGGGGAGTGCAGTTCAAACCTAAATCAAAACTCATTACCATTATTTGAAAGCTATTTGGCAGCCTGAAACAAGTTGCTAGAATCTACCTACCCAGTTTAGTAGACAGGTAGACTCACCAACATTACATCCATAAAGCTGGTTAATGGTTTGCACCAAAAGGTCATGGATTAAATTAGTCACAGATCAACTGAAGTCAATTCCATGGAATAAATGAAGTCCAATCTAAGCCATACTCCTCTCCTCAGTGAGTCATAATATACATTAGATACTCAGTAAATATGTATTCATTTGATTAGATTAGCATCATCACCAACTAATTTTTCTTGACTATAGTCCTAGGATAAGTTCTCCAGGGTTTAATATAAAGAAGATTCATTTCCCATGACAGCTGTGTGAAGCACAAATTGAAGAGAAGAGATTTGAAGGAGGAAGACCAAGTAGAAGCCTATTACAATGTTCTTATTGACAGGGGATGAAGACCTGAACTAAGATGGTGGTCATGTGAGTGAAGAGAAGGAAAAAGATTCAAGAGATATTGTGGAAATAGAATCAAGAAGATATTGTAGGGGCAGCTAAGTGGAGCAGTGGATAAAGCACTGGCTCTGGATTCAGGAAGACCTGAGTTCAAATCTGACCTCAAACACTTGACACTTACTAGCTGTGTGACTCTGGGCAAGTCACTTAATCCTCACTGCCCCGCAAAGAAGAAGAAGGAGGAGGAGGAAAGGAAGGAGGAGGAGGAAGGGGGGAGGAGGAGGAGAAGGAGAAGGAGAAGGAGAAGGAGAAGGAGAAGGAGAAGGAGAAGGAGAAGGAGAAGGAGAAGGAGAAGGAGAAGGAGAAGGAGAAGGAGAAGGAGGAGGAGAAGGAGAAGGAGGAGGAGAAGGAGAAGGAGGAGGAGAAGGAGGAGGAGGAGGAGAAGGAGGAGGAGGAGGACGAGGATGAGGACGAGGACGAGGAGGAGGAGGAGAGGGAGGAGGAAGGGAGGAGGAGGAGAAGGAGCAGGAGAGGGAGGAGGAAGGGAGGAGGGGGAGGAGGAGGAGGAGGAGGAGAAGAAGAAGAAGAAGAAGAAGAAGAAGAAGAAGAAGAAGAAGAAGAAAAGAAGAAGAAGAAGAGGCAGTTGAATGGATATGGAAAGGAAGTGAAGCATCAAACATCACTCCAGAATTACAAACCCAGGTGACCATAAAGATAGTGTTTAACTCTATAGAAGGGAGGATGGATTTTGGAAGAAAAATACCAGTTTCCATTTGGGACATTCTGAGTTTGAAATGTCATTGGGACATATGGTTTGAAATGCAGGTGATACAGGGCTAAATGTCAGATAGAGATAATGGATTTTAAAAGGCTAAGAAAACTGGTAAGATCTTATTTCATTTCTTTTTTATTTATGAAAGAAAATAATCTTCAGATTAGAAAAGTCAGAACAAAAATGACACATTGGGAATTGAAATACAAAATAATTCAGGAAATTGGAAGTGAGCACTAAATAGCATTTAACTTAATTTAATTCAATTCAACATTTAGTAATGATCTAACATGTTCAAGACACAGAATTATGTAAGGTGATAAGAAGACAAAAATAAGACAGTCCCTGACCTTAAGGTGCTTATATTCTAATAGTTTCAAGAATATTTTGCAAAGAATTCAAGTCACCAAGCCTAGATGAACTATATCCAAGAGTGATTGTATGGGGGAACTTCAAAATGTAAAATCACTGTTAGTGCCTGAAAGATTGTGGAGTTGCTCTTAGTAGATAAGAAAGAAACAAGAGGTACAGAATATGTGTACAAAGGTCAGTTGTTTTTGGTATATCATTTGGTTTTGCTTAACTTTTGTCATTGTTATTGATAGTTACAGAGGAGGGTTCTAAGGTGGGATGCATCAAAAATTGTCATTCAGTTGTTTCCATCATGCCCAACTCTTCATGATCCCATTGTGGGGGTTTTCTGACAAAGATACTGGAGTGACTTGCTATTTTCTTTTCCAGCTCATTTCACAAATGAGGAAACTGAGGCAAACAGGGTTAATTGACTTGACTGGGATCACACAGCTATCTCCTATATTGTCCTATATCTCTCCTAATTTGCTCAGTTAAATTCCTTTTTTTTGTGGGGCAATGAAAGTTAAGTTCCTTGCCCAAGGTCACACAGCTAGTAAGTGTCAAGTGTCTGAGGCTGGATTTGAACTCAGGTCCTCCTGAATCCAGGGTCGGTGCTTTATCCATTGCACCACCTAGCTGCCCCTGAATTCCTTTTTTTCTTAAGCTGCTTGTATTCACTGTCTCTACTTCCGCTCCTTTGACTCTTCAGCCTTTTGCACTCTGGCTTCTGACCTTACCAATCAACTATAGCTGCTCCCTCCTTAGTTACTAATTGCCATATTTGATGTTTTTCCCCCTCAATAGTCATCCTTTTCAATGTATCTGTTGTATTTGACACTACTGACCACCTTCTCCTTCTGGGTTTGGGGGACACTTCTCTCTCCTTCTTCTTGATCACTGTCTCTTTATAGTAAAATATACTGTTCCTCCAATGTATTTTTTCATATGGAGCAGTTTGGTGAGGAAAAAGGCAAAAAAAAAGTATTTTGTGTAAAGGGAAATATTAATATTAGTTTTCAAATGGTGTATGAAAATTGCCATAATTATTGATGAGCATTTTGATACCTAATCAGAATAGAAAAAGAAGTTTGTTTTAATATATACCACTAATATATGTATATAAAGAAACAGATTTCAGACAGGATTTTGGATGATTTTAGAGGGAAAATTATTTGGAATATAAATATAAAGACTCAGATTTCCTTGTGAACAACATAGCTTGTTTGAGAATGGTTTAATGTTATAAAGAGCCAGAGAGAAACCTTTTAGCATTAAAAACTAAAGAAATAATTGAAAATAAACTGTTTTAAGGACACCAAGGAAAAGGACACTGAGGACTTCTGTAAGCATGATGGGCGTACCTCAGCTCATTTGCATATAATAGTTTTATAACTATAGAGGGTGAAACTAAAATGAGAAAATTATATAAACATTTGGAGACTGAGATGTGATTTTAAAAGGACTATCAATTTGATAGGGGAATTTTGAGAGTTGTGACTTTTTAAGTAAAAGAGAGTCAAGAGGCTCTCACTCAAGTAATTAATGACAATATAAATGAACCTGACATAGGAACCTAGGGAGAATTGAAGACCCAGCAAGGGCCCTGAAAAAAATCTGCTCTGTTGGAACTGCTTAAAGTAAAAGCAGCCAGCGGATGGACGACTTCAGCTCACTGACTCCTTATTGGTTAAAAAGAAAATTGACTTAATTGGCCAAGAGCTCCAGAGATAGCTACTGCTCTTTAATACCCCCTCCTATGGGATATGAGTGAAGCATCTCACAAGGATCTATTTCTCTCTGCTGCCACCCATGGCTTGAAAAGAAAACATAGAAGTGGTTTTCCTTGTGTGCTAGTTTAAAGAGTCAACTTGAACTGGGTTTCTGTGAACTCCATTTTGATTGGACGCTATGAAGTCTAGATGAATGAATAAATGAACCAGGTGGTCTATTTAGCCCAGAGATGGCCAGTTTGATGAGTTTTGCAGTTCTCTAGATTCAAGAGAACTGGTTTTCACATTAAGAGCTAACACTTCCTAAACACTGTTTTAAGGGTAATGATTAATTGCAAGAGCTTGTAAGTGCTATTTTAAGTATAAAAGGAGTATTTTCCTAACTGAAGAGTGGTGAGGCTCAACAGTCAAGCAGTGAGTGGCCCAGTGGATAAAGCACCAGCCCTGGATTCAGAAGGACCTGAGTTCAAATCCAGCCTTAGATACTTGGCATTTACTAGCTGTGTGATCCTGGACAAGTCACTTAACCCTCATTACCCCACCAAAAAACAAAAACAAACAAACAAAAAACAGTTAAGCAGTGAGCTGAGGAATAGTTTAATTGGGTGCAGACATTCCAGACTGGATGAATAATACTGAAACCTAGAGTTCACAGTTGCTAGTTACCCTAAGTACATGAATATTCCTCCCTCATGGGCTTCCCTGCTAGATTCTTGCAGATGTGTAGTCATTCTTCACCTTTGATACTGAGTACATTGGTGGAACAGTGTAACAAATTAATATCATAATATTATTATTTCTTTCACTTTATTGTTAAGTAAATGGTTATATTTAAGATCTAGAGTATCATTATTGTGAGTGACTGGTTGTATAAACTTCATATATATA
Organism: Dromiciops gliroides; assembly: GCF_019393635.1. Taxonomy (NCBI): domain Eukaryota; kingdom Metazoa; phylum Chordata; class Mammalia; order Microbiotheria; family Microbiotheriidae; genus Dromiciops; species Dromiciops gliroides. The sequence goes on from NC_057862.1 coordinate 97,157,854, forward strand.
CTGTATATTGCCTTGTGGTGATGTAGATAGAAAATCCATTGCCATGGTGCTCAAGAGCTACATTGTTGAGTAGGGAAACATAAGTCCCCTCACCAAAGTTTCCCCTAGCACCCATGTAACCATGTGGCAGTAGTCTGTCTCTGGAAACTCAGATCTGTGAGTGTGAGAGTGTGGAGTGATTAGACCAAACCCAGAAGGTGAGTGAGGTACAAGCCCAGGTGAAAGTGTTAAGGCCCCTCCATACATGGTATGGCCTTTGTCTATACCAACCACTTTCAACATCTTTTATCATCGTCATAACCTATCAACCATCCTAACCTAAGGCAAGTTTATGTCCTGTTCTCTTCTCTTTTCTTTCTAGATAAACTCATTAGCTACCATGGGCCTAAATATCATCTCTAGGTAGATCTCCCTCTCCCTCTCTCTCTCTCTCTCTCTCTCTCTCTCTCTCTCTCTCTCTCTCTCTCTCTCTCTCTCTCTCTCTCTCACACACACACACACACACACACACACCTCTATCCCAGTCTCTTCCAAGCTTCAGTTCTGAATGGCTAATCAACTATTAAACATTTCAAACTGGATATCCTGTAGACATCTCAAACACAATATATCCAATATATTATCTCTTACCCCTGCCACCACCCAAACCCTCCCCTCTTTCAAACTTCCCTAATTCTGTCAAAAATAGCACCATCATTCCACTCTCCCAGGTTCATAGCCTCGGCATTATCTTTGACTCCTGACTCTCCTTCACCCCATTTATCCAATCTGTTGCCAAAACTTCTTCCACAATATGTGGCATATTTGATGTCTTCTCTCTGATCATACAACTACCACCTTAGGACTTGAGGCAGCTAGGTGGTAGGGTGGATAGAGTACTGGCCCTGGAGTCAGGAGGACCTGAGCTAAAACCACGCCTCAGACACGTACTAGCTGCATGACCCTGGGCAAGTCACTTAACCCCAATTGCCTTAAACATCCAGGGCTATCTCCAGTCATCCTGATGTCCATCTTGTCACTGGACCCTGTTAGCTCTGGAGGAGAGAGTGAGGCTGATGATCTTGCACAGCCCTCCCTCACTTAAATCCAATTCAGGGCAAGTCATTTCATCACCCTGATGTCATGGTTCTCTTTGAGAATGATAGACATACAACAATAGTTAGGATTTCATCACCTTTCCTCTAGATTGTTACAATGGCCTCCTAATTTGTCTCTTTGTCTCAGATATCTCCCTGCTACAATTCATCCCATACATTGCTGCCAAAGTAATTTTCCTTAAGCATAGATCTCATCTCCTATTCAATTGACTCTAATGGCTTCCTATTGCCTCTGGAGTAAAATAGAATCTCCTCTGGAGATTCACAACCTACCTCCAACCTATCTTTTTCATCTTCATTGTATGTTACTCCCCCCTCCCACAATCCATGATCCAACCAAACTGGCTTTCTCTTTGTTCCCCGACATGACATTTTCTGTCTTGTTTCTATGCCTCTCTACTAACTGTCCCATATGCTTAGAATTCACTCCTTCCCAAGTTCCACTTCATAGAGTCCCTCTCTTCCTTTAAGATACAGCTCAGGCTCTACAGGAAGCCTTCCTTAATCCCTACAACTGCTAGTAACCTACCTCCCAAATTACCTTCTATGTAACTAATTTATATTAATGTGCATTTATTTACTTTTAATCATACTGCATATGTTTATATAGGTACTTGTTGCCTTCCCCATTAGAATCCATGTTCCTTATGAGTAAGGATTGTTTGATTCTTTGTACTTATAACCCCAATTTCCCAAATAGTATCTGCTACATCTTTGACTTCATAAATGCTAGTTGAGTGATTGAAAATAAAATAAAAATCCAGGTTCTATGAGACTGGATTGGGTGGGATAAATATCCCAATATCCAATAAAGGGGAAAGGGTGGCATGTCCAAACTATAGGCAAATCTTTACTTCAGCAACCTGGGAAAATTCTGGAAACCTTTATTAAAGGGGTGGTTTGTGGACATTTAGAAAGTGAAATGATGATCCCTAAGAACCACCATTGCTTTGTCAAGAGTAGGTCATGCCAGAATAGCTTCATTTCATTTTTTGACAGGATAATTATATTGGTAGATCATGGAAATGCTGTTCTCACAGTATGCTTGGTTGAATGACCAGACCCAAAGAGTAATGAATAATGTAATTGATATCAACCTAGAGTGAGGACTAGTGTAATGATCCAGAGATTTGATCTGTCCTGTCCTGTGCTATTAAAGGTTATTTGGATAAAGGCATAGATGGGATACTTATCAAAACTGCAAATAAAACAAAGTTGGAAGGGATAGCAAGTATATTGGACCACAGAATAAAGATCCAAAATGAGCTTGACACACTAGAATGAATGGGACACATCAAAGAAGGGTAAGTATAATTTTCACTTATTCTTGGGTTATAACAATCAACTACACAAGTACAAAATGGGGAAAGCACAGATATAAACCAGCTTGCATAAAAGAGTTAAGGGCAAACAAGGGACTGCAAACCCAATATGAGTTAGCACTATGACATGGCAGTCCCTGAAGGCCAATGTAATTTGAGGCTGTGTTCATAGAAACATAGCATCCAGAACAAGCTTCTTGTTCTACACTCCCCTAGTCAGGCCATATATGCCACTGTGTTCAGTTCTGGGTGCCATATTGTCAAAAGGGCTTAGGAAAGACCCTATCTCTGCAAGTCTTCAAGCAAAGTCTAAATATTGATTGGTTAGGGTTGTTGTGGGAGGGATTTCTCTTAAGGTATGAGTTGGATTAGATAACCTTTGAAGTGTCTTTCATCTATAACTGCTGTGAAAATTGGAGAACAAGTCTTGAAAATTTGAATATGTAATATATAGGTGGAACTATATTTAGGGATAGGCAAATTATCATTCTTGCTCTCCTAGACCAAGGTCATTGTGAAGACAACATCAGATCATTCATTCATTTATCACTTCTAAGATCAAGATATTTTGGTAGAGTAATACAAAGATGAAAAAGACCTGGTGTCTCTCCCCAAGAAGGTTATGGATTAGTATTTACTTCACTTTAAATGCTTCAGGGATCCATGATTCAGTTGGTGTGAGTATTCCTTCCACCAAATTAGATCACAAATTTGTTTTGATTTAATCATCTTTGAGAGTTTTTATAGCCAAAAATTCCATTTCCCTACAGCTGAGGTAGCACAAAAATCAGAAAACTTCAGATCAGAAAAAGAACTAAAAAACCATCTAGTCCAAATCCTATATGAATAAGAGGAATCCCCTCTCCAAGATAACTAATTTTTGCTTGAAGATTCCCATGGAGGGGGAACCCCTACTTCTCAAGACAGCAAATTCCACTGTGTGATAATTGTAATTGTTAGGGATTGTTGTCACTTCCTCTATGAACCCCCCATCCCACCTATTAGTATCTTTCCTTCTTCAAATATTACTAGATCACTTTTTTTCCTGATTTCTCTTTTGTCCTTCTCACCCCTATCTTATTTTAGATATATCTGTATACCTTTGTAGCTCCTTGAGGACAGGATCTATTTTGTTTTTGTATCTCTAGCTCCCAGTAAAATACCTAAAATATCTAATTCAACAAATTTATCAAGTATCTATGATCAATTAATCTACAGGTTTGTTTTGGTTTGGGGTTTTTTTTTTTTGGTAGACAATGGGGGTTAAGTGACTTGCCTAGGGTCACACAGCCAGTAAGTGTCAAGTGTCTGAGGCCAGATTTGAACTCAGGTACTCTTGAATTCAGGGCCGGTGCTTTAACCACTGAGCCACCTAGCTGCCCCCAGTCTACAGGTTTTATTAAGTTCCCCTTGCTATAGTCTCCAAGTACAATACTATGTATGGGGTATATAAAGACAAAAACAAGTTACAGACTCCAGTAATTTACATAAGGATAAGGAAATACAGACCAATTGAAGGAAAGAGAGAGCATTAATAGCTAAATTGAGAGGATCAGGAAAGGGTTCCTTTAGGAGGTGGCTCCTTTACAGAGCATTGGAGGAAACTAAGGATTCTAAAAAGTGAAGCAAGAATAGAATATTCTTTTTTGTTTGTTTGTTTGTTTTGGTTTTGGGTTTTTGGGGGTTTTTTTGGAAGGGCAATGAGGGTTAAGTGACTTGCCCAGGGTCACACAGCTAGTTAAGTGTCAAGTGTCTGAGGCTGGATTTGAACTCAGGCCCTCCTGAATCCAAGGCCAGTGCTTTATCCACTGTGCCACCTAGCTGCCCCAAGAATAGAATATTCTTAATCAACATTTATCAAAATTGTCGAACCTAGTGAGGAACTTTTCAAACTTAGTTAGATAATAGACAGTATGCTGTTCAGCTTTTCTGGCTTAGTCAGACATGCCAAAGCTTATACTCTAATGGCAGAATTTTCAAGGATCTAAGATAACCTTCAAGCCATTGTGAAGAATCAGAGGGCAGCTAGGTGGTGCAATGGATAAAGCATCAGCCTTGGATTCAGGAGGACCTGAGTTCAAAAATCCAGCCTCAGACACTTTACACTTCCTAGCTGTGTGACTTGACCCTCATTGCCCCACCAAAAAAAAAAAAAATCAGAGCTCTTTATGGTCTAGGAGGTTAAACAAATACATAAATAAGTATAATATAAAATATTCTAAGTGCTTAAGACAGGGAGTATGAGAGTTCAGTGGGTAAAAAAGTGACTTTTGATGGGGTAGGAATTACATCATGGAAGAGCTGGTATTTGAGTTAGGCTTTGAAGGGTAGGTACGATTTCCAAAGGCAGAGATAAGGGGACTTGTTCAAGGAATGGGTAGTCTATGTTGCTATAGCATTGAGTATATGAAGGAAAATAGTTTGAGAAAAGCCTGAAAAGGAAATATGAAGCCATTGTGGTGGTCCTTGAACACCAGCTTAAGGAAGTTGCACCTTGTACATAGTAGGCATTTAATAAGTGTTTGTTGAAGTGAATTATTGAATTGTACTTTATTTAGGATGTAATAAAAATGATACATTATTCTCCTGTGGAATGTGGCCAATAAATATCTGCTCAATTTACATTATTGGTGTATGAAGTCATAAATAATGAAATAAATATTTAATTTGGCTAAAAATCCAGGTTCTGTCTTTGATAGAAAGCATATCAAAAATTTATCTCATTCCAATTTCTCATAAAAGCATGAGGTCCATAAAAAAAAAGAAATTTCTATTTCTTATGTTAATATCAGTTTTCCCTTCTTTTCAATATTTAATTTGAGTGACTTTCACTTTTACGTATGGTACTATTCTGTAATCACTATTTCTACCTTATATCAATAGATCAGAGTATTTTGAAACACTAAGAAGCCAATATATGAATGAGGTTGCATGTTTGGTGTCACTGACAACTAATAAAAGATTCTCTAGTCTCCCATCTAGATACATGTGTATGTATGTATGTATGTATGTATGTATGGATGGATGGATGGATGGATGTAGGTAGGTATGTATCTATCTATGGATTTATGTATGGATTATGTATGTATGTATGTATATGCATGTATATTATAAATCTATCTAAATATATTCCAAAAATAGTGTTCAAAAGCAGTGTGGTGAGGCTGAAAGAACCGTGAACTTGCAGTCTGAAGGTCTGGGATTCAAATCATGGTTCTCTCTGCTACTACACATGAAACCTCAAAGGAATCACAACCTCTCTGAACTTCACTTTCTCCCTCAATAAAATGGGCACAATAAATAATATGCCTTCACTGCTCTGATTTTTTCTCTTGTAACAGGATTAATGCAGAAATAGGATTAATGTTATTATGTGTGTATATATGTGTGTGTATATATCTATATCTATATGTATATGTATAGAGATATATAGATATAACCTATATCAGATTGCCTGCTGTCTAGGGGAGGGGGGGAGGGAGGGGAGGGAGGGAGAAAAATCTGAAATTGTAAAGCTTGTATAAACAAAAGTTGAGAACTATCTTTACATGTAACAGAAAAAATAAAATACCTTATACATTAAAATTTTAAAAAATAATAATATGCCTACCTCACAAGATTGTTGTTAGTATCAAATGAATTTATGTGCACAAAGGGCTTTGTAGCTACAAAATGCTATAGACTATAATAATCATAGCTATCATTTATATAGGGCTTTGAGGTCTGTAAAATGCTTTACGCATATTATGTTACTCCCTCAACAACTATGGGAAGTAGGTACCATTATTATTCCCATTTTAGAGATGAGGAAACTGAGGTAGATAGTGATTGAGTGACTTGCTCAGAGTAACATAGCTATTAAGCATCTGAAAAGGGATTGGAACTCTTGTCCAGAGTTCTTGATTCAAGATCCAGCATTCTATCTGCTATGCGACCTAATTGCCTCATTATCGTCAACTATCTAGTATCATCATCATCGATTAATAGATATTGAGCCCTTCTGACCTTTGAGAAAATGGAAAACGTTGTACTGAAGAAAATGTCTTAATTACTTTTAAAATTGTATTGTGAGGTAGAATGAGTACTGGATTAGGAGCTGAACACCTTGATTAATAGGTTCAAAGATTTAGAACTAAGAGAGACTTTGGAGTTCTAGCTCAATCTCTTCATTTTATAGATATGAAAACTGAGGCCTGGGGTAGATCACACAGTAAGCATCTGAGACAGGATTTGAACCCATGTCTGATTCCAAGTTCAGCATTCCATCCACTACACAATCTGTGACTATTTCACTCTAGGACTTTAAGGAAGATACTTCCCTTTCTTTGTGTTTCAGTTTCCCCATCTGTAAAATGATCCCAGATAAATTCTAAGGTTCACTCCAGTGCTAAGATTCTATAAATCTCCATATCTAGTACAGAAGCAAAACGATTTTCATTCCAAGTGATCAACATTTCTATTTATGCCAATAAAACATTTTGAAAGTGTCCTGTATCCATGGTATTCTCTCAACTATTAGTATTTGCATTTGGACCTTTGTGGGTGTTATGAAATACATCAAGCCACCCATCTGCTTGTTCCCTCCACAGTGGAGGAAGCAGTTGCAGGGTAACTATTATACTGGGTCCAACAATTCTCACTTCATCCGACATGAAAATAAAAAGTGGCATTTGTTTGGGTAGCACTTTTAAATTTGCAAAGCTCCTTACAAAGATGATCTCACCTAAATCTCATAAACACCCCATGGGATAGTTTTCTTTTCTTTTCTTTTTTTTTTTTTAGTGAGGCAATTGGGGTTAAGTGAGGCAATTGGGGTTAAGTGACTTGCCCAGGGTCACACAGCTAGTTAAGTGTCAAGTGTCTGAGGCCGGATTTGAACTCAGGTACTCCTGACTCCTGACTCCAGGGCCCGTGCTCTATCCACTGAGCCACCTAGCTGCCCCGTGATAGTTTTCAAAAGCATGGGCTGTATTTTGCAAATATTATCTCACGTAGTCCTTTTTGAGAAGTATTGCAAGTAAGATTATCCCTATTTCGCAGATGAGGAAACTGAGGTGATTTGCCCGTGGTCACACAGCTGGTGAGTGTCAGAGGGAGGATCGAAGGCTATGTCTTCCAACTCCAAAGCCAGCACTCTACCTTGTATCCCATTATGCTCCATTACAATGGTCACAGTTAAGAAGACTGAACGGAAACACTAACATTTTAAAGAACCATTTACCTTGAACATTAATGCACTGAAAGGAATACAGATCCCGATTTGGGAAATGGAGAGCATCCAACAGCTCCGTATTTCTGCACTGCAGCCAAGATGCTCCTCCATTTCAGCCAGCTGTCTGTGAGCCACCTGGAGCTGACAGGAGGCTTTAGCCTTGGTTCTTTGTCCCCTCTAAGTGCAGATGTTTATGATTTTGTTATTCTTGTTTATAGAATTAAAGAAATGCAATTCAGCTCCTAATAGAGTGTTCATCTCCAAAAAGTCCCCAAGTAAAGCTTGTTTCCTAATAAAGACTGGCAAAGGACTCTGAAGAGAAAGCTGCCAAATGTGTATTTCTAAAACAACACAACTCACATCTCCACAGCCTAGCGCACACACAGACCCGGCTCTGAGGGAGCTGGCGCTGAGTGGTCTGACTTCTCACTGCCTCTTACTCTCCCTCTAAAAAAAAAATAAAAAATTTAAAAAGAAACTACTAAAAATAGCATCAATCATAGCAAAGGATCTCAGCCAACATGGCCACTTTTAAAGCTACCTCATATGTGAGATTTTCTTCTCCTATTTACCAGAATAGTTGTTAGATGATAAGGGACACTTCTAGATTGTATAGTTCCTTTATGTATTGCTTTTTTTTTTTCAGATAAGTTTTCTATTTTCATCAATGTTGGATTAAACTTGATGGCCAGTTCCTTATCTAGAATACTACTATTCTTTCCCACTCAGAGTTTATTTTCCACTGTTTCCTCCTCACCCTACATTCACCCCACCCTCAACACACACACTACCTAGTGAGTGTCAGAGTGGAGATTCAAACAGGCCTCCTGTCTAGTTCAGCATGCTATCCAATTCTACCATTCTGCTTCTTCTTCATTCATCAAAAGTGAAGCTCTTCCAAACATTTCCAGGGAATAATGTGATGCATCCCTTGTTTACCAAACCAATTCATAGGAAATGTTGAAACAGATGAGACTCCACAGGGGACCTTTGGACAATGCCCATTTCAGTGCTCTGTGTGACTCCATGACATTTTTGGAGAGCTTATCAGGGTTCTCAGTAATTGAAAGAACAGTTAGGCAATTGTTTTTCAGCCATAACAAATTCCAACTCCTATCACAGATTTTTAAGATTGAAAGGAATCTAAGAGGTCATTGGGTCCAATTCCTAAAAGAAGACAAAAAATTGGAATCCTCTTTATAACTTCCCCCATATCCATCCTCAGTTTTAAAACCTTCAGTGACAAGGAAATCACCAAACTCCAAAGCATCTCATTTCATTTTTGGACAGCTCTAATTATTAGGACATTCTTCATTATACTGAGATAGAATCTGCCTTCCCATAACTTCCTTCCACTGACTTTGTTTCTGCCTTCTGGGGCCAAGGCAGAATAAAAAACTAATTCCTTTTCCACAAGGAGAATGGATACTCCCTGAATGTTCTGCAGCTACCAGAAGTCCTGAAGGTGAACGGGGAGAAAGGGTTTTTAGTCTCCTTTTTGGCAATGTACCCTGATGACAAAGTCGTCTCCCAAATTAACTAGTTTTTGCCTTCACTGTTGAAAAGGTTCCCAGCACCCTCAGCTCAGGGCCTGCCCTGGAATTGTGCCAAAGACTTTTGCTCAGACTCATGGGTGGGGTGGAGTAAAGTAGGGATGGAAGAGCTGATCCTGTCGGTCACAAACACTTCAAGGCAGAAGCCCTTGAAATCTGAGAAATCAATTTCTCTTTAATAGTACTATGTTGTACGGAGTGGGTACCTATGACTTAAGAACTGGCAGAATTGATCACCATGATAATACCCTGAATTGATGTGGTTCCTTATTTTATATGATTCATCCTCACAACTGTCAGGGGGAAAAGGACTTTACGATCATCCACATTATCTATGAGCAATTGGTAGCACTGAAAATTACTTGCCCCAGAGTCTTCACCTCAGCTAATAATAGCAACAATTCTATAGCCCTTACTATGTGCTAAGCACTTTGCAATTATTATTTCTTTCTATCCTCTCAACAACCCTGAGAAGAGGTAATATTATTATCCTCATCTTACAGATGAAGAAACTGAGGCAAACAGGGGTTAAGTGACTTGCCCAGGGTCACATAGCTACAATGTGTCTGAGTTTTGATTTGAAATCAGGTGTTCTTGACTCCAGGCTTAGCACTTTATCCACTGTACCATCTAGCTACCCCTTAAACTAAGTGACAAAACCGGTATCAAAACCCAGGCTTTCTGGCCTTCAGTTCAGTCCTCTTCCCAACAGATATCAGTTACAGCTTTAGATTTAGGTGCTAAGACCATTTTTCTAGCATCTAAATGAGGTTGCCCTATATGGTATATGGGCATACTTCTGGTCACACTATCATTTCTCTGGTATTGGATACTATTTTGCTTTCCAAAAAATAGCTAGATTCCTAGTACAGCAATTACTTTTGATCAACCACTCCAGACCAAGAGGATTTGCAAGGAGGGTCTGCCTCTATTTTCCATGGCTGCAATTATTTAAGTGCACAAATAATTGTGCCCATAATTGGCTAATGGAGAGTGCAATCGGCCGCATGTGGGCATAATTAGCCACTTGCCCCTCATTTGGAGGGTACAATTATCAGAGCAGACAATCTTACGTCTGCAGATAATTACACATGCAGGAGAAAAAGGCTGGTAGGAAACACAGTCCTTAATTACTTTTAACTTAGTTGTTATTTCCAGAAAGGGTTTTCAAGGAAAACACATTAAAAAAAAATACAAGTCCACTTGGTTCATTTGACAAATCAAGAGATCTCAATCTCAACTGAGGATTTAGGTAACAGGACCAAGGTAAGAATGAGCTAGAGAGCCCATTAGAAAACATCCAATCAAAATCCCCCAGCCCAGAAAAAAAGCCACCCTAAAGAAACCAATTAGGCTAGACACTCAAAGGGAGCCCACTCAGTGGTCAGCCATCTGGCTGCATGCACAATCACATTCAATCATATTGTTGCCTGCTACTGTTTAAATTTTCTTTGGGTTTCAGCCCTTTTAAAGTTTCTCTCAGTCCCCTGTGCTGGGGATTATGTGGCCTGGCACAGTCAATTATTTTGTACTCTACAGGAAGCAGGTCATTGAAGACACTTTCATAATACCTGGAACTAGTCCTTTATCTGGGAATGTCCACAGAATCACAAATTCAGAATGAATTTCTCTGTGGTTCTTCAGAAACCTTTGATGACAGATTCCACAATCTGGAATCTTCTATTCGGTTGTGAGCCCTTGATTCTCTTGTGTGTGCAGCAACACAAACCTTACCACTCTCCCACTCAGCCACACGAAAATACACTTGTCAACAGCAGATCCTAAAAATATATGTCACATGCGAGCATAAGGAATGTTGGGGGAAAAAGGAAAAAGAAAAACAAGAATTTACTTTTTAGGAATAAATATGCTGAGCTGTTCGTTTTTTTTTTTTAAGCAATGCTGCCATCCCTACCCCCAATCTCCTGATAACCAAATCTTGCTGTTCAATAAGGGGTTCTACGGCTAATCCCCTTACAACAGCCTAAAGCATTTACTATTTGCCTTTAGCCCTCAATTGATTCTTCATATACACTGCCCTGCCTCCCCAACTATACTGTGAGCTGTTCCCTGAGAAAAGGGATGGTGGGTGTCTAGTATTTCTCCATTTCCTCCTGAGGGCCTCTCTCTCTCTCTCCATTCATTACTTACTTATTTGTTTGTTTGTTTTGACTAGGTAAAGGAGCCTTTTCTTTGCCTCATTTCTTACCTAGCCTTAATCAATGAATGGGCATAGCCTCAAGCAAACTGAGACCTAGGAAAGGCCTTAGCTTAAAAGGCCATGGTCTCCCACTGCATCCTGGGCCATTTCCTGTCATCCTGATGTATATCTTACCACTGGACCTAGATGACTCTGCAGGAGAGAGTGAGGTTGGTGACTTTGTACAGCCCTCCCTCACTTAAATCCAATTCACTACAAGTCATGACATCACCTCCTGATGTCAAGGTCCTCTTCAAGGACAAAGGACAGATAACAACACAACATGTCCTCCCCACCCAGTGCAGTATCTGACACACAGCAGTCACTCAATTAGTAGGGCAGAAATAAATTGTGGTCCCAGATTGCTGCAAATTATGGAACTTTGACCAAGTAGTTTGTATCTCTTTGGGTCTATTACCTTACCTATAAAATGAGGGTGTTAGATGACCCCAAAGGTCCCTTCTAACTCTGAAACTCTGTGAAAGAAAGGAGAGAGGGAGGAAGGGGGAAAATGTCTTTATGAGCACTCATGTTTTATGAGCTGATGCAAAGTGAAATATACTGTGTACAAAGTAAGAGCAATATTGTAAGATGATCAGCTGTGAATGACTTGGCTATTCTCAGCAATACAATGATCCAACACAACTCTGAAGGACTTATGATGAACATGCTATCCATCCCCAGAGAAAGAACTGATGATGTCTGAATACAGATTGAAGCATAATTTTTAAAAAATTTTTTTCTTGAGTTTTTTTGTCTGTTTTCTTTCACAACTTGGAAATGTTTTGCATGACTACACATGTATAACTTATGTTGAATTGCTTCCCTGGGGAAGGGGGGGGAGGAAGAAAGGAAGAGAATTTGGAACACAAAGCTTTAAAAATGGATGTTAAAAACTGTTCTTACATGGAATTGGGGGAAAATAAAATTTTAAATGAAAAAACAATCACAGAAATGAGTATTCATGTTTTAACAAGCAATGAGTTCCATTTTCCTCTTGTGCAAAAGAGGTTCAGACTCATGCTGCTGTTACAGAAGAAGATCCTGACTTTGGTCAAGGTATATTATGGTTATACTTTGAGAAAGTAATATCAGTAACATAACTATCAATCAAGAGGTTGCCAACTATCACTTTTTTACCCCTATGATCTCTCTCAAATCTATCCTTTTCTCTCCTCCCCCAAAGCCAATTCCCAGTAGAAGGCTCTCCTCACCTGTAATACTGACAGCCTTCTAATCAAATACCTAGTTTCTAGTCTCTCCCCTCTAATCCGTGCTCCAAACTGCCAATACAATCTTCCCAAAACAAAAGTCTGACCTTGTCACTCTCCTGCTGGAAAACCTTCAAGAATCTAGTACCACTAGAACAGAGGTTCTTAATCTTTGTTGGGTGTCACAGCAGTCTGGAGAAGTCTATAGACCTTTTCTTGGAATAACATTTTCCAATCTATAAAATACATAGGATTACAAAGGAAAACAATTATACTGAAATATGGTTATTAAAATATTAAAACAAACAAGCCAACTTAAGAACCCCTGTTCTAGAATAAAACAGAAACTCCTAGGTTTAACATTTAAAGACCTTCACATTATGGTTTTAGCTTTCCTTTCCAGACCTATTTCATACTACTCCCTTTCACATACTCTACATTCCAGCCAAACTGGCCTAGCTTCTGTTCCCAAATGCAGCAAGTATCCCATCTCCCACCTCCATGCCTTTGTATAGGCTGCCCCTATGCTTGGAAGGCACTCCTTCACCGATACAACCTGAAATCATTAGCCTCCTTCAAGGCTTAGCTCATGTGAAGCCTTTCCTGATCACACTAGTTGTGAATACTCTCTCCTTCTCAAATAACCATGTATATGCTTAACTGTTTATGTATTGTATCCTACCCCTCTATGAAAAGTAAATTCCTTTAGATCTGAGACATTTTTAAAATTGTCTTTTTATTCCCAGTGTTTAGAGTAAGCCCTTCCACCTAGTAGCTACTAAATAAATGCTTGCTGGATTAGAAATCATCAAATATTTATTGAACTTCTGCTATGTGTAAAGCACTGTTTGGGAGATGGGAAGGCATTTAAGGAGAAAAAAATACAAAAAAAAAAAACCTAACAAAAAAATTTCCGTGAATCTGACCTGGTTACTGTGGACCCACCCTTCAACCCACCTTTTCATTCTATTATCATTCTTCCATAAATAGCTGACAATATTATATAATAAATACTAATTAAAGACTAAGTTCTAAAGTTCATCAGCTCTGCTGGAATTCAGAGGTGGGAAAGATCAGTGTAGGCTAAGGTAGGATCAGTAAAGGCTTCATAAGGGAGAGATTTTATGAAGGCCTTGATGAATGAATTTAAGAATTAAGAATTCAAATATAGCTGAAGAGGAAGGAGAAGGTATGTCAGGTGTAGGCAATGTCATGAACAAGGGTAAGGAGGTAGATCAATTTGGCCAGAATGGAGATTTCATGAGAGGGGAATAGTGTAGTGGGAAAGAAAGTTGGAAAGACACTTTGGGACTAGATTTCGGAGAGCTTAAAATCCAGACAGAGAATGACAATTTAAAACTCCCCACCACAGGGGAGCAAGGAAACTGGACTTTGCCCTCTCCTGACACCATGACTTAGTCAAATATATTGCACCATAAAGAAAGGTGATGGTCTTTCTATCAAATCCTAGGAGCATTGCCTTCTAATCGAGTCAAAAATCACTGGATGTTGCTGTTAGTATGGAGGATTTTTAAACTGTGAAGAAAAGGTGGAGTCACCATGGAGGAAGGAGAATTCTACTGGTTGCTTATGAACCAATGTGGATCCTTTATGTGTTTTCTCTATTGTTTATGGGTTCCCATAAGTCCTTGGCATTTGCTGCATTTACTTGCAGTACAGTATCCTGTATTGATTGTTTTTAAAAAAAGGAAAAGAAAGAAAGCCAGAAAAGATATTTTGTCTAGTAGGCAATGGGGAGCCATTGAAGAATTTTGAACAGGCTGATGATATGATGAACTAGTGTTTTAATAAGCTTGATCTGGCAACCCTTGGTAGGATAGCTTACAGGGAGACCAGTTAGTAGTGGGCTCTCCAAGTGTGAGGTGAAAAGAGTGTGAATTTAATGAGGATGGGAGAGAAGAATAAAAGGAAAGATGGGATACAAGAGACATTAGGAATAAAATAATGATACGACTTTGGCAAATAATTGACTGTGAGAGGTAATGAAAAGAATCAAAGAGTCAAAAGAGTCAAAGGTCTTAAGCCTGGATAATTAAGCTGTTGAGTGGAGTGGGGAAGTTATGAGGATTACAAGCTCATCATCCTTGGGGTAGCCTAGCTCAAAAGGAAATAATGGCATGGGATATAGAGGTGTGGGGGAAATAGGCACAGAACTAATATTTCTTCTCTCTGCAGCCAGGGTGGATTTTAGCCACCCTTCCTAGGTCTCAAAGGGTAAAGAGAGATTATGTTTTCCTAAAGTACAGATTTAACCATGTCATTGCCCTCTCAAAAGATTCTAGTGGCTCCTATTATTTCTAGGAAGAAATAGAAACACATCTGTTAGTCATTTAAAGTCCTTCATAACCTGGTCCCAAACTTCCTTTTCCAACCTTCATATATGTTACTCTTCTTCATGTACTCCTTGGTCCAATTGAACTGGCTTTCTTTTCCCTCAAAAATGACACTCGATTTCCCATCTCCTTGCTTAGAATGCACTCCCTCCATACCTTCACTTTTCAGAAGCCCTACTCTCCTTCAAGATTTAATTCAACTAGGCGGTGCAGTGGATAGAGCACCAGCCCTGGAGTCAGGAGTACCTGAGTTCAAATCCGACCTCAGACACTTAACACTTACTAGCTGTGTGACTCTGGGCAAGTCACTTAACCCCAATTGCCTCACTAAAAAAAAAAAAAAAAAAAAGATTTAACTCAAGCACCACCTTCTACAAAAGGCCTTTCCTAAGCCCCCCCCCACCCTCCAAATCACTACATATCTGTTTTGTATGTATATGTTTTATCTATCCCTGCAAAACATGAGTTCCCTGATGGCAAGGACTCCTTCACTTTTGCCTACAAGTATAGTAGCATGATCTAGGGGTCCTCAACACAATAATGTCTCCACTCTATCTTCAGGAGTTAAGCAGTCAATGCTTTCCTTTTCTTACTCTACAGAAACCAACCTCTTTCCAGATTGAAACCATTAGTATCCTTGAATATGAAAGCATTCTCAACAAGCAAGATATGGCTTATTATTATTTTCATGATGGCAATTTGAAATCTTCAGCCATTTTTCTTTTCTTTCTCTTTTCTTTTCTTTTCTTTTCTTTTTTTTTTTCAAGGCAATGAGGGTTAAGTGACATGCCCAGGATCACATAGCTAGTAAGTGTCAAGTGTCTGAGGCCGGATTTGAACTCAGGTAGTCCTGAATCCAGGGCCGGTGCTTTATCCACTGCACCACCTAGCTGCCCCAGTCATTTTTCATTCAGAAAAATGTAAGATTTTAGTATTATATATATATCACATTCATCTAATCCCATTCTAAGGAAGAAACTAAAGCCTAGAGAAGTAGTCAGAAGACCAAGATCACACAGCTAGTTAGTGGCCAAACCAAGACTGGAACCTAGATTGTCTGGCTTCCGATTCAGTGCTCTTTCTATTACACCACTGAGAGACTCTGATCAAATTTGGCCCCTTTATCCACCCACAGAAACAGCCAGAGTGACTGATAAACCCAGAGACATAGTCATAAAAGGGGGAAAAAATAGCATCAGACTAAGTGTGCATGCCTATCTGGTCTATTTCTTAATGGAATATTCTAAGGTATCTGGTGTTAGCTATTATTGTTTTATAGCATCTGATTTCTCCCTCAAACATGAAAGCTTGTTGTTGTTGTTTGTCCTTCATTCCCAAAGAGGACCATGCCATCAGGAGGTGATGTCATGACTTGCAGTGAATTGGAATTAAGTAAGGGAAGGCTGTGCAAGGTCACCAACCTCCTTTTCTCCTCCAGAGCTATCTGGGTCCAGTAGTGAGATATATATCAGGAGGACTGGAGATGGCCCCAGATGTTTGCAGTAATTTGGGGTTAAGTGACTTGCCCAGGGTCACACAGTTAGTAAAGTGTCTGAGGTAAGATTTGAACTCATGTTCTCCCAACTCCAAGGCCAGTACTCTATCCTAGCTTCTAGGTGGCACTTACGTGTTCACTGGTGATATAATTTTGCTGTTCACTACCAGACATGTTAGTGGAGCTGCTGCTGCTGCTCTCTGCATGGCATCTCTACTGAGGCGATACTGCTCTATACTCCCACCTCCTGCTCACAAATTGTCATGTGGCTTCTTCACTGAACTGGGGCTCTCTCCTACCATCTTGGTTTATCTGTAGGTCCTTGGCTACAATATCACTTCCTTACTGCAACTGTTCTCTGCTGCCACCAGCTGACCTTCAGCTGTAATATAACTTCTTCCAAATAGGGGGAAAGCTCTTTTATTTGTACAGGTATCTTTAACTCATTATATAAACCCCACAGTTAACTAACTACAGAAACTCTACCGCCAACTAACTACAGAAGCCCTTAGACCTTTGAAGGTCTGTCTTTTGAATTCCTTTTCTCTAGCTATCAGTCAGGACTCTCTCAGTCTAAATACTTATTTGAATTACATATCAAATTCCTTTTAATTACTATCATAACACTGTCTCACTAGCCAGAATTCCCATCTAATTCATTCCAGGACTCCACTTAGCAAAACCATAAAAACTCTAAGTGAAGATGAAAGGGGTGAAGAATGTCATCTTAACTCCCATGAAGCCCATGGTTTCTATACAGCACAACTCAGGTGGAAAACTGAAGAGGTTTGGGTGGGGCTGGTGGAGCTAGCAATCTGTGGCCCATCTACCCATCTTCTACACCAGCTCCCAACCAAATCATTGTATTCCCTAAAGAAGCACTGAAATGATACTGTCTCCCCTTGTTTGACTAAAGTATAAAAGTAGTAGTAATATTTATATAGCTCCTTGAGCCTTACAAAGCACTATATATTTTAACTCTTTTAATCCTCACAACAATCCTGTGAGGTAAGTTCTATTTATTATGCCCATTTTACAAAATATACATCCCTGGTTAGCAAATTGTCACTCATGGTTAGTCTGCAGTCCTGGAAGAACTGTCCAACTTCTAGTTGGAACTCACATGTGCCATAGCATGTCCTAAAATCAGGACAAAAGGAACCTGGGTAACTGTTAGAAATTGTCATATGTAACCTTACTGCAGACTCTCCTTTGATAACAATACATTGTAAGTTGGTAAGTTCCCTATGAGCCTGAGTTCTGTGTCTATTCCTTAAATCCTAAAATCTCATTCATTAAATCTTGTCACAACCATTCTGAATCCCTTCCAACATTTTTAGTATGTTCCATTCAGAATCAATCAACATGTAGTACTATATATCATTCTCTGTGCTTGGTCTTGAAGACGCAAAAACAAAAAGCAAGTATCCCTGCTCTCAAAGAGCTTAAGTTCATTGGAGGAGACAAAACATGTGCATCTATAGCTACATACAAAATGAATACAAGGCAATCTTTGAGGATGAATGTACCTGGCAGAATGGGTGGATGAAAACAATTTGTTCCAATGGCCATAAAGGCAACTGAAGCAAAAGCTGTGGAGCACTTAGAGCTTGGTCAGGCAGCAAATATGCCAAGGTCATCCACTGCATCCTGGGCCATCGCCAATCATCCTAACTTTTGTCCTGTCATTGGACTTAGATGACTCAAAGGAAGAGAAAGTGAGACTGATGACTTTGTGCAACTCTGCCTCACTTAAACCCAATTCACGCACAAGTAAAGACATCAGTCTTTATGTCATTGGTCCTCTTTGAAAATGAAGGACAAACAACAACTTGCAACTTGGAGGAACAAGAAAGGATTCATGCTTAAGTTGAGTTTAAGAGGCAGAGGTGAGGAGGGAAAGCATTACAGGCAGCCATCCATCACTTATAGGTTATTTATTTCCTGCTTTGTTTATTTTAAAAATTAAAATAGTTCTTCTTCCCCCCTTTAAAAAAAAGTCTTTTAAAGAAATAGTTGGTTTAAAAAAAAAAAGACATTGTTTTTCCCTTGTGCACTCAGTCTCTCTGGGGTTGGACTATTCCTCTCTCCTTATAATTTCCCACACAACTTACATGATGTTCTATAATCTACTGAATTTTCTAACGTTTGGCTTCAGCCAGAGACTTTTTAATGTGGCTCTTGATAAGTTCTTCTTAGCTTCCAAAGGGAATTCTTTATTGCCCAGTCATGCCACTCTCCTAAATCATCTCAGCCTTAAACTGGGTACCAAAACCAATACGTCCATTCCTTGAGAAAAGCAAATCATAAATATTACCTGTTTTTAATTAAAACCTACCCTGAAGAGCTTACCACAACAGTAGTGTATCTTAAGGATGTTTACAATAAAAGACCATTTCATACAAAGTGTTTGGTATTATGTGAGCTAGAATGTTAGGATGAGATTGGAGAGAGGTAGAAGGTAGTGTAGTAAAAAGAGGCCCGGCCTTAGAATCAGAAGGTATGGATGATGATGGTGATGGTGGTGGTGGTGGTGGTGGTGGTGGTGGTGGTGGTGGTGGTGATGATAACATTAGTAATAATAGCATTTATATAGCTTTATGGTTTACAAAGCACTTTGCATGTTAACTCACAGAATAATAAAATGAATGACAATAATCTAGCATTTATATAGTGTATACTATGGGCCAGACACTGTGCTAAGTGCTTTACAATTATTATCTTAATTCAATAAATTCTAATGTAATAGAAAGAGCATTAAATTCAGAGTGAATGGAATTAGTTTCAAATCCTGACTTGGTTCTTAGTGTAACCTTTAGTAAAGTACTTAGTTTTTCTGAACCTCAGTTTCCTGATGTTCAAAATGAAGGGTTTGGACTAGATAGTCCTAAATTCTATGACCCTTTGGCAAAGAATTGGAAATGGAGGGGAAGCCCATCAATTGGGGAATGGCTAAACAAACTGTAGTATATGAATGTAATGGAATACTGTTGTGCTGTAGGAAATGATAAGCAGGCAAATTTCAGAAAAACCTGGAAAGACTTACATGAATTGATGCTGAGTGAAATAAGCAGAACCAAGAGCTCATTGTACACAGTATCAACAACATTGTGTGATGATCAACTGTGATAGACTTAGCTCTTCTCAATGATCCAAGACAATGCCAAAAGCCTCATGTTGGAAAATGCTCTCCACATACAGAAAAAGAATTATGGAGTCTGAATGCAGATTGAAGCATACTATTTTTATTTTGTTGTTGATTTGTTGTTGTTGTTTCTTCTTGTTTTTTTTCTTTTGTTTTGATTTTTCTCTTACAACATGACTAATGTAGAAATATGTTTAACATGATTGTAATATATAACCTATATCACATTGCTTGCTGGATTCAGGAGTGGGGAGGAAAGCAAGGGTGGGAGAAAAATCTGGAACTCAAAATCTTGCAAAGGTGGATTGTTGAAAACTATCTTTACATGTAATTGGGGAAAAAATAAAGGTCTAGTAAAATAAATTCTATGACCCTTTGTCTCAGCTTGGGGAGAAAAGCAGTGAAGTCCATTGGAAAGAAAGAACACAGACTCCAGGCAGAAAAATGGCCTAGGCTCAAATCCCAATGCTTGTACTTAATACCTGTGATGTTGGCCAAGCACTTACTTCCTTGAGCCTCAGCTTCCTCATCTGTAAAAGGGACTGGATAAGGGGCAGCTAGGTGGCGAAGTGGATAGAGCACCGGCCCTGGATTCAGGAGGACCTGAGTTCAAAGCCAGCCTCAGATACTTGACACTTACTAGCTGTGTGACACTGGGCAAGTCATTTAACCCCCATTGCCCCACAAAAAAACAAACAAACAAACCAAAAAAAAAAAAAGGGACTGGATGACCTCTGAAGTCTCTTCTATTGGTCTAAATCTATAATTCTATGAAAAAACAAACAAAACAAAAACCTAAGCCCCAGCTGGGCTAAAACTACATCTTAGACATTTACTAACTATATACCCTTGAACAAGTCACTTTACTACCATTCAGAACCCCTGCTTCCTTATCTATAAAATGGAAGTAAGTCAAAAATAAGCATTTATTAAGTGTTTATTCTGTACAGTTGAACTTATGTCTGCACAACTACTGGAAGAAGCACTTTTTAAGCAAAAATAGCTATGTAAATGAATTATTTATTATTGAATTAAAAATGCATTTTATTGTCAGCTTTGTAGAAGGTACTTTGCTAGGCAATGGGGGATAGGGAGACAAAAATGAAAGTTGTACCTCCCTGCAAGGAGTTTATATTCTATTGGGGTGCATGGGGCTGGGAAATGACACAAAAATAGTTTGATAAATACAAAGTATGTGCAAAGTAACTTGGGGAGAACTCCAAAGATCAGAGTAAAGAGAGAGAGCCTCCTAAGGATATGTGACAGCCTATGGAAAATGGGAAATAGCTAGAGGCAGCTAGGAAATGCAGTGGGTAAAGTGTTATAACCAGAGTCAAGAAGAACCAAGTTCAAATTCTTCCTTGGACACTTACCAGTTCATGACTCTGGACAAGTCACTTCACCTCTGTTTGCCTCCGTTTCGTCATCTCTAAAATGGGGATAATAGTAGCACCTCCTTCTAGGGTTATTATGAAGCTCAAATTATAAAGATCTTAGCATCATCCCTGACACAAAGCAAGCACTATATAAGCTTTTCCTATTATTAACTATTATTATTAAAGGCAATAGGAAGCCCCTGAAGCTTCTTGAATAAGGCAGTGATATGGTCTTATTCATCCGTAGAAATTTTCCATTCACAGCAATGTGGAAGATGAAGTGAGTCTTGGGCCTGGAGTCAGGAAGAACTGAGTTTAAATCCACCCTCAGATACTCGCTGTGTGACCCTGGGCAAATCATTTAATCTCTCTTTGCCTTAATCCACTGGAGAAGGAAATGGCAAACCACTCCATTATCTTTGCCAAGAAAACCCCATAGCATGCTTGGGATCCATGGGATTATAAAGAGTCAGATACAGCCAAAGAACAAGAAATGTCTTCCCCAGGAGAAAGGATACACCTTGAGGGTGGGGTTCGTCATTTGTTGCTCTGCATCTCCAGTGCTTAGCATGATGCCTACCACATAGTAGGTGCTTTGTCGAGCCTATTTAAATAGGCACTATATCTAGCCCTCAAGCCTTTCCTGAATTCCAGTTCCACATTACCAACTTCTTGCTCTACTTCTCCACATGGATGTCTGGTAGTCATAATGACCTCTGTATATCAGAAATAGATTCATTATTCCCCTCCCCCACCAAAAAACCCCTTCCCCTCTTCCCAATTTCCCTGTTTGGGGCAGGTTACCAACACTCTTTCACACACCCAGATTTGCAACTTCAGAGCAATACTTGACCCATTCCTTTCTCTCACCTCCTGCCTCCATATCCAATCAGGTGCCATGCTTCATTCATTCACTTCTTGAATCTGCATCTTCTGCAGTTAAATTGCTACAGCCCTCCTTTAGACCACCATCATTTGCTGCCTTGATATTACGATAATTTCCCAGTTGGATACCCTGATTCCAGTTTCTCTCCTCTCCAATTCATCTTCCACATAGCATTTACAGGTCATCTAATCCAACCCTGTCACTTTACTGAAGCCCAGAGATATGAGGTGATTTGCCCAATGTTATTGGGCAAAGTCTGAGCTGAAATTCACACCCGTGTCTTCTGACTCCAGAGTCTTTTCCAATATACCACACAAATATGCATAAATGGTTTACAAACCTTACAACACTATCAAAATGACCATTATTAATATCATCATTAGCTCTACTGGTCCCTAGTTGTTTTTTGGGGTTTTTTTTAAGTGAGGCAATTGGGGTTAAGTGACTTGCCCAGGGTCTGAGGTCAGATTTGTACTCAGGTACTCCTGAATCCAGGGCCGGTGCTCTATCCACTGTACCACCTAGCTGCCCCCCTAGTTGTTTTTACTTTTATTTTTTTTCCTGGTTTCCTCTGGAGAAGTTTTAGCCAAATTTAATTCAAGTGCTTCCACACTTAATGTCTTCACAATTCAGCTCCTCCATGACATCAGAAGGAAAGTTCTGAATTTGTGAATTCCAATTAAAAAGCCAATCTGGCAGCTGCTGCTTGAGAGACCAGAAGGCAGTGGGAGACTGTGGAAAGCAGGGTTTTTTTCCATTGACCTCTTCTTGCCCTTTGGGAAAGCCAGTTTAAGTTGGTTAGAAGCCTTGTGGCTGCTCATCTTCCCCAGCCATTACTTCCCACCCAGAAACAAGTCCTGAGCCACATAAGATGAATGAAAATCTGCATTGCTCTTCCTTCAAAGCATCTGCCTGCTCTCCGAGTCATGCACTAGCTCTCCTACTAATTAGAGCAGAACAAAATGTGCTGGGTTGTTTTGGGGTTTTTTTCCCTTTTGGTAGAAAATTGAAAACCCAGAAACTATCTTCCCCTAACCGTCCCCCTCCCTTTTGATGTGACCTAAGAATAATGTAGGTTGAAAAGAAATTCATCCATATTTCAAGACAAAGTAAATGCCAGGACAGTCATCAAATTCTCAATCTCCTCCTCCCTCCAAAGGCAAAGGGTCCTAAGGAAAGAAAAGCAGTAGGGCAGCTAGGTGGCACAGTGGATAAAGCACCAGCCCTGGATTCAGGAGGACTTGAGTTCAAATCCAGCCTCAGACACTTGACACTTACTAGCTGTGTGACCCTGGGCAAGTCACTTAACCCTCATTGCCCCACCCAAAAAAAAAAAAAAAAAAAGGAAAGAAAGGCAGTGGAGTTCCCCAGCTCGGAATAATCAGTATTATTGTCACCTGCCTCCAAAACTGAAAATCAATCTCTCTCTCTTTCTCTGAAAACTGTTACCACCAATATTTGGGGGCTCCCAACTGCAGTATAAACAATTGTTTCTGAGGTGGTCATCTTCAGTAATATCATTCTGGCAATTGGATTCTTTTTTCTATCACCTCAGTGCATGTTTTGGAGGGGAAAAAAAACCCTCCCAAAAGCATCTGTAAAGCATTAAGTCATCATAGCTGGCATTTATCCAGCCACTTTAAAATGCTCAAATAAAGGCTTCATATTCATGTTCTCCTTGGAGCCTCCCAATAACCCTGTGTGAGAGAAAGAGGAATGATTGGCATTGTATTTGCCATTTTACAGGTAGGGAAACTGAGACTCAGAGAGGGTAAAGTAATTTACCAAGAGTTGCATAGCTAGTAAATGTCAGAGACTAGATGTGAGCCCACATCTTCCTAATTCCAAGAACGAGCCAGTACTGACTACTCTCTGCTGTCTCACTATAAAGGCCAAGTCAATGATGCAACTGACTTTCTTAGATGAAGCTAGAAAGTCAATCAGTCAATCAGTAAGCATTAATTAAGCAATTACAGTGTGCCAGGCATTGTGCCAAGTGCTTAGGATATTGCAGGAGGCAAATAAATATATAAGTTTATACAGAGTAAATATGAAAAAAACAAATACAAATAAATTACAAAATAATTAAATACATGGCAGTCATCAGGGAAGGCATTAACATTAGGAGGGGGTGGTAATAAAACTCCTTTCCCTACAACAACCAAGTGAGATAGATAATGGAACTATCTCTATTTTACAGAGAAAGAAACCAAGGCAGAGGTCAAATAACTCACTCAAGGACATAGAGCTAGTAAATGTCAATGCTGAAATACAAAGCCAGGTCCTCTGATCCCAAGTCCAGGCACTACTCATTCTGCTTTACCAGAATACCTCCTTGAAAACAAGTACAATGCCTACTGCTTACTAATTACAGCTCAAGCCAATTAACTTAATTTAGAGGACTACGAGTGAATGGTGAAGACATCTGAATTTGCAACCCTCAATTAATCTTCAAAAGCCACATGCAGACATCTGTCATTTCTCCACCCAAACAAACAAATCCTTCCAGATTTAAACGTCTTTCCTATTTCCTCCTGGAGAGGACAGCTATTAGGGGGACACCTAATTGAAGGTAGCAAGGTGATCATCAAATGATTCTAGTGATAACCCGAGGCAAAGAGGAAGGTGGAGTGAATTAGAAGAGGAGAGATTAGTGACATCTGTGGAGGGTCACTGGAGATCCACTGGAGAAGTAAATGGCAAACCACTCCAATATTTTTGCCCAGAAAACCCCATGGACAGTATGGTCCATGGAGTTACAAAGACTCAGATGCAATTGAACTGAACATGGAGGAGCAGCCTGATACCAATAGGGTAGTCTCCCCCAGTTCCACCCTTCCTTCTTAAATTCATTAATCATTCAATTCTTATTCATGCTTAATTAAGAAACACAGCTCTCTATCTCTCATTCTCAGAGAAGTAGCTATAAAACCAAGCTGAACTGGAGTGGTGTATTTCATTCAATTGTTGTTTAAGCCACTCTAGACTTTTCCCCTGGGGTAGATTTCCTGAAGCTAAATCAATGAAGAGCTGCTCTGTGAAGAGTATTGAGAAAATGGAAAATATTTTTAACCTTTCCAGTAAGCCCAGGGGAGAAAGGATGGCCCATGATACCAGTGGACATTGTAACACCCTACCAAGTATTCCTTGTGTACAGTGAGGTCTCCCTGCTGGATACAAATATATGCTCAAGATGGTTTTGGACTTTCTATACAGCAGCTGAGGCTCTCTTAGAATCACAGATTTTGAGCTGGAAGGGTAAGGTCCCACAAGTAATAAGTGGCAGCCCCAGGATTTGAAATTAGCTTCTGTACTTTGAAAGCCAGCAGTCTTTCCACTTACAAAAACCTGGGGCAGCCCAGAGAAATGGAAAGAGCCCAAGATTTAGAGTTGCCCCTGGGTCTGAGCACTAACTGCTCTGCCAGTAACTCCTTATGTGACCTTGGCTAAGTCATGTCACTACTCTAGGCCTCAGGTGATTCTTATAAAATGATGTCATTATCAACTCTATAATCCTATAAATGCCTTCTACCCCTGCTTGGATCTGTGAATTCCTTCAAATAATCATTCAGGGTTCAGAAAAGCAGTAACCCTACAAACATGAGCATTGTCATTGGTGCTGGACCCAATAACAGGGTACCAAAAATCTTGTGGGATGAGTTGGAAACTTTTCCAGATGATCTGGGGCACCTTTGTTTTCCTACTAAAGCAAAAATAGTAAAAGGAAGTGGGGGCAATGAATGGTACTGGTCTGTTGCATGGGTATCTGGGAGGAATAAAGGTCCATAGTGAGGTTCCATCTGATATTCTTCCTAGATTCAGAGATGCATTGCCTTTTTTTCCCTTTTAGCATCCTACCCATTGTGTGACAATGTGGAAAAAAAATCAGAACTTTGAAATGATATGTTAATGCCTTATATGCTCAATTGAAAGCACTTGCAAATTCCTAGTCTCTGCTGTAGGAGCTAAGGATGAGAGGTTGGTGGGGTGGGGTGAGGGGAGGGAATGCTATCAGGAAATTGAGGTATAAGAGAAAAGGGAAGGGAGCTTGAGTAATGGTTTTATGGTGGGTTCAGAAATGTCCCTTCTACTTCCTAGCTGTGGGGCCATTGCCACATTTCATAACCCCTCTGTGCTTTAATTTCTTCATCTTTAAAATGAAGACAATAATACTATAGTACCTGAGGCTCAAATGTGATGGTGTTGGTGAAATACTTTGCAAATCTTAAGGGATATATAAATGTCAATTAATCTTCCTCCTTAAGATGAGATAATGCCAATTTTGAGCTCCCCCTCCATATTAACCCAGTGCTTCCTCACAACCTTCTTGTTGCCCTTTGACCCAGGTAGAGTATCTGCTGCCTCTGGCTTGACATCATGGGAATTTTAGTGCACCAGCTTGAAGTTATAGCTTCAGATGGGGAGGGGAAAGAGTGGGGAGAAGGACTGGCAAAGATGGTGACATAAGAAGAAACAGTACAGCTCAAATCTTTCCCATGACTACTCCAACAAAGACTGAAGAGTAGCATCAGACTGAGTATTGCTCAGAAAAACCAAAAAGAAACAATATGGATCATTTTTCCAGCCCAAAATCATGGGCTGGAAAATATATCTAATAAGCAAGCATCCAGCTCTGTCATTCTGACCCCAGAGCAGGAACTCAGACTCAGCCCAGGGGTCTGACTCTGGACTCTGACCAGGGTATGAACTGCAGACCAGACACTTCTGTCCCTCTGAACCTCAAGAGCCTTCCAGGTAGCTAACATCAGCTGGTGCCAGCAACTATTTTTTTGGTGCTCCAACCAGAAGAAAGCCTGCAGTTGTTTTGCCCAGACCCAGTGGTGAGAGCAGGGACTAAGAAGCTCAGAGCAGAATAAAGAGCATACTGTATCCTATGTCAGACTGCTTAGGACCCACTGAAAGTTTGCAGCTACTCAGCCTCAATCTCCCAGAAGATCCTTGAAGAACACAGCATGAAATACCCAGAAAAGATAACCGCAGGACCCCAAATAATACAGATTAGGATCATGGGAAGCCCCAATATCCCTCCAGAAATGTCGAAGTCTAAACCCTAACACAAAGACCTAATTCAGGAATTAAGGCTGGAGGAAAAAACCAAAAAGACACTTTAGATAAGGAATTATTATTAAACCAGAGATTTCTAAGACACAAGTTATAGTATCTGCTTAGCCTGTCTGAAGGCTAGATAACTTTTTTATAATGAGGGACAGCTAGGTTGTGCAGTAGATAGAGCACTGGCCCTGGAGTCAGAAGGACGTGAGTTCAAATTCCACCTCAGACACTTGACACTTACTAGCTGTGTAAACCTGGACAAGTCACTTAACCCTTATTGCTTCAAACATCCAAAATCTCCAGTCGTCCTGATATATATCTTGCCACTGGACTCAGATGGCTCTAGAGGAGCTCTGCCTCACTTAAGTCCAATGCAAGTCATGACACGACCTCCCAATGACATGGGAGTTCTCTTTGAGAACTAAGATGAAAAACAACAAAAATAATAATGAGTTCATCAGATTTCCAATGTGCCAAGCCAAAAGTAAAACACAAGTCACTGTTACTCCCTCCCCAACCTTGAGGAATGAGTGATTATCTTTGATCTAATCAACATGGAGAACTCTCTCCTACAGGCTCCTTCCATGTAGATCTCCATGTAGAGCTAAAATTTAGTAGATAAGTCTTAATGGCCTTTGTTAAGTGATCTAACTAGGGTCACACAGCTAGTAAGTGTCAGAGTTGGAATTGGAGCCCGGTTTTCTTGACTATATGTATAAGCCCAGAACCTTATCAATTACATCACCACCCTATATCTTCCTCCAAAGAAAAAGCTCCGATATCATCTATTTATGAGCAGTTGACCTAGGGATCTGTTCAACTTTAATTTCTCTCTCTCTCTTTTTTTTTTTTTGTGAGGCAATCAGGGTTAAGTGACTTGCCCAGGGTCACACAGCTAGTAAGTGTCAAGTGTCTGAGGCTGGATTTTGAACTCAGGTCCTCCTGAATCCAGGGCCAGTGCTCTATCTACTGCACCACCTAGCTGCCCCTCTCTCTCTTTTTTAACTACACTTATTTCTCCAGGCTTGCCCTTTACTCTATCCAGAACAAAATCTATCTTGTTTCTCCTTTCCCTTCTCACTCTCATACTTCCATGTCTCAACCCAGAACTGTCCCTTTAGGCTCAGGATATCTCATTGGGTGCTTCCAGTCCTTTAGGAAGCATAACTTAAAGTTTTTGTGGGAATACAATAAATGCCCAGAGATATGTTAGACTCAAGCCATGGCCCAGAAGAGATATAGCTGGCTCCTTGCCCCCTAAGAATATATATATTCGAAGGAGGCCATTATAATTTTCAAAGTGATTTGAAGTCAGCCATGACATAACCTTCAAAGATTACAAGAAATCAGGAGGGGAGAGAAGAAGCCTTTAAGAAAATGACTCCAAAGAGGAATACCATTCTGACAGCTTTACTTTTACAGGTACATTTAAGATGATTCAAGCTGTCATTTTTTCCAGTAAGAGTTTGCTTTAATTACACAAATATTGAATATTTTTTCAAGATAAGAACGTAAGTAAAGAATTTACTTTGTAGTCTCTATCCTTCAAACTACCATGATATAAAATCCTCATTGAACCAGGGAGGGAAGATGTAAACCTCATGTATTGAGGAACAGTGAATTCTAATGCCCTCATCCAACAGTGATTCCTTTAAAGGGCCAACAAAGATGTTTTATGACTTCAAATATCACAGATCTGGGATTTGTCTGGGGGAAATGAATGATAAATATTAAAGAAACATCAATGAGGAAAACAAGTAAAAATGCGTAAACCGTATGGATATCCAGGGTCAATTTTAAAGCTAATGAGTTTTTTGAGCAGCAAAACCAATGTGAAATAGAACAGAAAATTCAATTCAATTCAACAAACATTAATTAAGAACCTACTATGTCATTTAACTTCTCTTACCTTCAGTTTCCTAATTCGTAAAATAAGAATCCATTAGGTGACATCTATGGTTCTTTGTAGCTATAAATATATGATCCTAAGATCCTGTTTTCCAGGGCAGTATGTTAGGAGCTCCAGAACCATAAATAAATAAATAAATAAATAAATAAATAGATAGATAGATAGATAGATAGATAGATAGATAGATAGATAGATAGATAGATAGATAAATAGATAAATAGATAAATAGATAAATAAATAGATAAATAGATAAATAAATGAATGAATAAATAAATAAATAAATAAATGAATGAATAAATGAATGAATGAATAAATAAATAAATAAATAAATAAATGGATGAATGAGTAAATAAATAAATAAATGAATGAATGAATAAATAAATAAATAAATAGATAGATAGATAGATAAATAGATAGATAGATAGATAGATAAATAGATAAATAAATAAATGAATAAATGAATGAATGAATGAATAAATAAATAAATAAACAGATAAACAGATAAATAGATAGATAAATAAATAAATGAATGAATGAATGAATAAATAAATAAATAAATGAATAAATAAATAAATGAATGAATGAATAAATAAATAAATAAATAAATAAATAAATAAATAAGACAATTACTACCTTCAAACAGCTTATATTCTGTTATTTCAAGGAAATATCCCGTTTCTTGAGGAAACAAAGCAGGGAACTGCAACAATTGGAATGACGCCACCTGCTGGAGACTTACTGTAGAAGAGTTCTGCCCATGAAGCGAAGGTCTTTGAGGGCAAGACCAGGAGTCTTTTCTTTGGTGTCAGGAAGTGATGTCTACTAGTGGGAGGAAGAAGGAAGAGCTGGGTGCTCTGACTCACGCTCTTTCCTTTGGACTCTGGTGGAGAGCGGAGCTAGAAATGTGCTCTCCCTTTAATAGATAGGAATCTAGGCCTTTCTCTCTTTTTACCAAATTCTTATTCTCCTTAATAAATGCTTAAAAGTCTAACTCTTGCTAAAGCTTATAATTTATTGGCAACCACTCATTAGATATTTTAGACAGTTTAGCTAGAATTTTAGCCCTTAACACATTCTACTATGGAGACATAGCAGGTATGTAACGAGGAGGAAATGCTTGCCAGTTATGAGATAGCAGGGATACAGGAGATGGAGTGACTTGGTGGGTTAACAGCTACTATATTAAGAGAAAGGAATGATAACTAGGTAATATCCAGAATTTAATGGCACTTTAAGGTCTAAGAAATGCTTTGCATGGGTTATCTCATTTGTTCCTCATAAGACCCTGTGAAATTATTATCTCCATTTTCCATATAATGAAACTGAGATTGAGAAAGGTTAAGTGATTTTTCCAAGGTCACACAGCTAGAATGTATCTGAGGCAGGATTTGAATTTATGCTTTCCTAATTCTGAGTCCAACACCCTATCCACTGTGACATCAAGCTGCCTCCTGGGTAAAAGGAGATATGGTTAGGTAAATAGAGATAGAGAGAGATACAGGGAGATGATATATATACACATATATTTATACATACATATATATAAATAGATGCGTATATAGTGATATCATTAGACAGATAATATATAGATTGGATAGATAGATATATAGATGGGTGGATTGTTGGAGAGACAGAGAGATAGAGATATGATAGATAAATGATAGATAGATAGATAGATAGATAGATAGATAGATAGATAGATAGATAGATAGATAGATGGTAGATAGGTAGATAGATGTATGGATAGTTAGATGTGTAGATAGTAATATAGATAGGTAGCTAGGTAGAGACAGGCAGAACAAAAATGATAAAGCATTTAAATGCTTACTCTGTGGCTCTGGGGATTAAACTATAAATAAACAAATCAGTCCCTACCCTCAGAGAACTTAATATGGCTGGAACATAGAGTGCATGGAGAATGAATATAAAATATTTGGAAAGGTAGGTTGAGACCAGATTGCAGAGAGTTTGAAATGCCAAGCTGAAGAGTTTGTATTTTGCCCTGGATAAGTAGAATTCAAAGTAGAAATAGAAGGGGGAAATCATTTCAGGGGTATACAATGGCATGGAAGTATAAATGAGCCAGGGATGATTATGGGACAGGATGGCATGGCCCCTGCTAAAAGGTTCACAATTTCTTTGAACAGAGGATATTAAGAAAAAGACATGGTACCATATGAGAAACACCAGGGGATGTGGAGCCAGGAGACTTGGGCTTAGAACCTAGTTCCACTGTCTTTTAGCTATGTGACCCTAAATCCCAATTTCCTTCACTCTAAAATGAGGATGAAAAAATTCCCATTACCTACCTCACAGGGTTGTGGTAAGGGAAGACTTTTGTAAATTTTAAGGACTATATAAATTTGAGCAACTAAAGCCTGTGAAGAAAAGCAATTTGACATAGTGGATAAAAAACTGGATTTGGAATCAGAAAGACTTGGGTTCAAATATAGCCTAAGACATTTATTGACTGGGTAACCCTGGGCAAGTTGCTTACCTCTCTCAGCCTCAGTTTTCACATCTGTAAAATGGGGACAATCATAGCACCTACCTCACAGGATTGTTATAAGGCTCAAAGGAGATAATGTGTACAAAGCACTTTATAAATCTTAATTTTTATGTGGATTCAAGTCTTGTACATCCTAACTCTGTGGCCAAGGACAATTTAACCTTTTAGTGTCCCCAGGCAACTAACTTTCTAAGACTTTATGTGATAGATAAGTTGTTAATCTACATTAGTGAAGGGAGTTTCCATACCTGTAGTTCCCCACACTGCTTAAATAAAAGATCCAGAACAAAAAAATAAAAACAATCCACAAATTTAAAAGAAGGAACAATACAAGACTACATGTCAATCAATCACTGATAAATGACCTTCAATACTTGGAGAGGGTTGAAAAAGAGCCCTTCTTCCTGGAGTATACCAGAAAAGGAATGTGGCAATGATTCCCCATGTGATACAACAAAAGAAACAAAAACAAACAAAAAACAACTGGACAGGGAGTTAGGAGGCATGAATCCAAACACATCTTTGCCATTCACTAGCTATGTGATCTCAAGGAAGTCCCTTCTAGGCTTGATTTTCCTTACATGTACAATGAGGGAGATTGATTAAATGATCTCTATGGGCTCTTTCAGCATAAAAATTCAGCAGTTTAATGACTCTATAAATAGGGAATGTGAGTTAAAGGTGAGAGGCACTGACTAGGAATGAGAAAACTGGGATCACTTCCCAGATCTTCAATTTCTTCCACTTCCCCATGTGACCTTGGGTAAGTCACTTGTGTTCCTTGGGTCCATGTTTCTCCATTGATATAATGAGGTTAATAATACCCTCTACCTATCTCCTAGGGATATTGTCAGAATTAATGAGATAATGTCTCCTGCTGTTAGTTCCTCCAAAGGAAAGCACTATTAAATATCAAGTAAAACATGACTACTCTTCCTTGTGTCTAGCTTCTCAGATGCTAATTAGCAAGAGAGATAAAGTAGGTTAGCTACTTTACATCCCTATCTTCTATTCTCTCCTCTTTCATCTTGTCCTTTACCTTCATATTTTGTTCTTACTAATTCCAGTTATGAACAAGAAAATGAATAGATCTAAGATTTTTCTTTTAAATTATGAAGCAGCACACAACCTTCAGGAGCACAATTGCTTATAAGAAAGTGAAATTAATTTTTTCTCATTCATTTAACAGACATTTCCAGAGCTCTTACTAGGTGGTCCAGAAGAATGCCAGTGCCTTGAGGGCAAGGATGATTTTTTAGTTTTTATCATTGAATTCCTAGTACCTAGCACAGACATTGAGGAGGAGACAAAAGTGAATAAAATATGATTCCTGGCTTTGATCCAAGTAAACTAATAAGTTTTGGTTTTGATTTTGGTTTGGTTTTTTGCAGGGCAAGTAGGGTTAAGTGACTTGCCCAGGGTCACACAGCTAGTAAGTGTCAAGTGTCTAAGGTCAGATTTGAACTCAGGTCCTCCTGAATCCAGGGCTAGTGCTGTATCCACTGTGCCACCTAGCTGCCCCCAATTAATAAGTTTTTACTAAGCATCAATTAGATCGGGGGTCTGTAAACTGATTATATGTTTGTGTGTGTGTATATTTATATACAGTTATCCCTTCCACATCGTGACTTTCTCCATTATGGTCTCAGTATATCATGGGTTGGCATAAGAAATTAAATGGGAATTGAGGAGGAGTTTTGTGGAAGACATTATATAGAAAACATACTAAGGCCAACAGATAATACATAAAACATTTAGAAACTCAAAAATGCTTAAAATATTTGTATAGTGTTATATAATATCAACCCAAATTTATAATAAGGTACAGTAAGTACCCCATAAAAGAAAAAATAATTCAGACTTCTTCTCTGGTATGAAGGGAGGGCCAAAATTTTTTTTGCAGATTTTCCAGATCACAGGGGTACCATGCCCCTAACCCCCTTGATGTGTAAGGAATAACTATATATACACATATATTCATACATGAAAAATATTCATATTTGCATATATACATATACCTAGATATGATACACATGCAAATTTCAATGTAATTTATTTCTTTTATAATCTTATGTATCTTTATATGTTTAAAAACATTATGATTATTAGAAGGGGTCTATGGGCTTCCTGAAACTTTCACCAAAGGGGTCCAGGATACAAAAGAGTTAAGAATTCTCAGACTAGATGATAAAAGAGTTATACCCCTCAAGGAGCTCCTATACTCTTAGGAGAGATGACAACTATGTAAATAATTCTACCAGAAGAAAGAGTATCGTAAACATCATAAGAGAAATGCAAAGTACCATATAACTAATACCTGGCATTTATGTAACCCTTTACAGGTTGCAAAAGGATTTTCACACATCTGCAATTATCAAAGTCTTTAGTCAGTGGTAAAATTATTAAAATTGGGCTAACTCATTTGGGAGGGGTCACACCTGGCCCGCCCTGAAGTTATGTATGCTACTGAGGTCGCAAGGAGAAACCTCTCTCCATACGCAGTTTTTGAAGGACCTCCCCTTTTGGGGGAAGAAAATTAGACACTCACTGAGGGGAGTCTGAGTCTCTTCTGGAGCGCGTGCACTCCTGCTCCCTCTCCCTCCTGGTGGCATGAGCAGGAGGAACAGCAGCCAAGTCATTCAAGCCTGGTTGTATGTTGTGCTTTCCATTGAAGCTACAAGCTCCAGGTGGTAAGGTACTCTGCTCTTTTGAATAGACTTAGGTTAGAGCTAGGAGGATTATCCGTATTTCTTCTCCCCTATTTCCTTGTCTTTGATTTTATTAATTTCACCTTTGCTGTTTACTTTATTCTCCCTAATAAAACATCTGTGGAACAGAGGCTATAAGGCTCCTTTCTTGTTGGCCTGGGAGAAATATCTAAAAAGGCAGTTTCAGAGGAGAGGTAGCTTTAAACCTAGAGGTCCCTCATTATCTCTGGGACCCAATATTTAGGCGAACCACCCAATTAACTCTTCATATATCAAATTTGGCCCCCATGAGTCCCAGAACCCTTTTATACTCTTAAAAAGTAATAAAGAGGGGGCAGCTAGGTGGCGCAATGGATAAGGCACTAGCTTTGGATTCAGGAGGACCTGAGTTCAAACCCAGCCTCAGACACTTACTAGCTGTGTGACCCTGGGCAAGTCACTTAAACCCCATTTCCCTGAAAAAAAAAAGTAATAAAGACCCTCTCAAAGAACTTTTGTTTAGGTGAGTCCTACATAACAATATTTACTGTATTAGAAATTAAAATATCAATATTGTTGTGAAAATAGTTTTGACCTCATGAAATAGCATTATTTCATGTATTGGTTTGTTGGTTTCTAAACTTAAAGTGATAGAGAAAATGTCAATAATGCAGATGAAACTGAAATTGCAATTTCAGCAAAGCAGTTGTTCAACATGCCCCGTTATATGCCTGGATTTAGGCCACGCATCCATAATACGTGAGAAGCAATAAAAGATAAGGCTAGAAAGGGGAGATTGACTTGGAATTTGATTGGATATGAGAAATTATGGGAAAGAAGGGATCAAAGATGCTGCCAACTTGTCAAGTTTCCAAAGTCATGGTGATATAAAAAAATGGTGATAATAATCAAAATTCCAAAACTTCACAGGAGGAGATGGTCTGGGAGAAAGATGATGAGTTAGCTTTGAGACCTATATAAAGTTTCAGGTACCAGGCAAGACATCCAAATGGCAGGGACTGTGTAACAGTTAAAAATACAGAAGTGGTGCTTATGTGAGAGGTCAGACCTAGACATTCCAATGAGAATCATCTGTCATTGAGGAATGTTCTAGGGTCCAGCAGCAGCGACCTTCTTGATATTCCCCACACATACTTCATCCCCCATCTCTGTGCCTTTGCACCAGCTGCTTTCCATTCCTAGTATTTACTCCAGCCTCCTTTCCTCTTTTTCCTATCCCTAGTTGTCTTCAAAGTTCAAGACAAGGACCACATTCTATGTGAATGAAGCTTTCCTGATCTCCCATCTCCTCCCACCTTACCAACACAACATTACCTTCTACAGTATTTATTTCATAAATCAAGAGCTCTTGAGGGCCAGAATTGGTTCATTTTTGCTTTCTTTTTTATCCCCATCACCTAGAATGGTGCCAGTCACATTAATGAGGACCGGCTCACCGATCTACTAATTTACTGATCTCTATAGAGGTGATGGTTGAAATGGAAAAATGGATGAAGTTTCCAAGGAAGAAAGTATAGAGGAAGGAGATAAAAGGGTCTAAAATAGAACCTTAGGGAACATTTACAGCTATAAGTAGCATTTAAGTTCTGCAGGTGCCAAATTTAATATATGAAGAGTTAATTGGGTGGCTTGCCTAAATATTGGGGTCCCAGAGATAATAAGGGACTTCTAGGTTTAAAGCTCCCTCCCCTCCGAAACTGCCTTTTTAGATATTTCTCCCAGGCCAACAAGAAAGGAGCCTTACAGCCTCTGTTCCACAGATCAAGTTTTATTAAGGAGAATAAGTAAACAGCAAAGGTGAAATTAATAAAATCAGAGACAAGGAAATAGGGGAGAAGAAATACAGATAATCCTCCTACCTCTAACCTAAGTCTATTCAAAAGAGCAAAGTAACTTACCACCTGGAGCTTGTAGCTTACAACCAGGCTTGAGTGACTTGGCTGCTGCTCCTCTTGCTAGGGGCACCAGAAGGGAGGAAGAGAGAGAGCTCTGGAAGAGACTCAGACTCCCCTCAGTGAGCATCTCATCTTCCTCCCTCAAAAGGGGAGGTCCTTCAAAAACTGCCTTATGGAGAGAGGTTTCTCTTTCTGACCTCAGTAGCATAATTAACTTCAGGGTGGGCCAGGCGTGGCCCCTCCCAAATGAGTCAGACAAATTCTAATAATTTTACCACAGTTCCAAATAGCATGAAGACTTTGGGAAACCCTATATTTATGGGGCAGTGGTAAAAGAAGATAACCAAACTGGCAGAGAATGTAGAACCAGAGAGATAAGAGGAAAATCACCAAAGTTCAGACTCAGAGAAGGTAAGGGCAGCCAGGTGGTGTGGTGGATAGCGCACCAGCCCTGAAGTAAGGAGGACCTGGGTTCAAATCTGGCTTGGATACTAGCTGTGTGAGCCTGGACAAGTCACAACCCCAATTACATTTTTTTTAAAACCTAGAATCAGAAAATATTGCTAAGAGAAGACAATTATTGTGTGTAGTATAGGCCTCCATCAGTCACGGATGACCATGGATCAGCACCTTGAAGAGCCACAGGCCACAGTGTGGCTGTGCAGTCTGATACGGGAGCCGAAGCTCCTGAGTGACTTATAACTGGTAACTGCCCCATCCCGTGTTATATCTACCCCATAAGGAGTAGCTGGAGTATCCTCTCCAGGGTGCTGGCCTGGGCAGATCAGATATGGAAAACAAGCTGTTGCCCATACAGAAGGTTTTCCCTCTCCGCGACACTGGTGGATCCAAAGGAGAGGCAGAGCCAATACAGTTTGGCACCAGTGCCACCACAGGAGTTGCCAGAGGGATGTGATGTCCAACATCCAACTGCCTAAGGGACTCCAACTTCTGATTTTTCCTCGGAGTTAACTCCTGAAGCCTTTCCCATATATGGGTATAGCCTCAAGGCAGCGAAGGTTTTAAATCAGGGTTTCCTTCCTCTAGGCAGGTTGCCTGCCAAGGCTAATGAGCCCCACCTGCCCGAAGCAACTGGTTTTTAAGGTGCCAGTGACTCGCCTTCACCCCTTCTCCTGTTAGTGGAAACAGTTCTGCCACCAGACGGCCAGGAGTTGGGCTTCGGTTGTCAGAGGCTATTTGAGACGCATGCTATTGGAGCATTTTACAGAGAGTGGGAGTTTATCCCCACTCCCAACCCGGCATGACAAACTTTTGGAACCAGGCAATTATTAACAGTGTAAAATGCTTCACAGAGGTCAATAATACCAAAGACTGGGCAAATACTATTGGATTTGAGGGACCAGGGGGGCATTGAGGACTTCGGAGAGACAAGTTTCAATAGTGTGAGGGAAGACTGCAGGGGTTTGAAAAATAAATGGAAGTTAAAGAAGAGGCAGGTGAGTGTAGAACACTCCTTAGAGAAATGTAGTCATGAAAAGAAAGAGAACTTGTGGTGGTGGGGGTAGCTTGAAGGGATTATAGAGTTCAGAGAAAGTTTCTTTAGAATAGAAGAAACCAGAGAGCATGTTTGTGTACAGGGAAAAGAGGTCATGGAGAGGGAAAGAGCAGGCCTTTTTTTTTTTAAACAAAAAAAAGATGATTGTCAAGCTCAATGTTCTCAGTGATTAAAACCATACTTTTAAAAGTTAGAGACACAGTTGATGAAAACCGAGTTCCTGGAATGTAAACATAAGACTCACAATTGGACAATTATCTGAAATAAGCCTGAAACTTAGGAGATATCACGGAATATGCTTTACCTGAAAAAATTCTCATGCTTAGCCAATTAGTCTGGTAGAAGGCGAGGCAGCAGTTTTTCCAGTGGGCACAGAAAACAGAAATATTTATTACATCAGAACACTGTTATAAACTGTTGCAACATTAGGGGGGAAAGATTGAAAATATTTATCTATCCTATTTTAAAGAGAAGCACTGTGGTAGAGGGGATAGGCCGCCAACTTCAAATCCATAATAATCAGGGTTTAAACCCTCCTCACCTCTGCCACATTCTGGCTGTGTGACCCCAGACCGGCTCACTTAACCTCTAAATACCATCAGCTACTCTCTAAAATTATAAATTGCAAAGCTATTTACCCATATTGTTATGGGGCATTTCCTGACCTGGAAGTTCCCTATATCCTAATATCCCCCCATATCCTAGGTATATCTCCTATGCCTAGGCATATTCCCTATGCTTAATCATGGGTACAGGTCCTATCCATTTGAAAGAAAATGCTAAAATCCCCACAAGCTGCAGAACATCACTCAATATTTAGCACTCTTCTTAGGGCCTTATCAATCACACCCTAACACCTTAGCATTTGGGGGTGGGAGGCAGTGGAAAAACCACTGACTGACTATGGAGGTAGACTTCTTAACTCCTGAGAATTTCTTTTTAAAGATATTTTGACAGCTGCATTTCAACATAATTGGGTTTTTTTTAATTTTGGTAATGCTATATAATTTATTTTTTGCATCAAAAGCATTATTCCAAGAAGTGGTCCATAGTCTTCAGTAAACTATCAAAGAAGTCCATCACACACACACACACACACCCAAAAAGGTTAAAAAAACACCTGCTCTAGAGGAAAACTTGAGTTCAAATCTTATCTGTAGTATTTACTACCTGTGGGATCTCCTGCCTTATACAACCTCCCTGAGTCTTGATTTCCTCAAGTGTAAAATGAAGAAGTTAGGTTCAGTGGTCTCCTTTCCAGCTCTAATCAATGAGCCTGTAATCTTTAGCAGCAAATGACTTTAGCAGCAAGAGTAAAAATGGCTAGGTCACCCCTGAATTAATGGATACATCCACATACTAGTACATTATGCTAGTGCTGACATTTCCTCCATCTACTGATTTGTGTAAGGAATTGATGGCTATTTTCCTTATTAGGAAATCTTAGATCATCAGCATTGCATAAAAAACTATAAATAAAATCAGATATGAAAGTGGGTTGAAGGATGTAAGGAAATAAATATAACTTCAACATATTATTTTCCCAAGGTGCAACCAGCACTATTTTAATGTGGGAAGAACCGAAGTTATTACTTTAAACAGGCTTCAGGTTTGAAATGTCAACCGAGGCATAATCTATCAGTCTTGCTGATTGCTAATGAATATTGGAAGTTCAAAAACTTCAAAGAATCCAACTGTGTCACATGCATAGAGAAATACCAATCTCCCAGCAATGGCTTCCTAAGGGTTTATCTTGATCAAGAACAAGAACACTGGCCCATTAAGTTCCTAAATATGAGCAATTGCTCTATGAACTACCAGGGAACATGGAGATTAAATATGGTATTTGATATGAAGTAATTTCAGAGGTCAAATCCTATATTAATTCTCCCTCTGGGTTCTGTGTCTTTCTTTTCCTGCATAATTCATGAAAAAGAAAATGCTTTTCAAAAAAAGCAAAAATGCTTTGGAAAATTGGCCTATTTCTTAGCTTTTTTTTTTTTTGACTGAAATAGTATCATGGATGGCTTCAGCAGGTGTTCTTGAAAGAGGATTTAAATAATTTTAGGAATTTTCCCAATGAAAACCACATGAACAATAGTGTGTGTTTTCCTGGCACAGATAAATCAGACAGTTTTTGTGGATAATTGCAAGTACATAGACTTCAGTACATGAATGGATAAACCTGCCAAATTGAGGATTTAAGTTCCTTGATTTGATCAAAATATCCTCTCAATTTTTAAGGGGAAAAGATGAAGTACTTGGAAAACAAAAACTTTTTGCAAAGGAAAAATCTATGACAATCATCAATTGTCACTTTGTGGCAACAACCCAAAGGCATGAAGTCCATACCAGCTCAATAAATTAACATATAGTTAATAAGAAGGCAACAAGAGTCATTAGAATCATAGAATATAGAACTGAAAGGGCCCTCGGAGATCATCTAGATCAGGCAGCCAATGCCAGATTAAAATGAAATTGAAAAATATTTAACAAAATAAAATAAATATAATAGGTCGCAATGTTAATATGCAGTTTCTAAGTCAATATGGAGCACAGAATGACCCTTATGTAAGGCTTAGTGGCCCTATTTCTATTTGAGTTTGATACCACTAATCTAGTCCTACCATCTCATTTTATAGATGGGGAAACTGAGATCCAGAGAGGTAAAGTGACTTGACTGAGGTTAAGTAACTTTTAGGTGATAGAAATGGAATTTGAACCCAAGTCCTCCAAATAAATTCACCATGCCTTGTCACCTCCCAACAGAGCCTGGTAGACAATAAAGGAATCCAAAAAGGGTAATCAAGAATCAGTAAGCTGGGGCCTCTAGGTGGCGCAGTGGATAAAGCACCAGCCCTGGATTCAGGAGGACCTGAGTTCAAATCTAGCCTCAGTCACTTGACACATTACTAGCTGTGTGACCCTGGGCAAGTCACTTAACCCTCATTGCCTCATTAAAAAAAAAAAAAGAATCAGTAAGCCAAGGTGAGTACACAGAAGAAAGCATAGAGGATTCAGAGTGAGATTCAATAGAAGTCACAAGAGTTGTTTGGATAAAACAGACAATATCAATTGGATAAAAGTCTAAAGCTTTTGTACAAACAAAATTCATGCAGCTACAATTAGAAGAGAAGGAAAATCTTTGCAGTAAATATATGTGTGATATCTTATTTATATAAAGAATTTATATAAATATATAGAAGTGAGGGTCATTCTCTAATGAGTAAGTAGACAAAGCATGTATCAATTTTCAAAAGAGAAAATGAAAAATATCAACTACCATGAAAAAAATGCTCCACATAACTAATAATAAAAGAAATGGAAATTGAAACAACTCAGACCCATCAGATATGCAAAGATGACAAAAGAAAAAAATGAAAAATGTCAGAGCATCTGTGGGAAGATAGGCACACTGCTAATATGCTGTGTTGGTGGAGGTGTGACTTGGTCCAACTGTTACAAAAAACTCTATGGAATCATACTAGAAGTGTCATTAAACTGTGTATACTCTTTGATCTAGTGATCCCACTGCCAGGCATATATATCTCAAAGAGGCAAAAAATAAAAATGATAACTGGGAAGTTTTAATATATTTTTAAAATATTCATAACAATGCTTTTTATATCAAAGAACTGGAAGGAAAGTGAGTGACAATTGATGGGGAAATGGCTGACGGAAATGTGAAATATAAATATAATAGAATGTTACTGCACCATAAGAAATGAAAAATCAGAACAATTCAGAGGCAGAGACTCATATGAAGCAATACAGAGTGAATATATACTATAACTAGGAGAAAAATTTACAAAATGACCACAATAATGCAAAGGAAAACAATACTGAATGACCTCATATTTCTGATCAATGCCACAAGCAAGCATGACTCCAGACTTCAAACACACCCAAGCTAGCAGAACTGTTACCTCTCTCTGGGCCCACCTGCTAGGCATGCACAAGGAATAGAAAGGATTGGCCAAATAAGAATCCGAAATTATTTAGGGGAACACGTAAATTTGTACCCTTTCCTGTTACCAGTAGAAGCCATAAAATATCCCAGAAAGCTACTTGTTTCTGATGGCTGACTATATGGCATTAGTTTCTTCAAGTCCAAGAGGATGATAAGAGCATTCACTCCCCCCCCACCCCCCACGGGGCAATGAGGGTCAAGTGACTTGCCCAGGGTCACACAGCTAGTAAGTACCAAGTGTCAGACCGGATTTGAACTCCTGAATCCAGGACCGGTGTTTTATCCACTGCACCACCTAGTTGCCCCACTTCTATAATTCTTAATAGTGAATGCCCTTGTGGGCAGTTAGGTGGCGCAGTGGATAAAGCACCGGCCCTGGATTCAGGAGGACCCAAGTTCAAATCTGGCCTCAGACACTTGGCACTTACTAGCTGTGTGACCCTGGGCAAGTCACTTGACCCTCATTACCTCAGGGGAAAAAAAAAAGAATTATAGAATACACACACACCAGTGCTTATTAAAGGGGTATCCAACCCACACTGATAGGGCCTGAAGGTGAAGAAGATCTCACTGTTAAAATATCTAAAGGCTAGCCAATTATACCTGCAAGATAATATAATAATATAGCAAAGAGTACAAATATAGACTAAGGAGAGAAAGGAATGAGTCCAGAAGCAAAATGACAGGAAAATGAAAGGACCTTTGGTGAAAATCAAAAATGCTCCACTTTAAATAATTCCCAAGGAAGAAAAATGAATGAGTTTAGAGACACAACCAAAGAACCATATTTAACGCACTTTGAAAGGAGCCAGAAAATCACCCAATTTTTTTCAGCCATATTTCCACTTGCTACTCCCTCTGCTAATATAGTACATGCAAGAAGAGAGAAATGGAAGCTCGAAAAACATTTCCAATCTGTGTAACACTAATAAAACATTTCTCAGAGAAGAAGGACATCCTCAGCTGTGAGGTTCCCATCATTGTCTCGTATCTCTACTCACATGTGGCTGCAGAAATCAATGTGCTTCTTATCAGGACTGTGTGCTATCTCCCTAAGGTATGATTGGGGAAATTCTTCTAATGAGGTTTTACAAGTTTCTGTGCTGAAAGAGATTTTTAAAGACCAGGAGATTTAAAAAAAATAGATTAATAAGGGGAAAAAGAAGAAACTACAAAATATTTTGAATATATCTATATAAGATGCATACTCTCCAAGAGACATATTCCTGTTTCATGGAAATGTGTTCCCACCCTCATTCTCCCAAAGGACTACACAAGTTATTTTCACATGTTTTCTAGGAAGCACATGGTGAGCTTTTGCATTTCAGTTTTTCTGCCCCACTCTCCAATTCTGGAATGAAAATACTTCCCCTGTGTACAAAATACTTGACTTACAATGAATAGCCTTTTTTATAGAGTGCCCTAAGGTTTACAAAGTACTTTACTTGTAACAGCCCAATGAGGAAGATAGTGAAAAGTGTTATCTTCATTTTACTGATGTGGCAACTGTATCTTGGTACAGTCAAATGAGAAGATTATCATCACCAGCTAGGAAGTTTCTGATACAAAAAGAAAACTCACATATTCTGATTTCAGTTCAAGAGCACGGTCTCTGTGCTGCATCGCCTCATTATTATAATTTAATTTCTAATAATTTCCTGTTGTTCAGTCATTTCAGTTGTGTCCAGCTCTTTGTGATCCCATTTGGGTTCTCTGGGCAAAGGAACTTCAGTGGTTTGCCATTTATTTCTCCAGATCATTTTACAGATGAGGAAACTGAGGCAAACAGGGTTAAGTGACCTGCCCAGGGACACATAACTAGTATGTGTCTGAGGCTAGATTTGAACTCAGGAAGATGACATGTCTTTCTGATTCCAAGCCCAGTGCTCTACCCACTGGACCACCTAGCTGCCCATATCTCCTAATAATAGAAATACAATTATAATTTGCGATAGGCCTCATATCCTCTACTCCACAGATGATCAGCTGTCACTCCCTGTGCCTCAGGCTAGTACTGCCCCTAAAACTTCTGGAGGTAGGCATATCAAAGAGATGGGAAAAATCAAAGGTCTGCAGAAGAAACTATATAGAGTGGGCCCAGCACACAGGAACTTGGGGGAGATAATAGATTTAAAGATGGAAGGGACCTTAGAGACTATTGGGCCCACTCCCTTCATTTTACAGCAAAGAAACCAAGACCCAGAGAAGTGAAATAATTGGTCTATGGTTACATTGTCAGTGAGTGACTGAAGTAGGATTTGAACCCAAGTCTTTTTGCTTCCAAATTCAGTCAAGTGTAGTGCATCCACTATACAGGGATACCTCTATAAGAAAGACAACAGAGGGAGC
This sequence comes from Dromiciops gliroides, assembly GCF_019393635.1. NCBI lineage: Eukaryota > Metazoa > Chordata > Mammalia > Microbiotheria > Microbiotheriidae > Dromiciops > Dromiciops gliroides. The sequence continues at coordinate 97,201,634 of NC_057862.1, forward strand.
TAGGTGGTGCTGTAGATAAAGCACCAGCCCTGGATTCAGGAGGACCTGAGTTCAAATCCAACCTCAGACCCTTGACACTTACTAGCTGTGTGACCCTGGGCAAGTCACTTAACCCTCATTGCCCAGCAGAAAGAAAGGAAGGAAGGAAGGAAGGAAGACAACTTGATTATCACCACAAAAAAGGAGTCTACTTCTCATCAGGGGCAGTGGATAGAGCCTTGGATGATGTGGAGTAAGGAAGAACTGAGCTCAAATCCACCCTTAGACACTTACTAGCAAGTCATATAACTTCTGTTTGCCTCAGTTTCTTCCTTTGTAATGTTAAGGGCTAAAATTCTAGCTAGTCTGTCTAAAATATCTAATGAGTGGTCGCCAATAAATTATAAGCTTTAGCAAGAGTTACGTTTTTAAGCATTTATTAAGGAGAATAAGAATTTGGTAAAGAGAGAGAGGCCTAGATTCCTATTATTAAAGGGAGAGCACATTTCTAGCTCCGCTCTCCACCAGAGTCCAAAGGCAAGAGAGTGAGACCGAGCGCCAGTCTCTTCCTTCCTCCTCCCACTAGCCCGCGTCACTTCCTGACGCCAAAGACTCCTGGTCTTGCCCTCGAAGACCTTCGCTTCATGGGCGGAACTCTTCTACAGTAAGTCGCCAGCAGGTAGCGTCATTCCAATCATTACAGTAAAATGAGCTGGAGAAGGAAATAACAAACTATTCCAGGATCTTTGCCCAGATAATTCCAAATGGGGTCACAAAGAGTTGGACATGACTGCTTCACAGGGCTGTATGAGGATGAGATAATATTTGTAAAGCACTTAGCACAGTTCTTGGCATATAGTAGGCAGTATGGAAATGCTTATTCCCTTCCTTCTGATCCAACACCTATTTTTTTTACCTGAAATGAACCTGTGATAATAGGGCTTTGCCTCTGATCAGAAGATTCCTAAGGCAAGCAGTGAAGCCAGAGGAACAGGAAGTATGGCCAGAGTAGAGCAGCTAATTTCAAATTACCAGTGGTTATTCCAGAGTACTCAGACCAGCTGACAGCCCTTCAGTCCAAGTCCCACAACTGACCTGGGCATTGATCTAATGCGAGGTCATGAAGAGAGACATGGGATCACTGTAATACTAAGGATACTCCCTCACTAACGAAAGAAATTCTTGTTAAGGCCAGCATTATTAGGTGGTTGTTAGCACCACCCAGAGCAGGTCTCTGTTGGGGAGGTAGGATAAATAAATCTGAGTTTAAGTATCTTGATTGTTTCTGGAACCTCCTGGGTTTGGTATATGCAGATAGACAAATTATGGGCAGGCTAGAGTGGAGGAGGAAGGAACAGTGTGAATCCCAGACAGTCAATCAATCAGCATTGTTAAGTGCCTACTAACCACTTAAATAGCACTGTACTAAGTGCTGTGAATACAAAGAAAGGCAAAAGACAGTCCCCATCCTCGAGAAGATTGTAATATAATTATTTTAATATATTTGGTTTTATTTCTTTTTTCTTCATTGGTCACAAAGAAAAGAGTGTATACAATCAAATACAGTCAGCACCATGATTGTCTCCAGTTGGCCTGCACAGACTACTCAGCACTGAAAGCCCCTTCACAATTGTTGTGGGCCCAAGGTTCCCCAGAAGTTCTCTGGGGCACTTCAAGGAATCTTCTCCTTGAGAAACTAAACCAGAGGACAGATCTGCCTAGAGAGATAAGCCGAACCAAATGCTTCAGATTCCCACCCTTCATTCTGGTCTCCCTTACCCCTGGGGAGATAAGTTTGGGTGTGGCTGTGGCCTTTGTGTCCTGAAAAGAGATCATCGGTAGCCACCCCTCACCCAATTCCTCTAGCCACCACCACCAGTGGGGGATGGTCCTCCCTCACTAAAGGAACTTTCCACAGTCAAATGGTCACACCCCCATCAGTCCCCTATAAAAGTACCTACCAGCCTCCTGCTGGAGGAGATTGGTACCTCAGAGCTACGTGCTTTGTTCCATACCTATCTCCCCATGAGAAGTCCAAGGATTTCTTTCATGGTTTCCCTTCCCCCACCCCTTTTCCCTTCCCTTGCCCCTAAATAAACTACCATCTTATTCTAATTACTTTTTGTGTGCAAGAGGGTATAATTCTTTTTTTTTTTTAGTGAGGCAATTGGGGTTAAGTGACTTGCCCAGGGTCACACAACTAGTAAGTGTTAAGTGTCTGAGGCCAGATTTGAACTCAGGTACTCCTGACTCCAGGGCCAGTGCTCTATCCACTGTGCTACCTAGCTGCCCCAAGGGTATAATTCTTTAAAGAGGAATTCCTAAGAACCCCTACCCCTAACCCAAACCCCATTTTCCCCCCATAACACAATCTATTTTTCTAAACGAATTTAAAATCATACCCCTTTTATCAATCAATCAACAAGCATTTATCAAGTGCTTACTATGTCCTTTTTACATCCCAGCTCAACTGGTCTATAGTACCTGCTGTTTTCTGTATGTGACCTACACAAGATCATCAATTTAGAACTAAAAGGGATCTTAAAGGTCATTAAATTCCACCCCCTCTTTTCACAGAAGAGGAAAATGAATGTCTGAGAGTTTAAATGACTTGCCCAAAGTTATATTGGTAGTAAGTGGGATTGATCCCAGATCCTCTGGTTTAAAATTCAGTGCTAAAAGAACAAAAAAACAAAAACAAACAAAAACAAAACAAAAAAACAAAAAAAGAATAGAAGAAATAAAAAGAAACAAAAAAGAAAGAAAAAAAAGAAAAGAAAAT